>NC_136070.1:983964532-984447032 GCF_964261635.1 Lissotriton helveticus | reverse complement strand
CTACAAAGACAGCTTCAAGTCAGTGATTTATACGGGATCCAGTTCTTAGAGTATATCAACAGGGTGAATATATAGATTCGGGCTCCTAGGCTAAGTGGACAGATAACTCCTCATCTTTATTCAACCCCAAAGGCTGTACAGTATCATATTTAATTATAAGCCTCGACTCAAGTTGTCGTAATTGTCTGAGTCTGTCACCACCACGTTCCGATGGTGGAATCCTGTCCAAAGCACAAAATTTTAATAAACGTAGGTTTTTCCCATGAAAGTTTTTTAAATGTTTTGCAATAGGGTAATTTTTGTCCTCATTTGTTATTGCCCTCATGTGTTCTAATACACGTTTTTTAACTGGATGTTTTGTACTTCCAATGTAAGTCAGGGGGCATGGGCATTGCAGTGCGTATACACAGTAATCAGATTTACAAGTCAGATGTTTCTGAATACTGAAAGGTCTATTACTGTTGGATAGGATGAGTTCTTTCCTATTAACACTGTTTTTACAGGCTTTGCACGAGCGACAGGTAAAAAAAACCTTTACTGCTTTAGTGTCTTTCTTGTCATTTACCATGTTGCTGCAAAGCACATCTTTTAAAGCTGGACACTTCCTAAAGGTAATCATAGGTTGATTCCCTATAGCACTTTTCAATGTCCCATCTAGCTGGAGTACATGCCAGAATTTTTTAAGACTTTTTCTGACCTGCCAAGTTTGGTCAGAGTACGTGGTAATGAATCTAATTGGTCCTTCTTCACTGTCACCTGGTAGTTTGGGGATGAGAAGATCATTCCTGTTTATGTTTCTGACCTTGTTGCATGCTTGTTCGACCACTTTGGCCGAATAGCCCCTTTCCCTGAATCTCTCTTTCATCACATTCATTTCATTGTCAAAGTCTGCATTTGTTCCACAGTTTCTTTTGGCACGCAACAATTCACCAAACGGTATACTACAAATCAAGTTTTTCGGATGACAGCTCGACGCATGTAGCAGGCTGTTGCCTGACGTTGGCTTGCGATACAGTCTGCTAATGAGTCGTCCTTTATCAACTGACACCAAAACATCCAGAAATTCAATAGACTGCTTGTCTATAGTGCTAGTAAATTGTAGATTACAATCGTTTTGATTTAATTCGCTGACAAATTGTATAGCTGCTTCTTTACTGCCCCTCCACAGACAAAACACGTCGTCTATGTACCTGGCCCAGAGGACCACGTTCTGGGTAAAGGCCAAGATGTTACTGGCCACCTGCTCCTCCCACCAGCCCAGGTACAAACCTGCGTAACTGGGGGCGAAGCAGGTTCCCATCGCAGTCCCCCTAGCCTGGCAATAGACCACATGATTAAACAAGAAGTAGTTACTTGAGAGACAGGCACGCATCATTTTCACAAGCATATTGGTATGCATCAGATACTTTACATCTCGTTTTTTTAAGAAATGTTGGTTGGCCTCCACACCTAGATTATGGGGTATACACGTGTAGAGGCTATTGACATCCAATGTCATGAGCCACATATTGTCCTCCCACTGTATGGGTTCAATAATTCTCAAAAAATCTTGTGTATCTTGAAGATACGATGGTAGTTGTTCCACATACGGTCTTAGGAAGTGGTCTATATATTTGGATGTATTTTCATATGTGCTGCCAATGGCGGAGACAATGGGTCTCCCCGGGGGTACTGTCGTGTTCTTATGTAACTTGGGTAAAAGATATAAAACCGCAAGTTTCGGGTGATCACATTTTAAGAATTTGTACTCATCATCTGATATTAAATTATCATGTTTCCACTCATGCAATTGTTTCTGATAATCTAGATTATTCTTCTCAAAGGAAATTCTAGAGCTAACTGCATAGTTATCCCTGTCATCAAGCTGTCTTTTACCCTCTGCAAGGTACATCTCTATAGGCCATACGACAACATTGCCGCCTTTGTCAGACATTTTTATTACAATGTTGCTATTGTTTTTAAGTTCAACCATGGCCTTTCTTTGTTGTCTTGTTAGGTTATCATGATCAGGTTTGTGAGTTCTATTTATCCTTTTAAACTCCGTGGTAACACCCTTTTCAAACACATCAATAATGTCAGAGTGAATTTGTGGTAAAAACCTTGACTTTGACTTAAATCCGCTGCCACTCGGACAGTCATAAGTTAATTCTTCATCAGATAAAAATTCAAGAGTACCTGGTAACACATCAGTATCAGAGCCTAGGCAGTTCATAGTTTTTAAAAGGCTAATGTCACCAATAGCAACTCCCGTACTGTCTCTCGGAGTAGCCCCTCCCACGGATTTTTTGTTGTGAAACCACTTTTTTAATTTCAATTTCCGTACAAAATGAAATAAATCAATTCTTCCATCAGTATAATTAAAATGACTGGAAGGGCAAAATGTCAATCCCAATGCTAGAACTTCAGTTTGGTCAAAGGTTAAAATCAAATTAGATAGATTTACCACAGTGTGGGTGTTCTTCATTTCTTGGCCATCTTGCCTCTTGTTGTTACTCCCACGAAGGCATCTATCAATCCCTGTCTTTTGGCGCCTCTTTTGCTTCCGCCTTTTGCGCCTCTTCCACGACCTGGATTTGGTGACACTGCAGATCCGGGGTTGGGGCTGGCAGGCCCTTGTCTCCCTTGCGCCATGAGAGAGAATTCCATTAAAATATTGTTTTTTGCTCCATATGTGGTTGTTGATACGCCACTTACTGAGGGAGTTGTCCCGTCATCCACCACAATGTTTGTATCAGCGGTGGTGCCCGTTTGATCCATTTGGGCCAGTTGTTGTTTATCCGGGGTTTTTTGTATTTTCCTATTCAATTCTCTCAGATGGTCAAGGAGACTTTCTCATACGAGTAAATTCGATCAACAAAGTCCGCCAGTCTCCCAGCCACAAACCGGCAGGGGGCTCGAGCGAGGAGGCGACCCTCGTAATATTCCCGCACAGCAACTTTACCTTTCGAAAGAAGTAAGCTCGAGCCCAGATTCTTTAGCGTGAAGTTTTATTCACCACACAGCATGTCAAACAACACCCGACGCGTTTCGGTGCAGCCGCACCTTGGTCACGGGTAACAGTGTTTTTTCCCATCACAAGTTTAAAAGTGAAATTAAGTCAAACAACATAGAAGTAGGACTACTCGTCCTCACACAAGTGTTTGTTTTACCACAGTTTGGCGGCCATATTTGAGTATGTTTTTAAACACAAATATCATGTACATCACATGTATCACAAAGATTCTGTGAGTAACTCAACATTTGAAAATGTGAACATAATTATTATAAATTTAATAAACCAGTGTCTCTAATTGTTCAGTATTGCCCAAGTGGGCGAATGTGCCCTGGCTCAGATATTTTGTCATAGTGCAACCCCAGTGGGCTACTATTTTTTCTCTATCATGTCCCTTAGTTAGTTGATTGCAAAGCATATATATATAATTTCTATGGCAAAATGAAACCCCTCATTTTGTTCCTTTTCAAATTAAATGTATTAAGTGTTACCACTTTATTCCAATCAAGATGACTTCAGGTGTGCCATACTTTTGTCATAAGTAAGACTGTTAGCATTCTAGTTGTTCTTTAGAACACTATGGGACATTCTGTCATTGGGCTATAGTTGGGCTACATCTGGCTGATATTTGGGCTACATTTGTTTTTTTTGTCTCTGGTGGCCATCTTAGGGCTACATTGGGCTACATTGGGCTACATTTGGGCTCTAACATATATATAGCCCAATGTAGCCCAATATATATTTTTTCAAAATTAATTTTCGTAAAAAACCACTGGAGCATATATCTTGAGACATAGCAAAGGCACATCGGGGTACCAGTCCCTACAATTTTGCCAAGTTTGGTGGAAATCCATTCAGCCGTTCGGGCTAAAAGTGAGTCCAACCGCCCTATGGAAATTAACATGGGGAAAACACGTTTGGGACCTCCCTTTTATCTCGGCCCCCGCTTGACGGATCCCCCCGAAACTTTCAGGGAAGGAGCGGAGCAAAGTTAAGGAAAATTACAGGCGGATCCCTCATTCGGCGCCAAAGTTATTCCCAATAGAATGTTGCGGATTTCCTATGGGAAACGATCCTAACTATAACTACCTACTGGAGCATGCCCCACAGAAAACATTTTGGGAATGTTTGAGATATATATATATATATATATATATATATATATATATATATATATATATCTCAAACATTCCCAAAATGTTTTCTGTGGGGCATGCTCCAGTCTTCATTGGTCTCATTGATTGAAAGTAATGCAAAAGCTGTGACCTGAGCCATTGGGCTTGGAATTGGAATCATGCACTCCTCCCATAACTGGCCATATCACTCTCTCTCTCTCGCTACATAAATTTCATGTTTAACTATTCTCCTGAGAGGGAGTGGGGTCTCTTAAGTCTCCTAAATATTACCCAGAGAGGTGTATGCATCATCCCAAATATTACCACAGAGGTTTTCTCTCCTGCTGCTTAGTACAGATAGTAGGTATTTCGGAAGTAGGGTCTGGTGATTTGCTGTAAGGAAATAAAAGTCATTTGATCCTCAGAAGTCTTTTCACATTCTGACAAGCCTTTTCTCCCGTTGCCAAGAGATGTAAAGCATTCTAAGCTGCCTGCAAGTACACAGAGAGTGGCAATGCAGAGTTGGGCTTGACCTGTTTTCATTGGCGGCTGGCACAGGTAACCGTGGTAAGCGGTGGAGGGGAGGGTGACGACAGAATAGGTATAATTAAATAAATAAATCATACCTATTCTGTCGTCTCTCTACTCCCCTCCCCCCCCCGGCCGCGCCCTGCCCCATCCCGCTTTACTGTGACGACCGTCGCTGCCTGTATTCACCCAACTCGGAGGGTAGCTCTTTAGTACTGATCTAGCATGCGTGACCCACATACTGCCTTGCTAGAAGTCTGAGGAATCTAGGCTGGAGCAACCCCTCCGTTCCTCTCCATTTCCAGATGTGTTCTCAGCAGAAGAGACAGTTCGGGTTGAGGAACAACCTGGAGAATCGTCCTGCTGGAAGTAGGAGCCAACTTAGTGCTGTCTTGTCAGAGCCTTGGCTCGCTTAGAGTCATGCTTCATGTCGTGGGGAGACCTTGCCAGGCTAAAAACCTTCAGAAGCAATTACACCCTGCCACTATCCTCTGCGGATTCATGGCCTAAGCCCAGCTCTGCCTGCACAACCGACTCAGCAGCTTCTCACAGGCCAACATCTCAACATACTCGCCTAGGACATTCATATATGCCCGTCTTTCCCACACTGAATGCACAAAACCAGTTAGTCACTTGTAGGCGCTATCAGTCTTGGCAGGCTTTGAAGATGTACACCATTTTGTGTCCTATGGAAGAATGTATGCTCAAATTTTGGTCAACATTGGCTTGCACATTTGTGACTTGAAATGTGCCATAGATTAAATCAAAAGACACAGGTTTATATACACTGTCAGCAAAGCCACCCCTTTCACTCTTTCTTGTATAAAGCATCACGTGTAGAGCGCTGCTGCATGCCTCTGTGGCAAGTTCCACGCATACTCACTGGGAGGGCTGCCACCTTTCCCAGAGAAAAATTCCGTCCAGTTGCACCTGTTTTAAGATTCTGCAAAGGCCCGGACGTGATACATAAATAGAACTTTATATAAAATAATCTGTAATCGTTTTTAACATGGTCTTTGTTTACTTCAATTTTGAGTCAAGAAACACTAAGGCAGCTCCAGAACACTTTCAAAGCACTTTCTCCTTACAATTACTGTTTAAAGTAAGAACTGATACTGGCTTTAGATGATTCTCCTATTTTTTTGTGCCAGCCAAAATAGTAAAATACTCATCAGAATGGTAAAAAAACAGGCCGTGTGGCAGCCCTACTTACTGGGCATCACGCAAATGGAAACTACATTTTAGTTGACACTGCATCCAACACCCTTCTCATCCATGCCATGGAAAATCATTCACCACTTGGAGTGAGCTTTGAGGCTCCAACAAGAGCTGATGACTTTGGAGCTGGGGAACCAGGTTTGAGTTGGGGGTCAGCTCAAGATTCTGAGATTCTGGGCCAATCACACTCTCCCTGTGTCTAAAAAAATAATGTGGCCTTGTGTAATGTAACTGCTGCTATTGTAAAGCACTCTAACAACTTTGGGTTGGGTCGATTTTGCCCTATATAAAATTGCAACAAAAAAATGCACTATTGGTGTGCTACAATAACCCATTTTAGAATGCCTAAAAGAACTACAGATACCGGGCAAGACGGGACACTCTACCACAGTGGCAATTTGGAGGGGTGGGGCGGTATTCTATTTACAGAGCAGTATTGGCTGATTGGATGCCGAATTTACCAGTCGGTCGATATTCTATACTGTTAGTTTTACTTGCATATCTTTCGCACACACCATTGTAACATTTTCTTTTTGTGTTTATACGCATGTATCTGTTTTGTATCTTATATGTAATTTGTATACTCTGAAGTCAGGGCTTTAAGTGGGATGAAAAAACTGGAGGGGTGCGGGTCTCAAAGGGGCGTGGCCAATGTAATTAAGGGCGTGGATTAAAAACATTCAAGCTAAAAATCTGTTTAGCATAGTGTGTCACCCAACTAGTATTTTGCTTTTTCTGCCTTTGCATCCAGATATATAATACATTACACCTAGAGCAAGCCAGCACTACTGACTTTGTCAATGGCTGTTAGTTGCATAAGATTAAAAAAAGCTTCAATGTATATAATATTGAAAATACTTCTGTTCTGAAATGACGAGACTGTGAAAGAACTATAACGAGTCTCTTTGAGGCTACCTTAAAGGCAGTGAAGGTTGGTGCTGCTGCAGGGTTAAGAGTTTTTTTCACCTTCAGGCTGACGGCAAAAACGGAGAACCCGATAGTGACCCGTATCAGTACCTGGTTTTTAGAACTGCAGGTGCTGAGCACCGGCGGGACCCTGCCCACTTAAAGCCGTGTCTGAAGTTCTTATGAAATGTAACTGTTTCTATTGTAAAGCGCTCTGACACCTTAAGGTAAAAGTAGGCGCCGTATAAACACGCATAAATAAATAAATAACGCATTCTTGTCCAATGACCCCATTCTGGTTGTGGCCTCCTGCAGTGTGGAGCTGATTTCAAGATCTTTGCCAGGGCTGATTTTGGTTTCTGATGCGGCCTTGTGCACGTGCATAAGCTCGGTTTCATTGCCTGCATCGCGCGCAGTGGGTGTTTCTAAATCCAACAGCTATCAGAGCCAGCGGGTCCCCCGTGTTTTGTTTGTGCTCAGTGGGCAGGGCCTGATTCCTGTACGCCTCGGACGCCAGGCCGAGAAATACAATCTGGCACATTAATTTAATGAATGGAGAGCCGGCACATGACTCCGAATTTCCCCTTTAAGCAGTGCGCTGCAGCCTCGGAGCCCATTTGGTTGTAAATGCAACTCGATGAATGGTGCCAGCAGGTTTCTCAATGAGAACAGCATATTGGCCTTGGGGGAGGGGAGGAAGGGGCTTAACAGCAGAGGGTGGTGCCTGCCTCCCGCCTTGGAAAAGTGACCTTTGTGTGGCTGCATCCTCAAAGCCCTGATCAGCCATGACTAATAAAAAAGGAAAAGTGCTGTTCTTTGCATACATGGGGGATGGGGTGGGTGCATGTTGTGTGTGTGTGAGGGGATGTAGGTTCTTTTTGTCTCACAATAGAGACTGGATTTAGGAAGCTTTCTGATCTCCCATCCCCCGAGGCAGAAAGTGATGAACAAGTTTTTAAAGGGCCCGGTTTCCATGGAAACCAAACAAAGGCATTCTTCTAGCTGCTGGAATCCTCGAAACTGGAGAAAGCGCTCACGGAAATAAGCGGACTTTTGCTCGGTTTCCACTGTTTTTCTGAGCAAATGTGAACCGAAAGACCTGCCATGAGTCTCAAAGCAATGCAGGATTAGCCAGAGTCCTTGGAAAGATGTCGTTTTGTTCTGGTCACGTGCAGCGTTTTCGATGGACAATGTGAAGGAGAGAGCGCGGTCACTTATTATAGAGCGTTTCTTACAGAAAACTGACGACTGAGAATATATCTGGGCACCAAGGAGCCAAGCCCCTATTGCAGCTCTTTCATTTCCACCTGGCAGGGCGCCCTGTGGACATCTTCACTTTCTATTGCAAACGGGGGCTTCCAGTTAGTGACGTCACTAAAAGTTCTAAAAAATAAGACAGCACCGGGCAAAAGGACCTTCTGGAATTGTATTGTATTGTAATTGCATTTATATAGCGCTTACTACCCCTGACGAGGCGTCGAAGCGCTTTTTCGGCGGGTAGCACGCTACTCCGGGACCCACAGAGGATTAGTGTTGAATTAGTATAGTGAAACATGCAAGTACATTTTAAATGGTGGATCGGTTAGTCAGTTATTTTGCTTTGGAATGATAGCAGAAGGATAGAGTAGGACAAAGGTTTGTATTTATTTATCGCTCGCTTGTTGACGCATGCTATTCAGGGAGCCTATAAAGGATTAGTGGTGAATTAATATGGTGAAATATGAGGTAATTTCAGTGGTGGATATTAGTCTGTTACTTGGGGTGAGAAGGATAGCGGATGGATAAAAGGGGAAGAAAGATTTGCATTCATATAGCACTTGTTACCCCTGATGGGAATCCTTATCATTGGTGCTTTTTAGTCATGTAGGATTTTGTAAAGAGAATTGTGTGTTTTTATTTCTCCAGATGGCCATTTTATCACAACTTAAATGTTATTCAGCTTGTTTCCCTTGACATGTATTTGCATCCATGTACCACCCTCTAAACTTTCCCATTCTTCCTTTCTGCAGTCCTCAGACATGGCGGACATGGGTGTAGGGTAGCACGCTTGTTTTCATTCACTGGCAACTGTTCCATCCGTACACTGTGTATTGTTCTTTGCTTCAGATGATATACTTTATGAACATAATCAGGACCCCTTAGCAGCAGAGGAACACATTATGTAACAGGTTTGACTAAATTATGTGGCAAAAAAAAGGTACATTATGTGGCGTAAGGAAGCACATTTTGAGATTCTTCTCAATCCAAATAAGTGACAAACATATTCACCACTCAAATGCCTTTTATATTTTCACTATACTAATTCACTACTAATCATTTATGTGTTCCGGAGTAGCGGGCTACTTTACAGAAAAAAACACTTCAACACCTTATCAGGGGTAGCAAGCGCTATATAAATGCTCTTCTATCCCTCCAATATCCTTCTCAATCCAAATAACTAACTAACATATCCACCACTTAAATTACCTTCATATTTCACTATACTATTCACCACTAATACCTTATGGGTTCCGGAGTAGGGTGCTACACGCAGCAAAATCGTTTCAACGCCTAGTCAGGGGTAGTAAGCGCTAAAAATACAATACAATATTATTACTTCATTATTTTGTCATTTTTACACTTGCTAACACTGTCTGGGCATAGGTTGGACCTCATTAGTACCATTGTAATACCCAGGTATAGTAATAACCACTAGAAAGGTGACAAGACAACCTTTGCAAAGGGTTGTCTACGGCTCTGCAACTTGTGTTGCTATGTTTTAGTAACATTTGGACCGTTCAAGCTAGAAACAATGGGGCATACTTACTTTGACTTTGAACAACTTAAAAAAACACTGAATGCCATTGAAGTAAAGAATAAAAATACAATAAAACAATATACATGGTAACACGATAAAATTCCATTTACTCTTTACATGAAAATGGCACAGCACAGTGGCAAAAGCAATTTTGCTGCGCCGGTCTGCATCATTTTCAAAACACAGGGATGCACTGTATTAACAAGAATATATGGTGCATCCCTGTTCTCACCCAGGGGCCGAAAGCTGCCTAGTGCCAACGCAGGTACCATTGCACTATAGTGCAAGGGTGCCTGTGTTGCAGGGGTGACTGTGTTTGTGCAGGAAGGGACACCATCCTTCACAAAATCAAACATTAATGGTTTTTTAGGTCTCGCAGACAGACCTATTGCAGCCAAACCACAAAGCTGACTTTTTACGATGCGGATTTGTAGAAGTGCACGTGCTCGTGACCGCGCTTCTATCCCCCTGCCTTGCTCTTCAAAGGCTCCCCTTACCATTTGCTCCTGCCTCCCCGCCCACTGGTTCACACTTCACGGCCCCCAGGCCGTGAGCTCGCATTTCTGCCCAGCAGCTTCAAAGGGATCTTCTTTCCCGCCCACTGCTTCACACTTCACGGCCTGGCGGCCGTGACTCGCATTTCTCCTTCCTCGTCCCCACAGCAATGCCAAGAGCTTGTTTTACAGGTTACTAGAGGCCTTTCAGATTCTCTATCATTCAGTGCTTCTGCCTGGTAAACACGTCTCTACCTTTCACCTACACACAATTCACCCCTCTCGATTTAATAGACTAACACCTCCAAAAATGGAAAGTAACAATATTTATTGAGTGCCAGACCGTATCCTTCAAATGTGTAGGTGTGCGCGTAGGTTACATATAAAACAACGCTTTTTTCATTCCTCATTACCAGCCCCCCTCCCAGCGCTGCCTTGAAGGCTTTTGTACCTGGGCTCCCCTGCCTCATTTCTTTGTTTAGAGAGAGGTGTTAAGTGACTGCGAAAGCCGTGCCATTAGAAACCCCAACCCTACCACCCGCCTGACCCTCCTCTTTGCCACACCCTCACCCCCCTTGGTCACCCCTCCAGCTCACAGATGAAGACCTCTGCTCCACAGGCACATTCCTTTGGGTCGGGCAGATGACCGGACTACTTGCTGCCCCAGTGCAGGGACGTGTGTGGCCCCGTGGCCACAGGCTTGGCTACTGTTGTGTTCCCTCAGCCTGTCATCCTTGTGTGAGCTAGGAAGCATGTTCAAATTATCTTGGTAACAATCTGATTTATCGCACAGCGCCCAGTTCAAACAAGCGCCTGGAGTTCATTCTGTTTGAATTGCTGGTAACTGAGCACCTCTCGTCACCACAACCGATTTTTTTTACAGATTCCTAGAGGCCTTTCAGATTCCCTATCATTCAGTGCTTCTGCCTGGTAAACACGTCTCTACCTATCACCTACTCACAATTCACCCCTGCCCGTAGCGCACATTCAGTTTCAGGGCTAATTAATCGGTGCCTCTCGTAGCTCGTGTTTCACACGAGCGCTAAGAGGTCTTACGATATGCAGTCCTAATAATTCGGTACTTCATACGCTTACCATACTAATGCCTACGGCGGGTTGAGACTGCACTGCTAATAAATCAGCCCTTCTCACCAGCACCCTGTTCATACAGGCGCCTGGAGGCCATTCACTATGCAGCGCTAATAATTACTTCTCAGCATCACACAATTATCACAAACGCGCCTACAGTACCACGAGACTGTGGTGCTAATACATCAGCACGTCTCACCAGAACCGTGTTCATACAAGCGCCTAGCGGCCATTCCATATGCAGAGTTATCAGCAAAACAAGCTGAAGGACCTCTAGGCGCTTGCTTGAGCTGGGTGCTGTGAGAAGCGCCGAGTTATTGACACTGCAACCTGAACGGCCACTAGGAGCTTGTGTTAAATGGACGATGTTGAGAGGTGCTGTATTATTAACACTGCAAACCTCTAGGCACTTGCATGAACTGGGTATTATGAAAAGTTGCGTTCTGCAAACTGAAGTCTTCCACCGATTGGAAACTCTATCCACTGGGGTGCAGAGCACCTGCTCAGGGGAGGATTAATGTTAAAACTCCTCCCCATCCGTTCATTGGTTTCGTTGCTGGGGATTTAAGGCTTCTGTGACACAAGAGTCATAAATAAATAAATACATAATTAATAAATGAACTACCCTCCCTTGGTGGTCATTTTTTCCTGCTTGAATGAACGTGCGTTGAAAAGGAAAATTGATATAAAATATGGCCACAGGGCCCAATACAAATAAAAAGTCTTAAATCTCGATTTAATAGACTAACACCTCCAAAAATGGAAAGTAACAACCCCCCTCTCACCCTCACACAACCTCTCACCCCTCACACACCCACTCACCCTCACACAACCTCTCACCCCTCACCCACCCTCTCACCCTCACTTACCCTCTCACCCTCACACACCCTCTCACCCTCATACACCCTCTTACCCTCTCACCCTCACACACTCTCTCACCCTCATACACCCTCTCACCCTCACACACCCTCTCACCCCCTCATCTTCACCCTCACACCCCCTCACCCTCACACCTCCTCACCCTCACATCCCCTCACCCCCTTACCCTCACTCACCCTCACACCCCTCTCACCCACTCACCCTCACCCACCCTCTCACCCTCATTTACCCCCTCACTCTCACTTACCCTCTCACCCTCACACACCCTCTTACCCTCACACACCCTCTCATCCTCACACACCCTCTCACCCCCTCATCCTCACAACCCCTCACCCTAACACACCCTCACCCTCACACCCCCTCACCCTCACATCCCCTCACCCTCCCTCACCCCCTCACACCCCCTCACACCCGCTCACCCTCACACCCCCACACCCTCACACCCCCACACTCCCCCACTCCCCCACACCCTCACACCCGCACACCCCTCACCTCACACACCCCCTCACCCTCACCCACCCTTACACACCCTCACACCCCTCACCCACACTCACCCTCACAACCCTCACTCACCCTCACCCCTCACACCCCACACACCCTCATCACTCAGTACCACCCCAGCATCACTCAGCACCACCCTAGTATCACTCAGCACCACCCCAGTATCACTCAGCACCACCACATTATCACTCAGCACCACCACATTATTACTCAGCACCACCACATTATCACTCAGCAACACCACATTATCACTCAGCACCACCACAGCACCACTCAGCACCACCACATTATCACTCAGCAACACCACATTATCACTCAGCACCACAACAGCACCACTCAGCACCACCACAGCATCACTCAGCACCACCACACCACCACTCAGCACCACCACAGCATCACTCAGCACCACCACAGCATCACTCAGCACGACCACATTATCACTCGGCGCCACCACAACCTCACTCAGCGCCACCACAGCATCAATCTGTGCAACCATTCAACAACAACTGGTTCAATTATGCTCTCTCAATGTTTCAAGCTTTATTACAAATGTCACAAAAAGATGTTAATATTTCACTTCTGTTCTTGGATTTTCATCACAATAAAATGCACTGAACATAATCTTCACAAAAGTTATTTACAAAAGTTTAAGCTATTGCCATTATAAATTACAATCACTTTTATTTAAGTATTAATTATTTTAAAAAATTAAAAGCCGTGGTTATTTGTAATATCAATACATCTAAGACACGTAAATACAAAACATGGTGCATTACAAATGCTATAGGTGTCACATTTGCGAAAGTTATAACTATTGGCATTGTAAATGACAAAGCTATTAATTTAGCTATTTTCAAAACCAACACATAAATAAAAAAATTGTCATTTACAAGACCAATAGCTCGAACTTTCATAATGCGAGACCTATTGCATTACAAATGCGTGTTGCTCCTTTCATGTGTGCTGTAGAACGCAGCACACATAGAAAGAGCAAAATACGAGGATAAATAAAAGTATTTCTCCTCATTACACCACGTTAACACCTCCTTTTGAAAGGAGTTAGTTTTTGGTGCTGTCTCAGATTTACAGATCCTTGTAAATTTGGAGCAGTGTCAAAATGCCATGGGTGTTGCTGGGAACACCCACAGCAACACCCACTGCACACCCCTTTGCCATTGCAAACTGAATTGCAGAGGGCCACATTTACAAGGCTGTGTTAAGCCACACAAAGTAGCTTAGCGCCTTCTTGTAAATATGAGCTTTCATAGAGTGCCACCGGAATGTCAAAAAAGTGATGCTCCAGTGGCACTAGAGGCTTGTAAATATACCCAATTTTTTGGGTGATGGATTATGGATCAAATCCATAATTATATGAAAATTTCTGCGGCTGCACAATCGCATAATTCCAGTGGCCCTGAACATAATGTATATGGGCACATCCTCACTTTCCCATTATTTCCTTTGTCTATGTTCACGTATTCTGACTGGCTGTATGAATATCATTAAAATGTCTTTCTTCTCCCTTGCATCCCCTTCATTCGACCCATGTTTTAATCTTCGAGAGTCTCATCACAAGGTGTGTGTTTCAAACCCTGATTTGACTCAGTGCCGGCTCTAGGGCGGTGCGATTGGTGCCATCGCACCGGGAGCTGACTTTGGGTGGGGGGGCGTAATTTTTGCAAGTATCATTTTAGAAGCACTTGCTGCAGGGGTCCTGGCCTTGAGCAGTTTTCAGGCATCCATTAAAATATCAAGTTAACTATGGTGAGTAATCATCTTCCTGGAAAGAGACCAGAGGTTTGTCTAGTGGACGTTTTGACTCATCCTAAAGTAGTGCAGAGAGGTTAAAAAGCCTGCTGCAAAGAACGTGTTCCATGCAGATAAAAAACTGCATATAATGTAAATATGTCATTGGGTTACTGCTTCTGTAAGACAGCTACTTTTGTTACTTGTCGTTTATAAGTCAAAATCCTAATATAGAACTTTGAGCTATTAACTGTCATCAAAGAGCTGGATGCAAACTGCAAGGCACATGTTGGAGCTATATGTTTTTTTGCCCAGTCTTTCATCATCCTACTCTTGTGAAAAGGATTAATTTGGGTAGAAAACAATTCTTATTATTGAATAGAACCCATAACAATGATGTTACGTTTTAAATTCTGAATTTGTGCTTTTCCAGAATAAGGACTCAAACTATATTGTCTATAAGTATCGATTACATGTCACTCCTACACTACACCTTGTAGTCCTGTCTGATGTAACATTTCCTATACGCTGATTTACACACATGATTCGTTCTGTGCAATGCATGTGTGGTATAAAGTGCTCTGACACCTTACACTGGTACGGGTGGCGCTATAAAACTAAATGAAGCTGAGAGACAGGTGTTATGGAGACTTGAGGGGCACTGTTAAAGGGTGCTAGTGAGGGAGTCCGTGGCAGAGGTGGTCATGGGGTGGTGCCTGTAGCATCCAGCTACAATAAACACAACAATTAAGTATGGTATTCACAGGAGCTTTATTCTATGTATCTCACTCCTACCTTGTCCCTACTCTAACTGACCCTTTCCTGTGTTCACTCCTCCTCTTCCTCTCGCCCCCCTAGCTCCTCCCACTCCCAGCTACTAGTGTGCTAACTTTATAACATCTCCCCCCTTTGTAACAAAACAAACAGAGCATACTGACTTCTTAGTCCATCTCCTCAATCAGTCTCTTGGGTGGACGTATGTCACGCTGAGGTCTTGGCGACCTGGTCCTCAGACCATCAGTATTCAATGTCTCAGGGATCGGAGCAATGTTCTCACGACCATTTGACTGTGGTTCTTCAACTAGGGGATTATGTGTGTCACTCACCATGGTTCTTGAGGTATCAGTTGGCAATTTCTTGAAGTGCGAGATGTTTCTCGTAACTCGCCGCTGCTCGGACTCCGCAGTTACCATAGTCCCTTGCCTTCTGGTGACCACCAGTGGTTCATCCTTGAATGTACAGTCAGTCTTTTTTTGCATATCTTGCTTGACGATGACACTGTCCCCTTCATTTAATGATAATGACCGTGCTCTCCTCCGGTTGTCGGCATAGGCCTTCATTTTTCTTTTGTTGCGGTCATCAGTGGCTCTCATTTCCCGCGAGTCCTTCTCAGATGATGATACTTCCAGGGCTCCATCCCACGTGGGAATGCGATTCCTCATGGGACGTCCCAGCATGAGAGTCGCCGGGCATTTGCCAGTCGTAGCATGAGGAGTTGTACGATAAGCTCGAAGAACTTCATTGAGTGCTGTTTGTAAGTCTTTCCCTTCCACGGTAGCATGCTGGAAGGTCTTTTTGAGGGTGGCCATGAACCTCTCAATTGTCCCATTCGCCTGTGGCCAGAGAGGCGTGATCCTGCGGTGATGAAAGTCAAGGTGTTTCGCAAAAGCAGCAAAGTCATTTCCGTTGAAAGGAGGTCCGTTGTCTGATTTAACGATCTTGGGAACTCCCCACGCTGCAAAGACTTCATCGAGGACCTTGAGGGTACTGGCAGTGTTCGTAGATGACACAAAACAGGCAAAGGGATACCTGGAATACTCATCAATGATGGCCAGCACATATTTGCCCGATGACAGGGGTCCATAAAAGTCTATGGCGATTTCTTGCCACACACCACTGGGCAGGCTGGTCATATGTAAAGGAGCTGGAGGGTCACCCTTGCTGGTGAGTTGGCAGAGATGGCAATCTTTTAAGGTGACTTCCACTAGTTGATCAAGGAACGGAAACCACACTCGTTCCCTTAGTGCTCGTTTGGTCGACACTATTCCTCGATGTCCTTCATGTGCAAGAGCAACCACTCCCTGTCTCAGTTGTGTAGGGATTACAATCCTCTGATCACGCAACAATATGCCATCAGTCGTGACAGAAAGTTCACCACTCACATGCCGGAAGGCTTGTAGTTCACGTTGAGTCAAAGAATCAGCTTCATCGTCTTGAGGATCATGCCTCCATCTATTGTTGCGGATTTTGTGAAGGACTCTCTGCAAGATGACATCCTGTGCCGTCATCTCCCGAATAGTCTCCAGAGGGATAGCTGGGGGAAGAGCTTGATCCGTTACAAAATGAATGTACTCTTCCGCAATGGAAGTTCGGGAAGCTGATGATGGGAGAGGATGCCGGGACATGTAGTCCGCAGGATTTTCAGATTTCCCAGGTTTGTGAAGTATAGTGAAGGTATATTCTTGTAATCGTAGGCCCCACCTTTCGATCCTCGGTGGCATCTTGGATCTTGGATTTCCGTAGATGGTGATGAGGGCTTGATGATCTGTGATCAGGGTGAAATGCTTTCCGTAAATAAAGACATGAAAGTGTTCACAGGCCCATACCACGGCCAAGCTTTCCTTTTCAGGTTGGGAGTAGGCTCGTTCCGGCTCAGTCAGACTACGACTCGCGTAGGCAATGATGCGGCGTTGATCTGTGTCATTTTCATATTGTGCCAGGATCGCTCCCAGACCTACTGGACTTGCGTCTACAGTTATTTCGTTTTTCCGCTTTGGGTTGAAATATGACAAGTGATTCGCTGATTCCACCGCCTTCTTTATTTCTTTGAATGCCTGCTCACATTGGGGAGTCCATTCAAACGGCTGACCCTGCTTGGTTAGCATGCGGAGGGGGTGGCTGATTGTAGCGTAGTCTTTAATGTAGCGAGCACAATAACTGGCCATTCCCAGGAACGACCTGAGGTCGCCAACATCCCGGGGACTCTTGGTGTTGTTCAATGTCATGATTTTGTCGGGATCAGGTTTCATGCCAGCACCAGAAAAGATGTGACCGAAAAACTTCAGCGTGTTCTGGTGAAACTCGCATTTCTCCTTGTTCAAAGTCAAATTGGCTGCCAATAGGGCATGGCAGACACGATTGAGCGCAATGTCGTGCTCTCTGACATCAGAACCATAGACAAGGATGTCATCGCTATAGTTGAGCGTGTTTGGAATATTTTGAATGACCTGTCGGATCATTTCCTGAAATATCTCGGCCGCCGAGGACACACCGAAACTCAGTCTTTTATATCTGAACAATCCCAGGTGAGTTGCAAAAGTAGTGATATATCTGGACCCTGCTTCCAATTCCAATTGATGGTAACCTTTATTTAAATCCAATTTGGAAAACACAGTGGCTCCGTTGAGTGCTGCGATCATGTCGCTCAAGTGTGGCCCCGGGTGCCGCTCTCGTTCTATCGCAGTGTTGGGCAAGCGCATGTCCACACAGAGTCTGACTTTGTTGGCCGTGCCCTTTTTGGGAACAATGACGACCGGTGAAACCCATGGGGTCGGGCCATCAGTGCGTTCAATGATGTCCGCAGTCATCAAATCTTGGAGCTCTTCTTCAACAGCGGCCTGTAGGTGAAATGGTACTCGCCTAGGGTGTTGGGCGACAGGCCTGACTTGTTCGTTGATGTGCAATCGCACTTGACAGTTTTTCAATTTGCCCAGGCCTTGAAACAACTTGGGAAACAGGCGAGTCACGTCTCGGATGTCGCTCACTCTGAAGAGAATTTCCACCAGGTGGAGTCGTTCAGCAGTTGGTAGGCTCAAGAGACAGTCTGCTTCAGGGCCCTTGATAACATGGATGACTGCTGAAATGGTTGTGTTGTCGTGTGTAAGTGTCGTCGAGAATTTCCCTAGGCAGGGAAGAGGCTTCTTAGCCATCCACGTGAAGACTCTTACAGGTGCGAATATCAGGGGAGGTCGTGGATTCATCCTTTCATATTCAGTCACTGGAATGTAATTCAAGGAGGCACCAGAGTCTAATACAAACTTTGATTCGTGATTTCCAACTTTGATGTCCAGCCGAGGGTATCTCTTAAGCTGGTCCGGGTCTGCTGCCAAATTCAGATATTCAATGGTGTAAACAGAGTCACGGGACGAAGGTCTGGATTCTCTGGAAGGTGACCTCCTTTCCCACCGAGACCGACGTGACTCTCTGCTCGAATGTGACGATACAGGGGACCGCTCCGTCTGATCTTGGACAGCTCGCGCATGGTGTCTTCGAGTGTCGGACCGCGACACTCTTGTAGCTCTGCTTCGTGTGTCATATCGTGTGGTACCTGAGGGGCCACTTCGCTTCTCTTTGTTGTAGTCCCCGCACATCGCTTCAAAGTGGTTAGTGCGACCACACTTTCGACATCTCTGGCCCATGGCCGGGCAGCTGTCCACATGAGGGTAATCATACCCGCATCGGTAGCACTTTCTCACTCTTTCTTGTCGTCTCTCCTTCCTCCATGGTTCTCGACGTTGATAGCCTGATTGCTCTTGACGGGAGGATGTGTGTGATCTCCCTTGTTTATCTCTGGAGCTTCTTCGACTGTCACTTCTGGCGTGCACGCGTCGCGCCTGTTCATGACTCCCTTTATGTTCCGTTTCCATGACGGCGGCGTACTTCTCCGCCTGATCATACGCTCGTGTCATCTCCTCTATTTCATCCAATCCATGCGGTTTCCTCAGTAGTCGTCTCCTTAGTTGATCCGAATGACATCCGTCTATTATCTGGGATTTGATGGCAGCGTCAGTAGAGAAAGAATCGAATTCACAGTACTTGGCTAGTCTCCGCAGACGCACCATGAAGGCACTCATGGGCTCATCCTTCCCTTGCCTGGCAGAGTGAAATGTGTGTCGTTCATAGTCCACATTTCTCTTGTGAAGAAACTTCTTGTTCAGGACCTCACACGCTTTAACATAAGTATCGACGTCAGCAGCGGGCAGGTCTTTGAGTATCTTGACTATTTCTCGCCCCGCCAGGTTGCGCAGAGCAATCAGTTTCTTTTTCTCATCAGTGATGTCTGAACCTTCAACATAATCTTCAAACTCTTCCAGCCACTCTTGCCATTTGGGGCCCATGCTCCCTTCCGTTGTTACCTTGATAGGAGCGGGTGCTCGCAACAGCGATCCACTGGGTGGAGGTTGAGCATCTTCTTCGGACATTCTGCAACGATCTCACTTGTCTTTGCCAATGCTTATTTGCTATGCCACCGCTTGTTTCTTTCAGTTGCCAATGCTTGTTTTATTTTGCCAATGCTTGTTTTCTTGTAGTCGCCAATGCTTGTTTATTTTGCCAATGCTTGTTTTCTTGTAGTCGCCAATGCTTGTTTGCTTTACCAATGCTTGTTTCTTTCAGTCGCCAATGCTTGTTTATTTTGCCAATGCTTGTTTCTCGTAGACGCCAATGCTTGTTTACTGTGCCAATGCTTATTTGCTCCAGCGCCTGACTTCAAAATGGCCGCCGTTGCCTTGTATAGGGTTGTCCTTACTATCTTCACTCCAGCGCCTGACTTCAAGATGGCCGCCGTCCTTGCAGGCACACACGAGGCTGGCTCTCCAGGCTCATTCACTCGGGGGCACTCAGCACTCACCGGCGGTCGGCTTTTGGGGCAGTCCACGCCAGGATTTACTTCTCCACCAACACCATGGACATCAGGTGAGATCGGGGTGGGCTCCCGACTTGCCTCCGCAGTTCCCGCGTTCTTCCGCCGATGGCCTCCTAAACCTCACGCATCGGGCGTGAGGTTTTCCGACGTCCAATCTCGCTTGGACACAGATCTTATCGCTCGCAGCAGCGCTTACTGGCGGCACGTCGTGGGCGTCGTCCACACCTCTGGGGCACTCCACAGGGTCGGAGTGGGCTCCCGATTCCTGCTTTCTTTTAGGCTTGCACTCTGGACACACGCTTCCAGTGTGCAGTGCGTTTGCAGCGCGACAGCTGCTAGGGACAGGGCGTTCGAGGCTCTGCACAGTGGGGTTTGCTCAATCCCACCCCTCGTCGCCAGTTGTAGCATCCAGCTACAATAAACACAACAATTAAGTATGGTATTCACAGGAGCTTTATTCTATGTATCTCACTCCTACCTTGTCCCTACTCTAACTGACCCTTTCCTGTGTTCACTCCTCCTCTTCCTCTCGCCCCCCTAGCTCCTCCCACTCCCAGCTACTAGTGTGCTAACTTTATAACAGTGCCAACAGACATTGTTGCACAGGGCGCCACCAGCGCCAAAGTCGGCCCTGATTTGGCTGGTGCTTGGCAGTAGACACAATATTTTTGAAAAACCCAAACACAGAATACTGAAAACCTTTTCTTCAATCCCTGGGCATGTGCTCACATGCCTGAAATCCTGCCTGACGCTGTGTCATGACTGACCTACCTTTTCCAGTTTATTGCATTTTGTTCCTATGAGCAATCCTTTTTCGGTGTTACAAGAATGACATAGAAACTAGTATAACCATGTCTTAGTGTGTTTTCACAGTTAAACAGCTTTTTCTTTGTAGTTTTTTTTAAACTCACTTCTGTTTCCATCAGGGCTCTCTACTGGGACCAAGTACACAGTGCTGCACAAAATGCATGTTGTGTCTGCAGCACATGGGCAAAGGCTCACACTAAACGAGGTACTGCTCTATATGTATTGGCCGTGCTTTAAATGGGCCTGTAATGGCCGGTACTCAGTACCTACACTTCTTTGATTTGAGTGGGAGCATAAGGGCACTTCTCAGCACTGTTGCTATACATTTAATAGGAGAGTACCAGTACTTCTCAGCACTGTTGCTATACATTTAATAGGAGAGTACTGGCACTTCTCAGCGCTGTGCTATACATTTCATAGCAGAGTACCGGCACTTCTCAGGAACAAAGGGGTACTCTAAGCAGTGAGTACCTGCACTTCTAGATATCCATTTAAAACACTGTGTCTTGGTTTATAGGTTGTCTTGCTAGCACACCGGTTCCTTTACTTTTACATAAGCCTGTCTCCACCAACGCAGCTCCTTTCTCCACCCATGCAGCTCTTTTTCTAGCATAGCCTTGAATGCCAAGCTCCTCACATTTCCTGTCTAGCCCTTCGGGACAGGAGGTGATGTTTACGGTCCTGGGTGATGTTTATGGCCCTAACTGTGGACCTGTGAGCTCCACACTGAAGACCCTAATGTCCTCAGGACATGGTGATATCTCACACCTCAGTTTCGGGTGCTTCGCCCATTAAATCTTCAAGGCCATTTCCTTGACTCTACATGTTGAAGTGCCTCTTGAGTCCAAAGAAACCTAGAATATGTTCTAAGATCTTCAAAGAGATACATGGACAGCTATACAGTGTGGGACCTCGACATGGAATATTCACAGAATTCAAAGAAACTCTGTGGAGAACAGATTCCGTGGCGAGAGCTCGGAAGAAAATGCGAGTAGAACTCGATGGAGAATGTTCCGACAATTCCAAAGGGTCTGTATGGAGTACTCTACAGGTACAATGTAGCAAACTCGACAGAACATATATACGCCACCGGCAATGCAAGGGAAAATGTTGTCTGGTTTCTTGATAACACCACAGAAAATGTATGGAGAGTTCCATAGAGAATAGAAGGTTCACAGAGTTTCACACTGCCTCAAAAGGTAGGGGGTGTAGAACTCCAGGTGGAATGTGTGCAGAACTCCATGGGGTGTGGAAAACTGCAAGGGTCCTGTAAGGAGAACTCCACAAGGATTAAGTGGAAAATAAAAGCATTATTAGTACTTTTTAGGTTTCGCCTATTATCATTCGCTTGCGAATGTAATAGGCGAGAATTCAAGTGCTCCATCGACTCGTCAAACCACTGCGTTTTTTTCACAGTGCATGTGAGTCACGTGACCACACAAGCACGCGCATCTCCCTAATCCGCCTGCCACACTTCTCCTCCCCTCGTTCGCATTCCCGCCCCCCCACCAGGCTCTCCCGCCCCCATCCGGCTTCCCTCCGGCCATTTGCCAGCATTGCGAGGCCATTTGCCAGGAGCTCTCCCCCGCCCGCAGCATGACAATGTAAACTCCTATCGCTACAATACGTATCAGTTTGCAGTTAGTAATCTCTCTTAAACTGCCTATGCACTCCCACCCACACAGAAATAGTACTGCGACTTCCTCATTTCTATCTATGTTTGCATCTGTTTCTCACTAGAGCTAGGGGTTGCACATGCTTCCCCTGGCACAGTCGTACTCCGTTACCATATTGGATTCTACGCATGCCCGCCCAGTGAAGCCCCCAGGTACCTCGGGTGTAACCCCACCCTCTCGCAGTTGCGGGACTGCGGGACAGTACTATTGGTTTTGTAAATGACATTTTAAATTTATATATCGTTATTGGCACTGTCAATAACAATATATAAATATAAAATGTCATTTACAAAACCAATAGCTCCAACTTTCCAAATGCGAAACCTATTGGCAACGCCAGTGCTTGTTTATATAGGACTTCATACTGGACTTCTACTGTTTCTAGGCCATTTACACACAAGTGTTACAATTTATTAGCACTCTATTCACTAACCTCAGAAGAATGGAAGGCTAAATCAGCTTAGGGAAGGGCTCAACTTTGTGACCTTCAGGTTTCTGGATTCTCAGCAGCATGCATTTAACTAACTGAGCTGTCCTGTTGCCTTTGACTCAGCAGGGAATGTGTGGAAAATCCATATGGAATGTATGCAGAACTCCACTGGGAATACTGGAAGAACTCCACAGGGAAAGCAATGTGGAGAAATTCAAAGGGTAAGTCTGGAGAACACCAGAGGAAAGTTTTCCAAACTCAATAGAGATTATGGACCCGATTATGAGTTTGGCAGCCCTGGAGCGGGCCGCCACACCACTGCCCTGCTTCAGGACCGCCAAACCCATGGGTGCACCACTCACCAGTTTCATTACTTTTTCAGTCACTTGTGGGTGGTTCTTTGGCGTTTCCATGGCAGTGCCTATGAAATAGGTACCTCGATGGAAATGCCAAAGGCAGTACTTGCATGGCATGGACTGGTGCAGTCCATGCCTTGCAGGTACTGGGGTGCATGTACACAGGGGGGAGGGGGACAACATGTGCCCCCTGCATGCACCCCATGGCTCAGTGGCAATAGAGGGCCCTGTAGGGCCCTCTTTGTTTCCTCTCTGTCACGGTTTTCATGGAGGAGGAACCACCATAAATACCATGGTGGAGAGGAAATTCATAATATGCTTGGCGTGACCACAGCCTTCCTGCAAAGCTTATTGTAGCCTCAAGACCACAGTGCTACCCCCAGTGGTCCCTGGTGTCTGCAGAGGTGCAACCGACCACCCAAATCGTAATGGGGCAGTCAGACCGCCAGTGCGGCGGTGGCTGGACCTCCACTGCTGCGCCACCGTGAGTCTGGCAGTCCGTAGAGCAGCAGACTCATAATCAGGGCTTATGTGAATAATTCCATCTGGAATGTGAAGGACCAAAAGATAATGTGTGCAGAAAGCCACATGATTTATGAGGATACTGCAAAAAACGCATCATTTAACTTTTTTAGAGTTGTGTGCTTCCTGCATCCTATATTGACTCATATCATCCTCCGTTATTATGTTGGAGGGTTAGAGCAGGAAACATTGCATGGGGAGATTTGCCTTTGGAAACGAGCATTGAAGACTTGGAACAGTCACTGCTTCTCTATGGGCACTTTTCACTACTTTTTCTTCCCTTTAACTTTGGATAATCTGTTTTGTGGCCTGCCACAGAGTATTAGTGGTATGTGTTAGGAATGTGGCAAGTGTTAACTCGTAATGGCTGAAACCCACCGATATACAATGTCGCAAAGGCCCTCTTGAAGTTCCTTCACTTCACAGGTACATAGAGGTTCTGGGATGAGAGAAGGCCGCCTGGAAGGATCTAGCCCAATGCACTCCAAGGGTTGCAGATACCTGTGTTATGCGAAATAGTATGGGAATGGTGTAGGAAGATAGCCTTTCTGTACGTCATGAATTAAGAGGGTAAGGAAGCCCCCCTCACCAAAAAAACAGGGGAACATAAAGAGGGAGGTAAACTCAGTTAAGAAATGGGTGAAGGAAAGGGGTACAGACAAAATATGTGAGGGTACAAAGTGAAAAGAGAGAAACTGGGTTGGGGGATGACGCCCCAGAATACCAGTTTACAAAAGAGTGAAATAACATCAATTGGGAGGACATGGGAAGCAACCGAGGTATATAGGAAAAGCATCTGTGCCAACTTTATTGAAAAAACAGGAGAGGGAATCCATTTCAAGATTACACCTTGAAAAACACATGCAAAAAGCCAGTTTAGAAAACAAAATATTATATGAATTCGGGTTCTCTGAGCGATGCTACCACCACCCTCTCTCTCATGTTGCTTCTTTGTCATAAATCATTGAGCAATATACAGGCTACATGCAGACAGAGATTCAAGAAACAACATATAAGAAAAGGCTGGTCTTACAGTTAAAAAAAATATAATGTGAAGTTGGACTAATCGGCCCTGAGCTTTGTTGATGCGAAAGCACCTCTGTGCATGAAAGAAGATGACTGGTACTTCAGTGCCAATGCCAACTAGCCAGGGGCAATATATCCTGGTGCATCCTGTTTCTGGCATATGGGGTTTTGCGCATCTATAGCACTAACATTGAAGTTGGCTTGAATTGCATTTGTGGCCAATAATTGCTATGGGTTTCAGAGGGCATTAGTTTTATTTGCTGTATTTTTCAAAGACAAAATTGACCTTATTCTTAAGGACCTGAATACTCCAGATTGTATCCCGCCCTCTGACATAAGATCTGGGCCTCCCGCGGCATGGGCGACTGGCCCAGTCATGGCCACAAAAGATCTGCTACGTGAGTTTCCACCCCTTACGTACGAGGCCTTCACGAAGCTTGCCAGAGGGATTTCATCTGGGTCTCCTTTGGATCCTGTACCACCTAAAATCTGGAAGGAATTCGAGGAGGAATTATTTCCCTCACTCCACCTCATTTGTAACCAGTCTCTGGTGACTGGTACTGTTCCAGCTCAATGGAAGCGGGCGTTAGTCTCTCCTTTGTTAAAAAAGCCCTCCCTGGACCCAAACTGCTCAAAAAATTATAGGCCCATTTCCCTGTTACCCTTCCCGGCCAAGATCGTCGAGCGTTTGGTTAGTAACACTCTTTCTAACCATCTGGAATGTCATCAACTACTAGATGGGGATCAATTCGGTTTCCGGCCTGCCCATGGAACCGAAACAGCTCTTATCACCGCTATGGACGAGCTTCAAAGGCGGGCAGACAGAAGGCAGGCATCATTTTTGATCTTGCTTGATATGTCTGCCGCCTTTGATACGGTGAACCATAAGATTCTGCTGAGGCGGCTGTTTGAGGCAGGAGTGAGAGGAACAGCTTTGCAGTGGTTCCAATCATTCCTGCAGGATAGGCAGCAGGCAGTGTCCATGCCACCTTTTCAGTCAGCCTTCTCTTTAATATCACATGGGGTTCCCCAGGGCTCTGCAATTAGCCCGATTCTTTTTAATCTGTATCTCAGACCTTTAATCTCTCTTATTAAAAGCTTTAATATCAGGATTGTCAACTATGCTGACGACACGCAGATGACCCTCTCCCTAGAAGGGGAGGAATCAACATCTGTGGAAGTGCTCCACAATTGCCTGCGTGTTACGTCTCGGTGGCTAAAGGACAACTCCCTCCAGTTTAATGCAGGAAAGACGGAGGTGCTCTTTAGCGCCGGAACCAAGATCTCCCGGCCATTCCCAAACAACTTTTGGCCCCCGGAAACTGGGTCCATAGTACGGCCGGTGGAATCAGTCCGCAATCTTGGGGTTATGATGGACCAAAGGCTCAGTATGGAGACGCATGTGCAAAAGACGTCTGCCTGCTGCTTAGCCATCCTTCGATCTCTGAGGAAAGTCCTGCCACTCCTCCCCATTCATGCCCGTGCCCAAGTGGTAAGGTGTACTATCCTCAGCAGGTTGGACTATTGTAATTCCCTTCTGCTCGGTTCCCCTGGGTTCCTGCTGGACAGTCTCCAAAGGGTCCAATCCGCTGCGGTCAAGCTTGCCTTAGGGCTTCCGAGAAGATCTCATGGGCCGTCTGCTCTGGGCAAACTTCATTGGCTGCCGGTTAGACAGAGGATACAATTCAAGGCCCTCTGCATAGTCTTTAGGGCTCTCCACGGTTTTGGCCCAGCCCCTCTGCAATCAAAGTTTGCCTGGTATTCTCTAACCAGGCGAATTCGATCTTCTGATGCTAAGCTGGTAGTGGTACCCAGATTCAGGAAAGTCCGAGCTGGTGGCAGATCCTTTGAGGTGGCTGCTGCTAAACTTTGGAATACTCTCCCGGCTGAGCTTAGACACATCACTGAACTCCTCCCTTTCAGAAAAATGATTAAAACCTGGCTATTTCCCAAGGTAACGGCCTGAAAGCTCACACTCCCTGTGTTCATTTCCGCCTCCTCAGACCTCATCAGCGCCAGGATGCCTGCAAAGGTGACAGTTCGCGCTTTATAAGTTTTTTAAATAAATAATAAATAATTATTTAATCACTTCATCTTACCATCACCTCAAGCGATCGGCACAGTTGGCCAACTAAGGGGCAGACAGTGCATTGGGATGTGCCACCATCCCAAGTTACATGGCTAGCATGACCAATATAATGAGAAGGAAAGCAGTGGCCCCAGTTTGACCCACTCTGGTGGCAGTAATTGTACACCTATGAACTATTTTCTGAAGTCTAGACCATTTGATCCAATCTATGGCACAGAGCGATAGCTGTGGAGACAATGTCCTCTCTCTCTCTCTCTCTCTCTCTCTCTCTATATATATATATATATATATATATGTATGTATATATATATATATATATATATATATATATATATATATATATATATATATATATATATATATATATATATATATACATATATATATATACATATATATATATATATATATATAGCACCAGTACCGGACAGAGCAGAGGCCACACAGGGGAAGCACTTTAATTACGGCGGAATGCATTTTCGGCCAGTCGCCTCATCAGCGCCAAACAGTGTCCAGGAAGTTTCAAAGCACCACCCAATGTAAGTCCTGCTTTTAAATCTGTTGGATAGAGCTCGCTCCGCCCCCAAACAAATGTTTTTGCTCACCACGTTGTATATATTACCTACTGGCGGTGGGGACCGCCACCCCCCAGGGCCGGCTCCTGCAGTGTCCCGGTGTGCCCACCCTAGGGACACTGCTGTTTGCAATGACAGGGCGGGAGCCCATGGAGCTACGTTGCAGAGTGTTGTAAAAAGGGGCATGGCCTCTGAACAACTCTCTGCAACGCAGTTCCCTGGCGCATACTGGAGGTACCGGGTGGGCTAGTTGGCCCCCAGGGACCCTCAGTATTGAATAGGAATTAATATCACAACTTGAAATGCGCCACAGGGCGTGTTTGAACACATGTCACCTCAGGCCGCGCCCCTTCTTTCACCATTGTGCAAACGCGCCCCCTGGCGAGTTGTAAGTTGCGGAATTAATTCCCCTTCAATACTTAGGGTTCCAGAGGGCCAACTAGCCCACCAGGTATCTCCAGTATGCGCCAGAGAGCTGCGTTGCAGACAGATGTTCAGAGACCGCACCCCTTTTTACACCTCTCCGCAACGCAGCTCTGTGGCACATACTGGAGGTACCTAGTGGGTTAATTTGACCCTAAGGTCCCTTAGGATTCAATGGGGCTTAATTTCCCAACTTAGAACGTACACAGGGCGTGTTTACACAGTGGTGAAGGGAGGTGACGGGCCTGAGGTGACATGTGCAAAGACGCCCTGTGGCGTGTTTTAAGTTAGGGTTTTAATTCCCCTTCAATCCTGAGGGCCCCTGGGGGCCAACTAGTCCACCATGTGCTTCCAGTAAGTGACATTGCGCTGCGTTGCAAAGAGGTAGTGCAGGCCGTGCCCCTTTTTACACCAGTGTGCAACGCAGCTCTGAGGCGCTTACTGGAGGTACCTAGTGGGCTAGTTTGACCCCAGGGACACTCAGGATTCAAGGGGACTTAATCCCCCAACTTAAAACGTGCCACAGGGCGTGTTTGCACCCATGTCACCTCAGGCTCCCCCTCCCTTCACCAGTGTGCAAATGGCCCCATGGCGCGTTTTAAGAGGTAGTTTTAATCCCCCTGCCCTATTATATACTAGGGGCTTGCAGAGGAGGGCATGCTAATCACAGGGGTCCCCCAACCCATAGTGTTCCCTAGTGTATGTAGGTGTTTCAACTGTATTCTAAGTGTCTTTTAGCATAGCACTGGCTCTAGGACTGGTTAGTCAGAGTCAGTTACCAGCAGTACCCATCTGAAAAAGTTGAGGGTACAGGATGATTTTGCAACAAGGCCTCTTTCTGCTCCTCTGTTTCTTCTTTCTGCATGTCCTCCTTCTTCCTGCACTTTTCTTAGTCTTTGAGGACTTCTGTTGCTTCTTTCTGCATTTATTTTGCTTCTTTCTGTGTGTTATTCTTCTTTCTTCACATGTCGTACCTCTGTAGGCATTGGTAGAAACTAGCATTTAAAAAACCTTTGAAATTCACTTAAAAACTATACGTTTCAGGCACGTTATAGTTAGGAATTAGCATTTAAAAAAACGTAGAAATTCACTGAAAAACCCATAGGTTTCAGGGGCTTTATAGTTAGTTGGATATTTCACTCGTACAAAACCATTTAAATTCCCCTGTTATTGTTCAGCTAACTATAACTTGCGCGCCCGCAATGCACTGCTGATGACATCACATATTACAGCACTAATGACATGGTCAGTGACATCACTCATGACAACACTGATGACATCTCAAATGACATCACTGTTGACATCATCCTTGTGATATAGTGGCAGACCTCCTCTCACCCTAATATAACCTTTGATACACACACTCAAAAATAGTAACTAACATTTTCAAAACAATGGACATACCAATACCATTTACAACACACCTATTCAGTAATTCCAACATCTACATACACATCCACTCATTCACCAACAGACCTATACAGTCACTCATACATGTACTCACTCATCATATGTACTCATACACCTATACATCCTGTTATACACCGCCAATCATCCATAGAGTTACTCACACACATAGTCACTCATGCTAATAATGAATCACACATCTATTTACTTGCATATACAGTTATACACACACCACCACACTTACTTCTACAGAAACCTACACATACTTACTCTTTAAAACAATCACTTATAGAGACACATACTTATTCTTACAGGAACTCTTCCAATCTCTCACTCTCATATATACTCACTTATATACACCAATTCTCACATATACTAGTTTCAAATATATGTAGTTACTTATAAAGACACTATTGAGACAGTCATTCACTCACTAACACACCCATACACACAATCATCCATCCATACAGTTCAGCACACATACTGTCTTTAACACATACAAACAGTGACACACTCATCCATGCATCTATTCACTAAGAAATACTCTCCACTGAATCATACAGACATTCAGACACTCATACTGATACTCGAAAAACCAAGTAATAACCCATATAGACACTCATGTAGCTACTCACCAACCCAAGCAGTCACTTATACACAAAGTGAGAGACTGCTACAGATATTTACATATTTAAACATTACTCACTAACCCATGTATTCACTAAGATACACTTAATCAGTCCGTTATACAATCAACTTTACAAAAAAATTCATCCATTTAGACACTTATATACCCATTTGTTCTTCCATCGACCTTGAGATGTACATATATAAAACATATTTAATTTTCGGAAAAACACACATTCACTGGATGATGTCATCAGTGATGTCATTTGAGATGTCATGAGTGATGTCATGAGTGATGTCACTGACCATGTCATGAGTGATGTAATATGTGACGTCATCAGCAGTGCATTGCGGGCACGCAAGTTACAGTTAGCTGAACTAACTATAAGGGGGAATTTCAATGATTTGGTACGAGTGAAATATCCAACTAACGCCCCTGAAACCTACATTTTTTTCAGAGAAAAAAAATATATATATATTACATCTAGATATATACACACATGATGAAGATTTCTAAAGCGCTAAACTGAGTAGCCTACAAGGGTGTCATTGTGCTCAGCTAAATGAAAAATGAAGGTATGTGTGCTGAAGCAAACGTTTTCAACAGACTTCAGAATTTCCAAGGATGTTTTTCAGCCCTCAGGGGAACAGGGAGGATGTTCCACTGCTTCAGAGTCAGAACTGAGAAAGCTCTACTGCACTTACTTTTCAGTTTTAAATAGGGAGTGGTTTAAAGTACGGCTTCACAGAAATACTTATTGGACCTGTTTGATAGAAAGCTGGGTGAGTCCAGCAGGCTGTTTTAAGCAGCTGCGGTCCATGCAGGTAAGAGAGGTGGGGCCGGGTGAGGGGGGATTTCGACAGACGGTGATGAGGGAAAATTAATTATTTATTTAATTTGACCTCGTCATCGTCCAACGAAACCCCCCTCTCCCGGCCCCACCACCCCACTGCTCTTACCTGCATGAGTGAAGCTGACTTTAAGACGCACTCTCTGGCTTACTGGAAGCCAATAGAACTCTTTCATGGTGGCAGAGGCCGAGTCAAGTCAAGTAAAAATAAAATGTATTCGGCCCAAGGCCATAAAAGCACACAACAATAATAAAACGTAAATACATTTTTTCACCTTGTGCAGAGATCATGTGCAGTAACCATTTTTCAAGTAACAACTAAATTATAAAATTCCATTAAAAAAATCCTGACGAGTGCGAAAATTCAGTCTACAACGTCAGTACTGGAAAACAGCCATTAAAATGCATATCTCCTCGTAATATGGACCGTTGATTTTTATAAAATTAAGGACCGCAAAACAAATTTCAAGTGAACCTAAGGACTGCAAGAAAATTAATCCATCCTTATGCTGTCTCACATTTGCCTTACGCAGCAAGGCTGGGTCATATATTCTTCCTCCTGTTATCAGTATAATAGCAGCCTAATCTTGCACTCTTTGAAGCCTCATCAGTGTTTTGGGAGGAAGACCTAGGTGCAAAGCTGTACAGTAATCTAGATGAGGTGAAACCAGTGCCTGAACTATCAACTGATGGGCCTGCTTAAGTTAGGTGGTAGTGAGAGCACTTTCCTCAGTACTCTTAATATCCATACAAAGTCAGATTTGTAAATTTTACATTAACCTGTAGGCTTCGGTATTGCCTCAATTGCATGAAAGATAATTATACAATGTGTGTGTGACATGGTCTAGTATCTGCTTTTATTTTTGTTGTCACCTCCAGGCACATTTAAAAGCTTTCATGGTGGGGGTGGGAGGGTTGCATTAATAGAGCCAGGGAGTGTGCCCAGAGACTCCAGTTGTTTGGGCGGGTTAGCTTCTCCTCTTTGCAACAGTGATTAATTTGTGCCAGTGATTTCCGGTGCTCGGCACAAACACTTACTTGACAACACCGGTGCTTGTGACAGTCTTCCACAAGGTGGCACTGTCTAGCTAATTTAGAGATGACCACAACAGTCAATTATTAATTCAGTGTACACTAAAATGACTATTACCTGCCGCCCATGCTATTCTTACAGGTTTCGGGCCTGGAATACTCCGAATTGTCACACATGTGGGAGTGTGATGTTTAGTCGTTGTGTTGTTACTATCACTGGCAGCATGGCAGGGGTAATGTGTGGTGCAAGCTGCAGGGACCTCCTCATGAGAGCCCTGGCATTTCTTTTTTTTACAAATTAAGCACTGCTTTAACGTGCTCTGATACCCGCTAAGGTCATGATCGCTCAACGTAAAACTGTAGAACAAATGGATGCATATGAATATGTGAGGGATTCATAAAGCACAATCACAGCTACAAAAGAACGGATCACCTAGAAGGTAAGGGTAGAGCAGAAGAGCGCAGGGGTGGAGCACCAGAGGAAAGGGTGGCAGGCAAGGCCAGAGTTGATTTACCTGCTGGGATCCATCTTTCGGGGAGGAAGTTACTCCAGGATATGATATTGCTTGAAGATGAGCATTCTTAGCTTCTTCCTGAAGAGCAGGGGTGAGACAGCTTGCCAGATGCAGATGGGGAAGAACTTACAGATCATTGGATTGTAGTAAGAGAAGAATACCTTCCTGTGATGCCATGTTTCAAGTTAGATGGGCGTCTAGGGGTGGCAAGGAGTGCCACCAGGGGTAAGGCATATCTGAATTACATCATCAGTGCTACTATTCTCCTAAAAAGCCCATTAGTTGTGGCACAGGCAAACCAATCTTAGTCACTGAGTGACTAAAGCTGGTCGTGTGCTATATCCAATCATGCCATGGTAAGGGTGTTACCATTCATGTTAGGATATGGGGCAGGTACAAGTTATAGGTTCTAGGACCAATAGCTCTTGAAAGGGGTGATAGATAGGATGGGAATTTACCAAGCTTCCTAGATAATTTCCTCTTTCAGAAACCTCAATATTACCAACACTGCCTTCTTTAAAAAATGTATACACATTTTGTACGTTTAACCCCTCCCCCATATTATATGGGTGATTTGGATGTATGACGTTACAACGCACACTTTTACAACGCATACCTTTACAACGCATTTTTTACACCGCAACATCCATTACAACGCACACCTTTACAACGCATACCATTACAACGAATTCTTAAAACATACCTTTACAACGCATTCCACTACAACGCATACTACATTTACAACGCATACCATTACAACGCATTACATTACTTTGCATATAAGGTAAGTGTTGGATAGTGTAGGGGTTAAAATTACTATTCTAACTCCAGGGGGTGCAACAGTAGGGAAAGTTTTGGATAGTGTAGGGGTTAAAATTACTATTCTAACTCCAGGGGGTGCAACAGTAGGGTAAGTGTTGGATGGTAATTTTTGCGTTGTAATGGTATACGTTGTAATGACTGCGTTGTAATGGTATGCGTTGTAGTGGTGTGAGTTGTAGTGTCATGCGTTGTAATGACTGCGTTGTAAATGTATGCATTGTAATGGATGTTGCGTTGTAAAAGTTTCATTGTAATGGTAGTGCGTTGTAAAAGTTGCGTTGTAAACGTTGTATACCGGGTGATTTCACTATCCTAATGAATAAGGTCCACTTAACAGTAAAACCGAAGTAATAATATTCAAAGATTTTCTAAAGAACACAATAGTTCACTAGGGTCTTCTGGATATTAGGGGGCTCAGGACTGGGGATGGAAGAGGTTACATTTTCACCTCTGAAAAAAACAATCATCACTCCTGTTGACTATTCAAGTGAGATAGTAGGCAAGGCTTTCATTATCCCCTGTAATATTTGTTGTGTACATTGAATCCCTTGCCCTGATCCTGGATCAAGATACCTGGATTGCTCCATTGCACTGTACTGTTAGAAAACATGGTTCAGAACGCCACATTATTTGCATCTCAAACCCCAATGAGACAGTACCACCAGAACAGGCCTTGATTGATGCATTTGATGGTGTGGGTCTCTGGTTCTGTTTTGAGTAAAACTGAGTCTAAAATCATGATTGGAATAAGGTCCAAGATGTGTTCAGTCCTTTCAACATATTTCTGATCCAATCAGAATTATCATCAACTTTCACTGGAGCCTAAGGGCCTAATTACAAGTTTGGCAGTCCACGAGCCGCCAGACTGGTGGGGTCACGACGATGTGGGTCTTTCAAACGCCTTACTACAATGGGCGGTCGGACCGCCTTAGCCCCTGCCACAGCTGCCAAGGAACCTCCATTCCCTAGCAGTGTTGTGACAGTCAGGAGGCCGTAATTTGCTTGGCGGGACCGCCACGGTCACGCCAAGCATGTTACAAGTTTCCTCTCTGCCACAGTTTTGATAGGGGTTCTTCCTCCATGAAAATCGAGGCAGAGAGGAAACAAAGGGGGCCCTGCAGGGGCCCCTTGTGCTTCCGCACCAAGGGGTGCATGTGCCCCCTTGTGTGCATGTGTCCAGTTCCTTCACGGCATGAGATTTTCAGTCTATGCCATGCAGGAACTGTTTTTGGAGTTTCCTTTGCAGTGCCCATTTTCAGGACACTGGCGTGGGATGTTAAAAAAAGCCCACCAGACACAAGAACCACTTTTTAATCTGGCAGGAGGCCTGACCACAGGTTTGGCGGTGCGGCGGCAGGGCAGACCCGGCGCCACACCACCAAACTCGTAATCAGGCCCTAAGTGTCACCAGGACTATTTGTGTTATCCTCTCTCCCAAAAGTAATTTCACTTACGATGAATGTAATTCCTTATATTCTACGTGTGACTTTTTCATAGGATTCCCAGCAACACCCACAGCGATTTGCAACTTTAGTTAGAGCTATTGTGTCCAATATAGTCATCGGTAATGTCAGCCAGAAGTCAAACTCCATAATATATGCAGAAGGAGCAGTAAACTCTTATTAAAGCCTTTGTCCATGTCATGGCTTATTTGAATTTCCAAGTATTGAAACTGCTGACTCCTGATTCCTATGAGCGGCTAAATTACCTTTTTGGGTCATTATTTGGAGCTTGGAATAACACCGAATGTGCCCAGTTCAGCATCACTTATTGCTCATTAGCTTCTAACATTCGTGGAAACACTATTTTAAGATATTTGATGTATAACCACAGATCATCAGCTTCCAGAGTAATAACAGGTGTCTTCTCTCTTCCCTTCCAAACGTTTTGCTAAGTGCTTGAGTGCATAGCAAAAATCAGAGAACGCAGAGGACAGCCCAGTCTCATTCCTCTAGGTATCTCTCATTTCGATGACTATACATCATTTCCCTTGACCCTCACCAACACAACAGCTTATAGTAAGAATGACTATGCAATGTTCTTGCATTTTGTGCATACAGCCAATCCACTGCACTGAACACTTTTTGGGCATCCAAATTGGCCATTGTGTATGTAGTGTGAGGTAGTACATTCTCCATCATCAATACCAGAAGCCTTATATTAGAGGTTGTATTTATTTGGGCTATAAAGCTATATTGATCTTAATAAATGAATATATCCATTCCCTGTATTTTATGATCCATATTTATCATAACATAACATGTGTATTAGTAAAGCACACATTCACTCGTAGGCATCTTGGCTCTGAATAATGGATGTTTATTGTTTCCCAACTCAATGGTGCTAATTTTATCAACCTCAGAAGGATGAAAGGCTGAGTGGGCAGACTGGGATTTGAACCTGTGATCAAGAGGTCAAACACAGGACCCTACAGTGGGCACATTTGTCCAGTAAGCCACCAGACTCAGGAATGGGTAAATGATGATATGAGTTGCACCCCAATGTTTCTTTTCCACGTTTAGTGGGCGTAACTGCCTCCGCATCCCTCACAGAGTCAGACAATCTTTCAGCAGTTAAATCCTCCCTATAAACCTTCAACAATCTAGAGGCTAGTAATTCCGGGTATGTTTTGTAAAACTCAGCAGGCAGCACATCGTTCCTGGAAGTCCTAACTCTTTTTATATTTCAAGGCACCCACTAAATGTCTTGTTGCTCATGAGGTAGTTTACATCTTCTTTCAGATCCTGAGGCAGTAAAGGAAGTTCCACTCTACCAGTAATTCTGTATTTGATTCTGTCTACTTTATTAGTCTCTCTCCTAGTTGACTAACAATGCTAATAGGTGGGTGCCCTTACCTCTGTCTTCATGTTGCTTACCTATACAGGTTTGATAGCCCTTTCTGTTCAGTATGACCAGATTGCATTATTGTTTTGCAGTACCAGAGTTCTTAACTGCCTTTCTCTCTCTAGCTTCATTAGTCTTATTTGACAAGTTTTCCAGGTATCATATGCCATGCCCATTCAATTCCCCTGAATTGTAACACTAAAGGTTTCCCATAGGTTGATTTTGAGTCCACTGAACCTTAATTGAGGTGAAAAAAAGAAATCGATTTACGAATTGTGCTATGCTGGTGTGTCACTTAATGTTTTAGAATTTAAGGGCCAGATGTAGGTCGCCAAATACCGGTCGGTAATGGCCGATTTCGGCCATTACCGACCGGTATTTGGAGTTTGAGATGTAGGGGGCCTAACTTTACAGAATCGGTAAAGTTACAGATTCGGTATATTTACCGATTTGGTAAAATACCGAATCGGTAAATTTACTGATCCTGTAAATCCAGATGTAGGTGGCACTGAAAACAGTGCCACAGGCCCTTAGGAATTCATCATTTACCACCAAATAATACTTGGTGGTAAATAATGAATTTCTGTGTAGATGCACACCGGTGCCATGTGGCACACATACATGCCCTAAGAGCATGTATGTGTGTCACATTGCACACAAGCCAGAATCAGGGGTGCAACAGGGTGTCAAAGTGACACCCTGTCCCCCTTGTAAATTCGGTAATTTTACCGAATCGGTATTTACCGATTCGGTAATTGACATTGATTCCTGTGGGCCTCAAAGGCCATAGGAATCAATGGCAATTACCGAATCGGTAAATATTGATTCGGTAATTACCGAATCTTACCGATTCGGTAATTGAATAGGTAAAAATACCTACATCCCGATTGCCAGTTCTTAAATACCGAATCGGTGTGATTCGGTATTCAAGAATCGGTAATCTGGGATTACCTACACCTGGCCCTAAGTGTCTAGTAACTTTTGTGTTGATAACCTTTTTGGCTTTTAGAACATTTTAAGCAGTTTGATCTGATGGCATCTCATTTAAATATGTAATAGTACTACCCGGTCTGTCACCAAGTTGTGTGCTCCAAACATCTATGCGATTTATTTGTTCCAATATAATGCTTAGTTTGTTTGAAGCTATGTCCAGTTATCTAAAATCCACTAGCAAATAATCTCTTCTATGCATTTAAAATAAAAAATTGCTATCACTTAAAAAAAACGTCATTATCAACATTAGGTGTATACACGGAGAATCACACCCTCATTCCGATGTCGGTGGGCCCACCGACATCCATTGAAGAGATCTGACCCCCAGATTATGATACGGCAGTTGGAGGCATCTGAGGAGGGACTGACTACTGCTGTTCTGACAGGCTCAAGGAGCCCGTTGGGGCAGCGGTGGGACCGTAATCCCTACAATAGGGCGGTGCCTGCTCAGGCACCGCCATAAGGATTACAATGTTCATTTCCATCTGCCTTTCTATGGCAGTCCAGCCACCATAGAAAGGCCGATGGAAAGGGACTTTGGGGGCCCCTAGCAGGGCCCCCATCCCACTGGGCCTCCGCTATTGGGCTTGGGGGGCACCCCTAAACATCCATGCACCGTGTGGCAGGCACTTCATGGTGTCTGGCACAAGGTACATGAATGTTTGAAAACATAAATTTTTCTATTGCAGCTTATGATGTGGCCCTTTTGTGGCCCTTTTCTGGCCACCACTCAAGCTGCAATGGAAATAGGGATGTTTCTGACTGCCCATAGGGCGGTCGCTTCCTAATTCGGCAGGTGGAACAGCCGACTAATAGTCAGGCGGATTCCATCCCGCTACGGTGTCGGTCGGATGCTCGTGGGACCGACATCGTAATAGGTCCCTCAGCCTCCAATGTAATGCTCCTGCTACTACCCTGTGTAACACACATGTCCCCCATTTCTTCGTCATCTCTTCAGGTTCCTTTTGAATAAATGTGTTGTATACAACATCAGCATATAAATCTTTTTTGTTATCGCATGCGACCATTCCAGTGCTTAATCTATACAAAATGACGTGCCAGGGCCATAATATTTCTTACAAGTCCACTACAGCTGTCACTGGCCACAACTCCTTCCACTGATGCTAAATGCCATTGAAAGGAGTACCTATGTCCTAGTGTTATCATTTTTTGAAAAGTGTATTAAAGAGTAAAAAAATTAATTCTTGTTAAAAAAAACAAATAGACACACAGCTCCACCATGTAGTAGATAAATATGTGCTGGTGTTTAGATATAAGTGCCAGTGCCAACCACCAGCAAAATCCAGCACAAATTAAGTAATGGACCATAATCATTCTCTGAAAGGCACCTGGTGCTCTGTTACAACCATTTTGCGATGGGGCACTAGGGCGTATGCTCCTATTTTCTGTGGCTCTGGACCACATTGGTATTCAAGAAGGGGCCACAGACACATCTGGCCCTTTCTTTAAAATGAATCTGTAAGAAAGTGGAATATTATGTGGTGTGGCTGGGTAGCCTTACCATGTAATATTATCAATATACTCCAAAGATGGTTCACACTAATAAATTCTTAGCTCAGTCCTGGTAGAGTGGCAAAGGGCAGTCAGGCTTTACTAGAGGAACGTGTTAAGCATTTTACACTGCCCTTATGGTTCATAAGTAATTGACAAGACTTAATAAAAATCTACCACCAATTTTTAAATATTGTTATCTTAATTGAGACCCAGAAACAAGCTAAATGACATGCATATAACCGTAGTTATAGATTTTCAAAGCAATATAAAATCATGGTGTAAAATATAGTGAGACTCTATCATTGTGGTCAATGGCAAAAATAGTGACAATCGGTCACTTAGGGGTCAAGTTGCCTGGTATCCTTACAAGGTAAAAGTAGTGTGGGTCCTAGGACCAGGCCCCAACAGTCAGTTCAATCTTATCTAGCCAGTGGAGTCAGGGTGCAGAGATGTCCTGATTGTCCATGGCGTTGAACGGCACCGGTGGTAAAGCTGATGTTGCCACTGGGACGGTGCTGCTGAAAAGGAAATGGAAAGTTACAGGAGTGGGGTCATTTCCAAAGTCGGTTGCAAGTGTTGTGGAATGCTCTCTAAATGCAGCATTGAATTAAGGGGTCGCTTACTGGGCTGGTGACCAACACGCCTTGGTAGTGGTAATCACAGAGAAAGCATCTGGAACTTCACTGGGTCCGTGGAAGTGACTTAGCGGCATGAAACTTTGGACAGGTGAGGCTAAAACTCCCACAATGCGCTGGACCATCTGGATCTAGGTTATCCCTCAGAGGGCCTGATGGCCAGCGATTCTTTGGATCTGGTGAATGTTTTTACTAGTCCCACTAGTCTAAGGGAGACTGAAGGTGCTTCTGGCATCTACAGGGGCCCCACTGCCAGGGAGTGCCGAGTTTTAGTCAAGGGCAAGGGGTGGTCACTCAGTTCCAAGTCTTTTGCCACAGGGACACATTTGCTTTGGTGCAGTGGGCAGAGTCTTGTTGTCGGCGACACTGGTTTCCTCTTGGTCCTTCCTTGAAGTAAATTATTCAGATCTGAGGTTCTGGAGTCAGGGTGAGTCTCTTAAATCCTAGATTCAGGGGAGTTATGGGTGTGGGGGCTAGCGGCCAATGGGCAGCTAGTCCCTGCATCATGCCGCCCCTGAGGTGACCACATCCGGTGGTGAAGGTTACCTTTTCTAACCAGATCCCACTATTTCTGTCCTCCTAAAGTTGTCAGAATTCAAGTTTAGGTGTACAGACCAGGCTGCCCACCCTAGAGGTTTGGCCAGCCTTCCTGTTGGTGTGCACCTCCTGCATAGCTAATTTCCCACCTTGCTCGAGTGCAAGTGCACCTGGGTCAAGGGGAGGGTTGTTTCCTCCTCAGGTGGACAGCCCAAATGCATATCAGAGGCGGTACAGCCTTTGAAGCTCACCGCTCTGATGTGTCACTCCACTAGCCTGCTGGGGAGGAGAGAGGTTTGAACTCTTTACTGCCCATCCTTTGTCTCTGACTCCTGAGAGTGATAAGACTGCCTGGTAGGAGGTCAAAATCCTGTCTTAATGGCAGCAGATGTGGGAAAACACAGGCTCGTGCAGAGCACAGTGAAGCTCGGGCAACCAGGTGGGTAACCTCTAAGGTGCCACCTGGGTGCATGCCAGCCTTCCCTGGACACCAGATTTGTGTCAGGTGAGAGAAGGTACATTGTTTGACACCAAACTCAACATATTAGGTGGTACCATAATGGAGTTAGCAAACCTGGGTCCAAGTACCATGTTATCCTATGGACAACTTGTCACTTATAGTGTACTTTAATGGTAAAGACACTATTGAGACATATAAGCTTGTAATTACATGGCTACACTCAAAGCAGTGCATTTGACTGTGCCACACATGGTGAGGAAATAGCTGAGTTCAAGCAGTTGGCACTGCTCCTGCAGTCTGCAATGGCAGGCCTGCTGTGGATAGTTTGCTGGGATTATCCAGGCTGGCACAAAACCATGCTGCAGTCCTGGGGACTCCTTTATCACCCATCGCTGGGTACTCCTGGTACCATATACTGTGGACTTATAAGGGGCTAAAGACTGGGATTGACCTTTCACACATAACAGTTTTAGTGAAAGATCACTGGCATTGGAGCCTGGTTAGCAGGCTTCAGAGCACTGTCAGAGTAAAAGAACCCAGCATCTAGTAGTCCAAATGTGGGCAGAAAGTGGGGGGACATCTACAAAAAGCCATTTTCTTCCAGAATCATACCAGTGTACATTTTGCACCTGTATATATCCTTAGTGGGATTTCCCTCATTTGCGTTGAGGCATCACCATGCCTTTGCCACTTTGCTTGTGCCATATTGTAGATGCTCTTGCAGGGGCAAATAGGGCCTTGGGAGGTGCACTGATTCTGTGCCACATATGAAATGGCACACAGTGCTGCCACCCAAGGGTTCCCTATTAGTGAGATTTGGAGCCCTGGTGTAGCCCGTGTTGGAATTGTTTTTGTGATGGGCATAATAACTGTTAGAATTGGGGGTCTCTGGTTGGCGCAAGTATTCACTTGTGACAAGCAGGGACCCTCTCCTCTAAGTCAGGGCGAAGGATGACCCCTTAGAATTACCCTTGCTCACCCTCTAGGTGCGTGGCGTGAGCAGCCAAGGCTATTCTCAAGGCGTTATTTAGTTAAGCATTTGTAATCACACACACAGTAAAAATACCAATCCCCCCACAAATGGATACCAGGCTGTAGATATATAAAAAATACTGCTTCTTTATGTAAAAATATATATGTTGCAGGCAAGACTTATCACAAGACCAGTATAACGATTTTAGTAGGCCACAATACTTTAAGTAGGATAGTGTTCTCTTGATAAAGTTCCAAAATATAGATTCACTTCTCTTGTCAATGTTCTAGTTCCTTTAAAAAGGCTCTTTTCTTTAGCTTCCAGGTACCTTAGGCAAGCCTTGGACCCGCTGGGCGTTTCGTAGCGCTTTTATGCCTCTGAACGGGAGAAAGCCACAAACCCTACCAATACTCACGCATCGGGCATGAGCCGGGTATGCGGCGTACAGCTCTGACAAAGAAAAGGAAACGTCCAGGCTAGCGTAGGCAATGCGAAGCGCACAGATATCAAGCGTACAACCCAAAATGAGAGACGAGGTGCACCGTTCAAATGCGCCCAGTCTCTATAGATGCGAGCACAAAGGGGGAACGCTGTCCCGGGTAGGCGCCGCACTCCACCAGTGATCCAGGTAGCAGATAGGCGTACCGGGCACGATGAAGGCGCACAATGAATCAAGGGGAAAACAAATGTTGCCGGCCCCGAGCCCGTTGTGCTGCGACGTACCTTGGAGTCTTGATTCTCTTCCTCGGCCGAGTCGTGCACGGGCAGTGCGACTCGGTTCTGGCTGGTGACTTCGGATCCCACTTCCAGCGGGGGGTGTGCACACAAGCAGGCGCGGCCCACGGCCTCAGTACTGGCTGTACTGGGGTCTCTCTACAGAGGGGCGGCGTGGCTTGCAATGTCTCAGGGTCAGCGAGCGGGGACAGCAGTGTACGTCTTGAAGTGCGGCCTGCAGGATCGGCGTAGATCACCGGCCTGGAGGAAATTCCGGCGGGAGGGGTGAGTGAGCGCTTCAGCGCGCTCCAGTGGCAGGCAGGGGCAGAGGAGCAGGCAGCCTGACCCGGGGGCAGAGAGCGACTCCAAGGAGCGAGGCTCTCACGGGTAAAGGGCAGGCGAGATCCCGAGTGCCACAGCCCTAGGAGGGGGCGATGGGGGGCGCAGACTCGGCTCCGGCGGGAGGCACACACGGCTTGAAGATAAACGGGCGAAGTCACCTTGAACCCACTGGTCCTGGGGTTCAGTTCAGGGGGCAAGCTCAGTCAAGCCCTTGGAGACAGTTTCTAGAACAAGTTTACAAAGTCTTTTCAGCAAGTCTTTTCCTCTCCTTCCTCAGCAAGGCAATCAGCAGGCCAGTCCTTCCAGCTTCTTCTTCTCCTTCTAGTTGGGCAGAGGTTCTTTGTGGGAAACAAGATCTGATTTACAAGGAGCAGGGCTCCTACTTTTATACAACATTTTCTTTGTTCTTACAGGCCAGGGGGGCCTCTGCATAACTTCTTTCAGTCTCTGACCACTTGTTGGGTGTACTCTGGTTTCTGCTTTCAGTGTGAGGGGCAGGCACATCAGACGCTCCACAGGAGGTGGAGCCAGCATTGTGTGGACAGGGGCAGTCAGGAGTACCTTGTTGACAGTGCTTCGCCCTTCCTGGGCCCGGTGCCGGCTGAGTCATCAGTCGCTCCCCAGGGGGCGGAGCCAGCATTGTGGTGGCAGAGCACAGCCCTATTCAGAGTCCAGGGGCACTCCCACCTCCCACCAAGGTGTAATCCTTGCATTCACCACCTGTCATCCCCCAGCCCTGTCACTCACATATCCCAGACAGCCAGATACACATCCAAGCAGAGGCGGGCTGAAATGTTTAGGCAAGCAAATGCTAACTTTCTAAAAGTAGCATTTGCAAACACAGGATATTAAAATAAAATATACTAAAAGAAGTATTTTATTATTCTGAGCTCAGGCATACTAAACTTTATTTTCTACCATGTTCCCTGAGCCTACTGGGATTATAGAGTGTAATAATTCCAGCAGCCCATCTTGGCCTAAGAGAACAGGTAGCCTTACAATAGTGAAAAACAAATTTGGCTGTAATTCACTATTAGGACATGCCACACACATCAGAGCATGTCCTACCTTACACTTACAATGCACCCTGCCCTTGGGCCTACCATAGGGGTGACTAATATGAAGTTAACGGTACAAGAGGGGGTGGTGATGGACGGTGATGGACAAAGTGTAGCCCACTCTGGCTTGGCAGTTCGGGCTGGACTGTTCCCATGAGGCACAGGGTCAGACTGATTTGCATATAGCCATGTCAGAACTGGGGTGGCAGAGTGGGCTAAAGAACGGTGGTGGATTAAACCCAGATCTTTTGACTGGGTGTGAGTGTTTGATTGATTCAGATGCTCCGTCCATCACCACCCCCTTTTGTACCGCTTTTGGCCGCCATAAGTGTGGCAGGGTATGCTCAGACGTGAGTCCCTTGCTCACTTTGCCACTGGATTCAAGCAAGCCGGGCTGAAGACGGCTGGAATGCCAGAAACCGGTCCTCGGAAGCTTGTTTCCGGTCCAGGGAAGACATGGCTTGGCAGTTCGGGCTGGACTGTTCCCATGAGGCACAGGGTCAGACTGATTTGCATATAGCTATGTCAGAACTGGGGTGTCAGAGTGGGCTAAAGAACGGTGGTGGATTAAACCCAGATCTTTTGACTGGGTGTGAGTGTTTGATTGATTCAGATGCTCCGTCCATCACCACCCCCTTTTCTAATATGAAGTTAAGGCAAGGTTTAGGGGCTGGCAACTGTGTGCACTTGCCCAGCCAGCATGACAGTACCAGATTGCACGCAGGTTCTGCAATGGCAGACCCTAGACACATTTTAAAAGGCTGCTTCTGTGGGTGGCGCAACCAGAGCTGCAGGCCCACTAGCAGTATTGGCATTTACAAGCCCTGGCACTCCTGGTGCACTTTACTGGGGACTGACAGTAAATCCAATGAACCAATCAGGAATATCAATCACAGTTACACTTTACATAGGGAGCACTTGCACTGCGGCACGGGTTGGCCGTTGTGCAGTGCCCTGAGCAGAGGACACCAGCAAAAACATCTGAGGCACATCAGCACAAAGTGGAAGGGAAACTCACGCCAAGGTGCCAGGTCTAACAATAACTAGTGCAAAAACAACAGACATTCACCCCAGTACAGAGATCTGGGCCTAAATCCATAGTTCTTTTGCACTCCACACCACCTGGACCGGAATCAAGCATCGTAGGACCGGTTTCTGGCTATCAGCCATCATCAGCCAGGATAGCTTGACTCCAGTGATGTGGAGAGCACAGGACTCACGTCTGAGCATACCTGTCCTGTCCCACTCGGGGGGACAATTGCAAAAACAACAGTTGATGGACAGAATGCAGAACAATGTCATACATTCACCCCAGTACAGAGATCTGGGCCTAAATCCATTGTTTGTTTGCACTCCACACCACCCCAGTTCAGACATGGCCTTATGCAAATCAGCCTTGACCCTGAGCCTCAAGGGAACAGTCCAGCCCAAACTGCCAAGCCATGTCTTCCCTGGACCAGAATCAAGCATCCTAGGACCGGTTTCTGGCTATCAGCCGTCATCAACCAGGATAGCTTGACTCCAGTGGTGTGGAGGACTCACGTTTGAGCATACCTGTCCCACTCAGGGTGACAATTGCAAAAACAACAGTTGATGGACAGAATGCAGAACAATGTCAAACATTCATCCCAGTACAGAGATCTAGGCCTTAATCCATCGTTTTTTTGCACTCCACACCACCCCAGTTCAGCCATGGCCATATGCAAATCAGCCTTCACTCTGTGCCTCATGGGAACAGTCCAGCCCGAACTGCCAAGTCATGTCTTCCCTGGACCGGAATCAAGCATCCTAGGACCAGTTTCTGGCTATCAGCCGTCACCAGCCAGGATAGCTTGACTCCAGTGGTGTGGAGAGCACAGGACTCATGTCTGAGCATACCCGTCCCACTCGGCGTGTCAATTGCAAAAACAACAGTTGATGGACAGAATGCAGAACAATGTCATACATTCACCCCAGTACAGAGATCTGGGCCTAAATCCATCGTTTTTTGCACTCCACACCACCCCAGTTCAGACATGGCCATATGCAAATCAGCCTTGACCCTGTGCCTCATGGGAACAGTCCAGCCCGAACTGCCAAGCCATGTCTTCCCTGGACCGGACTTTTGCATCCTAGGACCGGTTACTGGCTATCAGCCGTCATCAGCCAGGATAGCTTGACTTCAGTGGTCTGGAGAGCACAGGACTCACGTCTGAGCATACCCGTCCCACTCGGGGTGACAATTGCAAAAACAACAGTTGATGGACAGAATGCAGAACAATGTCATACACTCACCCCAGTACAGAGATCTGGGCCTAAATCCATCGTTTTTTTGCACTCCACACCACCCCAGTTCAGAAATGGCCAATAACTAGAGCACTGCTCTTATCGTGTCATATGTTAGTTTGCTGCGGGATTTAGTGGCGAGAAGAGGAGTGAAAAATAGAATGCTTAAGCTTACATGCAGTTGAAAGGATGAAGGTTGTAAGTATGGCCTGCGTGTTGTGCTGTTGCTCTAAATCTTTCGCTGTGGTAACTGCTCTTATGTGTGGAGAGTAGCAGTGATGAGTGAGAGATTGCTTCCCATGTGTTCATTCATATCATCCTTATGGGGCAACTCAATTCTGGTTAATGGGTGAGTATGATTGTGAGTGCAGTGCTATTCACACCCTCCCTTTTGGTGGAGAATTCTTCTATGTCCCGGTTGGTGTGATCATTTACAAATTGCATGTGTTCACTAGTCTGCCAGGCAGCAGCCTTGCACATGGCCGCTATTAACCAAAAGTGATGCCTCCCTATCTATACATGATGTTCAGGCAGTTGGGCCCCTTGGAACCTACAATGCTAAATGACATCCATACTACAGTGACATGTTTGTACCCAGGCTGGTGGCTCAGTGGACTAATGCATCCACTTCCGGGATCTGTGTTTGACCTCATGGTCACAGGTTAGAATTTCTGCGGGTCCACTAAGCCTTTCATCCTTCCAAGGTTGATACGAATGAGTACCGTTGAGTTGGTTAACAATAAGCATCTGTTATTTCAGGGAAAGGAGACCCAAGGCTTGAGTGAAGGTGCGCTTTACAAATACACGTTATGTTATGTATTAATGCAGGTTGAGATGAGAGCAGCTTCTACCACACCATCGAAGACTACAACGTAAAATCCCTTGGTGTCATACTCGACACAAAACTCAATCTACTCTCCCACATTAATTCCATTGCAAAGTCTGCTCGATACCAACTGCGCCTTCTTTGGGGGATTTGTCGCTTCGTCTCGGAGCATGACCTTAAAACCCTGGTTCAATTGCTGGTTCTCTCCAGACTGGGCTACTGCAACTCTCTTCTTACTGGCCTCCCCAAATCCCACCTGTTCCCCCTCAAATCTGTTCTCAATTGAGCAGCTTGTTTCATATAAGGGGCCAAAAGAAGTGACCACTTCACACCCATTTTATTCCCCCTCCGTTGGCTTCCCATAGAGGCGAGATCTATCTACAAGACTGCTGTATCACCCACAAAGCCTTGCACTCCTCCTCGTCTCCCTACTTGGCGAATAAACTGAAACTCCCTGGAGGCTCTAGACCATCACGTAATGCTGAAAATCTATTGCTTGAACCTCCCACATTCAAGAAGGAAAGGTCAATGACCCAATCCTTTTCAGGCAACGCAGTGAGAATCTGGAACTCACTTCTGCCTCAGCTCCGGACCACCACCGCTTCCCAAGTCTTCAAAACTGACCTCAAAGCTCTCCTCCTTCAAAGAAACTCGCCCTCTCTATTATCTGAAGGAAGTCCTTCCTTTATAGGAAATTCTGTTCTAAATGACTATGGAAGTGCCTTCCCAATGTGTTCTTCTGGTTTGAGAGTCTGACATTTATTGCAGTACTGTATTTCTACTTGTATTGTAACATGCACACGTCACTTTCCCTCTTGAAATGTATCGTTTGCTACCTCTTGTATTTTGTTTGCTTTTGATACATGCACAATTGGCACCATTGCCTCATGTAACGTAGCGTCTGTTCTTGTGTTTTGAGTATCTGCCATTTAGTGCAATATTATATCTCTATTTGTACTTTGTACACTTTTGTAACATACACACATGTCACTTTTTAGGTCTCGATCTAAAGCATTGCTTTAGCAATGCTTGATTGTCGAGATTCTAGTAAGCGGTCTACCAAAACGGCGGATTAGCCACAGTTCACGTGATTTATGCACGTGCACAAACCAGCCACGTCACACCACCATTTGTCTGTGCCTCGCATCAGACTTCAAAGGCTGCCGCTCCTCCGCCCGCCGCATCAGACTTCAAAGGAATACTCTTCTCTCCCTATATTCACGTCTCCAGCCCCCTCCTCCCACACCGTGTCTATGCCCTCCCCAGCCGCCCCTGTGCAACAGCCACATACCTGGCCCACGTAGGTCAATCTGCCACTCCCCCGCCCCCCGCGTGCACATCTCACTCCACCATTTGTCTGTGCCTCGGCATCAGACTTCAAAGGCTGCCGCCCCCCCCGCCACAGCAATGCCAAGAGCTTGTTTTACTAAGGTTTCCTTTTCCAACTATTGCAGTTTTTCGTTCAGTCCATTTGTTTAAACTGGCCATAATAAAGACTACCACTATGCAATTTTACATGAATACCTTTATTAAATGTTTTTGCTCGCGTGCGCGTGTTTTTTTTTCTTTCATGGCGGTGAAATAAAGCTAAAGTGTCCTAAGCTTTTTCACTTCTTTGCGCGCGTGTTTGTTTTATTTGTACCAGTGGCACACGTTGAAAAATATAACAACGTTAACATAATTTTAACATGAATACCTTCAATAAATGTATTTCCTCGTGCGCGTGTTTGTTTATTTTCTTTCATGACGGTGAAATAAAGCTGAAGTATCCATATATGCGTTTCACACTGTTGAGGACGGTTCTGTTGCATCTCTTTGTTGCATTCTTTGTCGTCCGAGATGTTTGACCGTTTATTTCATTTAATGTTAAAGATGGTTTACTGAAGGACCAAAACATCACTGTCTGTGTTTTTAAATGCAGATGGCGGCTTCGGCCAAGTCTCCGTGAACTCTGGAGAGTCAATTGCCTTAAAGCTGGCTTTTAAACGAAGTAATTAAAACAAATAGTCAAAGAAAAGGGCAGCAATTTAAGGAAAATACAGACATTCCCATGGAGTGGGTGATACGTTCGCCGATTAACCCTGCAAAGTAAAAGCTATTGTTCTTTTCATCACACACAGAAATGTATTTCACAATACGTGCAGTGAAATTGCTACAGCTGCCACGTTCTAGTGAAAAGTAGCGCATGAACCCCACCATAGTTTATGCAGCTGATAATGCATATGCCTGATGCGTTCAGATATGTGGTATTACCTATGTATTGGCATGAGAATATCTGTTACACATACTTCATGGATATGCCACTCCCTCTTACTAATTTTATATAGCGCAAACTCAACATGAATGGATGTGTTTTAAAGAGTTGATTAGGGCATCACGTTCACTCTGGTGCGGACTTTTCACCGATGCCTAACGGAACGCGCTCATTGTTGTAAAACATTTTTAACGCTGCAGCAGCACGATTTCTTTGTGAGTTGCAGACAAAGAAATGTGAGAAGATCATGTTTAATGGCTGCTTGCAGGTGGTTTTGTAACTGTATTACAACTTTCTTTGTTTGCAGCAGATTTTTTGGCAAGGAATGAGCGCGAGGATGACAAGCTGTGACTAAAGTGACAGCTCCACACTTGTATGGCCTAACTTACTGCTCCTGCCAGAGCTCACACAGTTATTCTGGGGCTTTATTTGTACCGGTGCCACTACACAACCACACACACACAACCACACACACAACCACACACACAACCACACACAATCACACACACACAACCACACACACAACCACACACACAACCACACAAACACACAACCACACACACAACCACACAAACACAAAACCACTCACACACAACCACACACAACCACACACACACAACCACACACAACCACACACAATCACAAACACAACCACACACAACCACACACACACACACAACCACACACACAACCACACACACAACCATACAAACACACAAACACAACCACACCCAACCACACACACAAGCACACACACAACCACACACACACACAACCACAAACACAAAACACACAACCACACACACAACCACACACCCACAATCAAACACACAACCACAACCACACACAACCACGCACATTTTCTGGGGCTTTATTTATACCCGTGCCACTACACAACCACACACACACAACCACACACACAACCACACACATAAACACACACACAACCACACACAACCACACACACAACCACACACACACACAACCCCCCACACACACAACCACACACACACACACAACCACACACACACAAACACACAACCACAACCACACACAACCCCACACAGAACCACAACAACACATACAATCACACACAGAACCACACACACAACCACACACACATACACAACCACACACACAACCACACCATCAGTGCACACTTTAACCAGACACAGACACCCTCAGTCGTCAGTGCATGCTTTCACCGGGCACAAACACCACCAACCATCAGTGCACGCTTTCACCGGGCACAAACACCACCAGCCGTCAGTGCACACTTCCACCAGGCACACACCACCAGACAACAGTGCACGCTTTCACCAGGCACACACACACCACCAGCCGTTAGTGGACGCTTTCACCAGGCACACACCACCAGCCGTCAGTGCACGCTTTCACCAGGCACACACACCACCAGCCGTCAGTGCATGCTTCCACCAGGCACACATACCACCAGCCGGCAGTGCACACTTACACCAGGCACACTCACCACCAGCCATCAGTGCACACATCAATTATTAACGCATTCCACAATTAACTATTGTAGCAATCGCTGTATGGCGCACTTTACTTTTAAACGTTCATCTAAAGCGCAGCATGCCACCACTGCTACAAAAATAAATACACATTTTTGGGGCCTACAATTTATAGACTTTTGTTGCAATTGGTGTTGCAATATTTAGCAATGCCAATAGCTCAAACTTAATTAATGTGAGACCTATTGCATTGCAAATGCTTGTTTTCCTCTTGTAACGTATCGTTTGCTACCTCTTGTATTTTGTTTGCTCTTGATACATGCACAATTGTCACTATTGCCTTATGTAACGTAACATTTGCTCTTGTAACATGCTGACTTGTAATTTTTCCTCATGTTTCACTACTATTCCTTGTGTGAAGCGCTCTGATACCTTCGGGTAAAGTCCGCGCTATATAAAAACGCATTTAATAAATAAAACACCAGACTTCCTCGCCACCCTCATTGGCACTCTTAATGGTACCCCTGACAGCAAATATTCTTCCCCAAACCTCGGAAATGTACAGAGGTAACAGCTATCTTCGAAAGTAAAACATATGTTGGGTCACACATGATTCAGGTGGTGGTAATTTTCAAAAATAGTAAGGGAATTTACAGCCCATTCCCAAATGCACGGGTTATTTAGAAAGACCCAGCATAGAAGGTGCCCAGCACACAGCCTGTTTTTCGCAAATATTAGGGATTCTCAGACTAATGAGAATTGTCTTGCATAATGCCTAAAGATTGTAACTTGTACATTATACTTTCTAGCGCACACTAAACCGTATAAACCAGATGTTTCTGTCCCCTTGAAACAGGAAGCTCCCACGGCCCCCAAAGTAAGATTTTTTTCCAAAAGTGCTGCTTCTGTGGAAATGTTCTAAGGTCGTCTGCTAGCGTTCTCGTGTGCACATCAACCCCTCCAACTAACTGTTGTGGTATGGAAACTCCTTACACGTGTGACCAGTTCTAGAAACTACTGTCCTTGGGTATAAACGTGCTTTACCTCGCCATGGGAAGCTTGACTCCTTGGCAGATGCTGGGACATCCTTTTCTCAATATGTGTGTGACTCGTGACTCTATTCATAAATGGATTTTCAGACTTAATTGAAACTTTAAGATGGAGTTTTCTTACAGATTTTGTCATGGGTTCACCCTCCTCAGTTCATTGCAAATTTTTTGGGCCTCATTTATGAGGCCTCTTGCGCTGCCGGAATTTCACTTTTTTTGTGACGTTCAGCCGTGTAGGAGCCTGCTCTATATTTACAAGGCAGCAATAAGCCACTTTTTTTGGCTTAATGCTGCCTCATAAATATAGTTCCCTTTTAAAGGCGCGTGCAATGGGTGTTGCGGGGGGCGTTCCCCATATTTATGAGAAAACGTACATTTGAGGCAGCGCCAAAAACATACGCTTTCCCAGGGGAGGCGTAAGGGAGGCACAACGAGGAGAAATATCTTTATTGCTCGTCGTTTTTCCTTTTTCTAGCATGCATAGAAAGAGGAAAAAGCCTCTTAAACCACATAAGTGAGGCCTTTCGTTTCTTCCTTTTTATCGTTTGAGCAGCACTAGCCTTGGGCCTTTCACACTAATCCTTTCATATATTTCATCACCTGTATACTGGCCTGTTCATATTCCACCTGACGTTCTTTGGTTTATCCCTTCATGGCCACCATCTCCATCAGCTCCTTCAGATTCTTCAAGGATCTCCATTAAGCGGACTTTCTCTTCACCCACTCATATTATGTTTACTTTTCTTGTCTCCAATTGCAGGGTTTTAATTTATGGTGTTTTGGACGAGACCCCTTTACTGTTCCTTTTGTCCTGTCCCCTGTCCTTCTGGAAGACTTTATTCCTGTTGGTTCTGTCTTATCCTAGGGAAAGACTTCAATCCAATCTCATTGTTTCCAGTTCTGTGTAAGAATTTTACCCTACTTCCTTCTGTCCCAAGATTGGACTACACATCCTTGGTTTGTTTCCCTAGGTATTGTATCTGGCCTACTTTACTACTTTTCTGTACTTGAGACAGCAATGTCTTAATGTAACTTTAGCTCGGACAAGAGAAATACCAGGGATTGGGTTTGGGAAAAGGCACTCTAGGCTTAGATCTCATTAATTGTCAGGGTTTTTTTAGATCCATTTTGAATACATTATGAATCAGTTTTCCCAACCCAAGGTACCACTCCCAAGGCTCTGGTAATGCCAGCTTTATAGGCTTGAGGGTGTTGGTTTGATCACTACTGTCTCATGTCAAGATGCCCTTAAGATATGTGGCAGAGTTGATGAAAGCAAATATAGTATCTGTACTGGTCTTTTAGTGCAAATTTACAGCACTGCAATGGTGCAATGCTGCATAATCCAGCTAATAAAAATGTTTTTTTTTTAAATTGCACTTAAAGCACACTTTTGCCATTTGTTAGCACTATGCTAAACATGCATAACTAATACCCAACTGCATAACTGGCACTTAGTTTACCAGCCTCAGAAAGATGAAAGCCAGAGTCTCTAAGAGTCAGACTCCTGACCTACATATCACAGGGGAAAACAGCAACAAGAGTTTGAATCACTCAACTTGCCAGTTCCAATGTGAGATGATCCTGTTAAAGCACTGAAAGCTAGCTGTACTAGAAGACAGGTCACAAATAGTGGTCGCAAATTACACACTGACCATATGCAGTCTAGTCTGTCTTTCATTTTGTGATGCGATTCATTCACTAATCAGTTGTGTTATGATTTCTCTAGTCACAGGGGATAGATGAATGCACTGCCTAACGAATATTATTTGGGCAGATCGACATGTGGAACCTTCTGTTTTTGGCTACACACACAGGTATGGTATCCTACAAGGAACATCAGATCATCATCCCTGTGTTTGCGTTCCAAAACACGAATCTTTTTTTCTAAGCAGCCTGTGTTGCTTTAAGGAACCAGTCAGAGCTGCTTAAAAATAAGTTGACCATTTGGGAAAATATTAGAGGGAATATGCAGTGGTCATCTAGAGCACTACCCGCACCTCCCTCCGAATGCCAACATGATTCACAGAGGGAAAGGACACCGTCCCCTTTGCCAATCAGTTACCAATTCGCCTCGATGGGGCAGGGCGATAAGGGGGTGCAGTAATTCATCAATCTAACACTACAATTGCAGTCATAAACATGTGAAATATTTTTCTCTAAATCAAAATTAGAGAGCTGTCCCTTTCATGCTTGCTCCTAATTGCTATTGGGAAAGGATCGTAAAAGCCCTTTTCTAATTTTCTGACTCATAAAACGTCTTTTGAACATTAAGAAAAGCTCTTTTGTAGTCACAAACCCTGTGATTTTGCAAATCATAGGGTTTGCAATAGCGAAAAGGCTTTGTAGAACTGGCTCTCCTTTCCTTCCTGGAACTATATACCTGCTTTATCAAATACTAAAAAAGAAGCAAAATCACCACACAAATGCCGTGATTATGGTCAGACTGGAAAAGAAAGCAATATTAATCACATTTGATATATTCCGACACTACAGGATATGAATTTATTGGGTGCAATAAATATCACCTAATTAAGAAGGTTGCCCTCAAAATGATACAGCCCTTGACCCCTGGGTCATGTTAGCGGCTCCACCGCTGCTTCAGCTGCCTGGCTGTCCCTGACAGAGTGACTGTGTCCCATTACTCGTAGTCACAAGTTCCGTTCTGCTGCCAAGGACTTTGTTTCAACTTGCTTCGGTGTTTCAGGTATTCCATTCTTTTAGTGCCTGGGATTGGGTTACTGTTTGCTGTTTTCACTGTTTTGTGGGTTGACATAGTGTAGCTTCCTCGCTGTCCTATTTCGGCCAGTAGCCCTGCCCCTACTCGCCATTTTCCCTTCAGGTCTCCAGCCCCAGCAGGTTCCTGCTCATCGCCCTACTGCCTCCCAGCCAGCCCATCCCACCTCCCAGGACTACTTATTGAGGTTGCTGCACAGCCCCAAGTGAATAGCACTTGACCAGGTTGCTCTGCAAACATGCAACTGAAGTCTGGTGTACCATCTCTACCCTCAACCCCGAAGTAACCTTCATTACAGAGTTCTGGTTCAACCCTGCTTCCGTCCCGGACATCGCTATCACAACACTCATTGGCTACAAGTCGAAACTAAGCAACCGCGCCAACAGACATGGAGGTGCAATCACCATTGCACACAAAGAATCGATCATCTGCACCACCATCACCAATGACAAGACCATGCAGATCATGGAACACATGAACTTACAGCTTTGCACAGACAACAAAACCACCATCAAAGGTACCCTCATTAACAGAACCCAAGGACAACAAACCGGCCTCAGTGATGCTATTGCCAAAGTCATCAGTCGGCTTGCTATCGAATTTGAACACTATGGGGTCCATTAGGATAGCGGGCGGAAAACCACCCCGCCCGCCATGGAGGCGGAAAACAACCGTCCGCCATGGAGGTGGATAAACCGGCGGTCAAATTAGGATAGACCGCCACTACAGACCGACCGCAGCGGAAAAGACAAAACCGCCCACTGGGAATGCGGAGACACCGCATGGGAAATTACGATATCCCCGAGGGTGGCGCGGCCGGAACCGCAGGCACCGACCGCCGCGGTCGCAGCCAGGATTGAATGGGAGAAATGGCGGACAAGCTGCAGCAAAGTCACCGCAGCGGACGAACATGAAATACATGGCGGTCGATGTGAAAGCACCGCAGTGATGCAAAATACTGCATAAACAATGTAGCCCTGCCCCCAATAGATACAACACACACACACAGATACAGAAATGACAAACAAATATACAAAACAACATAACCACACCCACAACACACCTGATAACCACAATCCAATTGGACACACCCACACAGCTGAGTACAAAGCCACCCCCTCCACTCACCACAATCCTTTGCATCTTTCCAGAACAGAAGGCCACACACCACATCTGAGAGGAGAGGCAAAATAGCACACCACACCCACCCACCCACCACCACCATCAACACCACCATCACACCATCACAAACAAACCCCCAGCACAGAACACACCTCATCACCACACCCCTGCACCCACACACCCCTGCACCCAAAAACACCTGAACCCCCACACACCATGACATCACAAAAAATGCCAAAATTCACCGAGAGTGAGTTGACAGTCATGGTCAACGAGATTGTGAGAGTAGAGCCACAACTATTTGGTAACCTAGTCCAACAGACACCATTAGCCACCAGGACACAAATGTGGGAAAGGATTGTCCAAAGGGTGAATGCAGTTGGGGCCACCCCAAGATCCCAGAAGGAGATCATGAAGCGGTGGCATGATCTCAAGAGGGTTGTCAAGGAGAAGAAGAGCAAGAACTGGACTCTGGCAAACGTGACTGGCAGTGGCCCTCCCATCCCACAGAAGACATTCACACCATGGGAGGAGAAGGTGCTTACCATCCTGCTACCTGAGAGTCTCACAGGAGTAGCCGGGGGAGCGGAGGCTGGTAAGTACAGACAAATCTTTAACACCACATCGAGTTTTACCTCCTTGCAATACCCAACCACCAATACACTGTCCATCCCTAACCAACATGTAGCCAGCCATTCTGCTGAGGAGGCCTGTATGGGGCCGGAATGCCAGTACAACAACTCCCACCATAGCCCCTGTCCCACAGCCCAGCAGCATGGAGGCCTCCCCCACCCAGGGGCAAGTGTCAGCCATTGCACTGTTTAACAAACAAACCTACATGTTGGTAGCCATCTTCACTTGGAGGGTGTTTGTGGGAGGCAGGGAGGGAGGCCTGTCTCACTACTCCCAGCATGCCCCCCTGTCCCACAGCCCAGCAGCATGGAGGCCTCCCCCACCCAGGAGCAAGTGTCAGCCATTGCACTGTTTAACAAACAAACCTACAGGTTGGTAGCCATCTTCACTTGGAGGGTGTTTGTGGGAGGCAGGGAGGGAGGCCTGTCTCACTACTCCCAGCGTGCCCCCCTGTCCCACAGCCCAGCAGCATGAAGGCCTCCCCCACCCAGGAGCAAGTGTCAGCCATTGCACTGTTTAACAAACAAACCTACAGGTTGGTAGCCATCTTCACTTGGAGGGTGTTTGTGGGAGGCAGGGAGGGAGGCCTGTCTCACTACTCCCAGCATGCCCCCCTGTCCCACAGCCCAGCAGCATGGAGGCCTCCCCCACCCAGGAGCAAGTGTCAGCCATTGCACTGTTTAACAAACAAACCTACAGGTTGGTAGCCATCTTCACTTGGAGGGTGTTTGTGGGAGGCAGGGAGGGAGGCCTGTCTCACTACTCCCAGCATGCCCCCCTGTCCCACAGCCCAGCAGCATGGAGGCCTCCCCCACCCAGGAGCAAGTGTCAGCCATTGCACTGTTTAACAAACAAACCTACAGGTTGGTAGCCATCTTCACTTGGAGGGTGTTTGTGGGAGGCAGGGAGGGAGGCCTGTCTCACTACTCCCAGCATGCCCCCTGTCCCACAGCCCAGCAGCATGGAGGCCTCCCCCACCCAGGAGCAAGTGTCAGCCATTGCACTGTTTAACAAACAAACCTACAGGTTGGTAGCCATCTTCACTTGGAGGGTGTTTGTGGGAGGCAGGGAGGGAGGCCTGTCTCACTACTCCCAGCATGCCCCCCTGTCCCACAGCCCAGCAGCATGGAGGCCTCCCCTACCCAGGAGCAAGTGTCAGCCATTGCACTGTTTAATAAACAAACCTACAGGTTGGTAGCCATCTTCACTTGGAGGGTGTTTGTGGGAGGCAGGGAGGGAGGCCTGTCTCACTACTCCCAGCATGCCCCCCTGTCCCACAGCCCAGCAGCATGGAGGCCTCCCCCACCCAGGAGCAAGTGTCAGTCATTGCACTGTTTAACAAACAAACCTACAGGTTGGTAGCCATCTTCACTTGGAGGGTGTTTGTGGGAGGCAGGGAGGGAGGCCTGTCTCACTACTCCCAGCATGCCCCCCTGTCCCACAGCCCAGCAGCATGGAGGCCTCCCCCACCCAGGAGCAAGTGTCAGCCAATGCACCCTGCACACTCACCTTACAGGTATGTAACTACCGTAATTCTTCATGAAGTGTGTGTGTAGCAATCAAATAACTATTGGACGCAATGCATAGACATTCAACCTTTATGACTCCATGATGTAACTCTGCACTATGTAATGTAACACGGTGTTGCCATGATTTGTACAACTGATGACAGCATATTGCACTAGTGTACAGACAGATGATGATACGCAGATGACACAAACACTGACCACTCCCCATCTACTCCACAGGTGAAGAAGAACTCACTGCTGGGGACAACACCTACGACCAGCAGAGCCAGTCTCCACCTCCGGCACATGGACTCACAGATGCGGACTCCCAGGACACTTCGGATGATGAGCTCCAGGCCGGCCAATCTGGTGTGCCACAGACCCAGAGGTCCCAGGCCCCCATCCACCCCACCACCACCTCTTCTGCAACAACAAGGCAGCAGACCCCTGCTGTCAGGGCCTCTGCCTCCACCGCAACCACCACCGCAGCCACTGCCACCAACACCACCACTACCACCAGTTCCACCTGCAGCACCCTCCCTGTCCCTAGGGATGAACAGCCCACATCAACACCTGTGGAGGGCAGGGAGCCAGTGCGTGGCGCACCAGTGGCGAGGGAAGAGGTCCATGGCAGCAGAGCAGATGGGAAGGCCAGGGTAAACACCAGACCTCGAGAGGAGTGGACACCATCCCTGGACCACTTCACCAGAGTTGTGGATGCCTACCAAGAGGTCCAGGGACAAAGTGGCCGGTCGGATGAACTATTGAGGGAGCTCATCCTGCTGATGAGGTCCATCGATAACCGCCTGGGACAGATGGTGGACCTCATGGGCCAGCAAGTGGCGTTGCAGAGGGACAGGCCTGTGTCCCAACCACCACCTCCGTCCCCTCCTGTTGTGCAGCATGATGACAGTCCACCATCCTCCCCTGCGCCAAGCGAGAGGGGCAAGTCCTCTGACGCCGCTGGCCATTCAGCAGACCCCCCCCCCGCCAAAAAGATCTAGGGGGCATCCGAAGAAGAGCCTGGGAGTCTCTGGAGGCAAAGCACCTGCCACACGCCAGTCACGGAGCCAGCCGTGAAGACAACCCTCTCCCCAACTGCATTCACTGTTTGGACTGTCTTTCCCCACATTGCCTTGGCAATGGCACATGTCTGTTGGACTGGGTCACCACATCCATGTGGTGTCTACTCTTGCATCTCTGCGACCATGACTGTAAACTCACTGCTCATTCCCCACCTTCCTGTAAATATTCCCGCACAATTCACATGTTCACCCCGAAAATAAAATACCTGACACTCCAGATTTTGTGTATTGAATTCTTTAGTGCAGTATTAACATTGATGATAATGTCCATGATGTGTAAACATGATGTACAGTATGCAGGGCAGGAACACTCTGGAGCACCTAGGGAGACACAACAGAACTACAGTCACTGGTCTCATTGTGCCAACACACACAGATCACTGCTCCACAAATATCCAAATTATCACAGGTACACTACACATTGTCTAGCTGATACGCACAAATACGGTCCAGAATACATCTCCGTACGTAACGTCCATGCCAACAATACCATACATAGGTGACAGAACATGTGGCTATTGGGAACATCTGCGCATATCCATTCACAACAAAAGCTATCACACCAGACTATGTAGACGTTGTAACTCCTCACACACCTTCAAGTGAAGTAGCTTTGGATTAGCTGCTGGCGTTGGTCGACTCCTTCCTCCTCTCCACTGTCCTCATCACTGGATTCAGGTCCCTGAGCAGGTTGTGGCCTTGGTTCCTCACCATCGTCCAGGAGCAGGGGGACCCCCTTGTGGATGGCCAGGTTGTGCAGCATACAGCACGCCACAACGATCTTGCACACCTTCCCAGGCGAGTATGCGAGTGCGCCTCCAGTCCTGTCAAGGCACCGGAACCTTGACTTCAGCAGGCCGAAAGTCCGTTCAATTACCCGTCATGTCCTGCCATGGGCCTCATTGTAGCGGATGTCTGCTGGTGTCTGGGGATTCCGGAGTGGGCTCAACAGCCATGGCCTACTGGGTTACGCAGAGTCACCTGTGAATGATAAACACCCATTGCAATGTTGTACGGCCACAGTAAAGCCAGTGACACACAGCACGTGATAGCAGTAGTGTAACTCACCCACAATCCAGGCACGTTCGGGATGCAGATTCTCCATCATCCGTGGCACCATGCTGTTCCTCATAATGTAGGGGTCATGGGCCGAACCGGGATACTTTGCACACACATGTGATATTGTCATGTCCGCAAGGCACACCACCTGCACATTCATGGAGTGGTAGTGTTTGCGGTTCCGATAAATGTGCTCCGTCGCCTGCGGTGCCACCAGAGCCACATGGGTGCAATCTATGGCACCGACTACATGTGGGATGCGCCCAAGTGGATAGAAGTCCCCCTTAACAGGAGCCAATTCACGTCCCCTGGGGAAATGTATGTAGCGATTGCGATATATCATCATGGCCTCAAGTACATCCCTCAGCACCATGCTGAACATGGGCTGCGACATCCCCTCAGCGTTAGCCACGGTCTCTTGGAAGGAACCAGTCGCAAAGAAGTGTAGTGCTGCCATTACCTTGTAGGTGGGTGTGAATGCCGTAGGATAGTGACGGCCAGGCTGCAGGTGGGGCTCCAATAGATCACACACGATCTTCAATGTCGGTCTGTCCAGCCTGAATTTCCTGATGATTGCCTCATTCTCCAGGTCCTCAAGCACAATCAACTGACGTAGGAGATTCGGCCTCCTCCTAGTTTAGGATTAAAATGAATAGGTCAATGCAAGCATCATGAGATGGCCATAGCACAAAGCATCAATGATGTAATGGAAAAACAACAAGGGCCAGAGAGATGCATGGTACATCTGGTTACATGGCTGGCCAATAGCTACACACAGAGGGCAGGCCTCTCCAGTGACAATACCCAAGTGACAGTAACACATCGGGGAATGTGAATGCGGATATAATGGTTGAACATTTGACATGCGCAGACATGGTGCAACAAGAGCCGCAAATGTAATGTGACTTAACATGTCTGTCATACCCATCTGCTGTACCTGCCACACCTCAATGCATCATGTACATTCTGCAAACAGTCATTAACACAATGATCACAGTAGCAGGGACACTTCTGGTTGTGTGCATGATCAGTTGTGAATGCACAAGTCAGGTACGATACAATGCAGTGGCACCAGCCCTGTCAAAGTCTGCACTGACCAACAACACATTAAACGTCACGACATCTATGTAGAGCACCTGACGTCTGTCAATCATCATCACCCATCCAAACCCTTACTAAAATGGCAGAAACACAGGCCAAAGTGGCTCACACTGAACGTGCGTCCTCCTGTGGATGACATGGCTGTGTGGCATCGTGTGTACAATGATGTGCCCTACACCATGTAGCTGCAGGGTGCTTATACATTGTCCAGGATTGACATACACAGCAATGTGTACGAAAATGGCGGTACCTACCGCCGGTCCCCGGCGGTGTGACCCCAGCACCACCATCTACCCAGCCAAGGTAGCCATTGGCACATGGACTTGTGTACATGCCGGTGGCTATGCTCCGCCGCATGAGTTGCGGTACCTACCGCCGGTCCCCGGCGGTGTGACCCCAGCACCACCATCTACCCAGCCAAGGTAGCCATTGGCACATGGACTTGTGTACATGCCGGTGGCTATGCTCCGCCGCATGAGTCGCGGTACCTACCGCCGGTCCCCGGCGGTGCATCACCGCCGTGGAGCATTGCATACAGCTAATGGCATGGGTGGTCGCGGTGGCATGATGCAGATTTGAAAATTGCGGAAGCTGTGCTCCGCCGCCGCGGAGGCGGTCATTGGATGCTTTTGAATGATGCACCATCGCGGTAGCGCACCCTGGGCACCCGCGGTGCGTCACCGCCGTGGAGCATTGCATACAGCCAATGGCATGGGTGGTCGCGGTGGCATGATGCAGATTTGAAAATTGCGGAAGCTGTGCTCCGCCGCCGCGGAGGCGGTCATTGGATGCTTTTGAATGATGCACCATCGCGGTAGCGCACCCCGGGCACCCGCGGTGCGTCACCGCCGTGGAGCATTGCATACAGCCAATGGCATGGGTGGTCGCGGTGGCATGATGCGGGTTTGAAAATTGCGGAAGCTGTGCTCCGCCGCCGCGGAGGCGGTCATTGGATGCTTTTGAATGATGCACCATCGCGGTAGCGCACCCCGGGCACCCACGGTGCATCACCGCCGTGGAGCATTGCATACAGCCAATGGCATGGGTGGTCGCGGTGACATGATGCAGATTTGAAAATTGCGGAAGCTGTGCTCCGCCGCCGCGGAGGCGGTCATTGGATGCTTTTGAATAAGGCAGACCCAGACAACCAATTGTAGCAGCCTATTAGCTTCCTACCGACCCCAGGGGTCTATAAATCTGTGGGAGTGAGCCACACATTCCCACTGCTCGCAGAGCCTGCTGCCTGGGACCCTCACCTGCTGCTGCCTGGGACCCTCACCTGCTGCTGCCTGGGACCCTCACCTGCTGCTGCCTGGGACCCTCTCCTGCTGCTGCCTGGGACCCTCACCTGCTGCTGCCTGGGACCCTCTCCTGCTGCTGCCTGGGACCCTCACCTGCTGCTGCCTGGGACCCTCTCCTGCTGCTGCCTGGGACCCTCACCTGCTGCTGCCTGGGACCCTCACCTGCTGCTGCCTGGGACCCTCTCCTGCTGCTGCCTGGGACCCTCTCCTGCTGCTGCCTGGGACCCTCACCTGCTGCTGCCTGGGACCCTCACCTGCTGCTGCCTGGGACCCTCTCCTGCTGCTCACAGAGCCTGCTGCCTGGTACACCTCACAACTCACTTCCGCCACAGGTCTGCCATATCCACAGGGATGTCAAGAACAGATAAGATCCGTGCCAGTCCATTCACCAGTGAGGAGCTGGATGTCCTTGTGAACGAGGTGCTGGCACAGTACCCACGCCTGTTTGGCGGCCCCAATGTCGTGGTAAGTCAACATGAAGGGAGCAGAAGGGCAGGGTGATGTCAGACGTGTAGTCATGATGCTGCGGTATGTGCTTTTGGATGTGGGGTGCTGACAAACACTGACAGACAAGATGTTTCCAGGTGGTGGGAGTGTGTGTTTTGCATTGTGACTCTGTCCTAGGCCTATACTTGTATGTGTGAGTGGGATTTGCTACTTTTTCGGGCAGACATAACCAACGGTTGTTTGCCCTGTAGATGCCAGGACAGTGTACGCTTGTGATGAAATTTCAGGGTGCCCCTGTAGTCATAGTCAGTGTGACCCACAGAGTAGGTTCAGTGGCTGCACAGCCAAACGTTGACCATCAGCCAACTTACATGCTACAGTTGCTTCACACTGATTAGTGGATATGCCCCATCAATGCCCTGTACAATTTCTGATTTACACAGTGCTGTCGATGCATTTGTGTTGAAGCATCATTCTTTAGTGTGATTATCTTGGAGACTACGAACCTCAATGTGTGCATGCATTCACTAATGTTTCTGCCATGCAGAGTGGCCTTGTGAGGGTACCCCCAGTTCTGGAGGGAGGGAGGTCACTGTGAGTCCCGATTCAGTGTCTGGCTGCTGTACTGATAGATGCAGACATATGACATTGTGTAATTGTTCATTTGGCCTTCTTTACTCTCATACCTGAAGCTCAAGGTACACCAACGTAAGGCTGTCTGGAGGGCCATAGCAGCAAAGGTGCGAGCCCTGGGGGTATCAAACAGACGACACGCACACTGTCACAAGAGGCGGGACAACATCAGCCGGCTGGCTAAGCAAGTGGCAGAGATGACCTTGGGGATGGTACCACGCCCAGGGCGTGTGGCACGGCGCACCATGACTCCGCTGATGGGACGCATACTGGCAGTGACCAATCCAGACCTGGATGCACGTCTGAAGGGGCTTCAGCAGCAAGACAGAGATGGTGAGTATCCGGGGAGGGAGAGTTTGTCTCGGAGTGGATGCATGTGTACAGTGCCTGTGGCAGCGGTGACACATGTGATGTGCGTGTGCTGCCATGCAGTGATATGTGATGTGAGTGGCAACTGTGATGTGTGTCTGTATGAGGCATTGGGCCACCATGGCCTTACTGTGCTGCTCCTGCATGCAGTTTTCAGTCCTTGACAGATTTTTGGTGTCCACATGGTCACTCTTCTTTGTGATGGTGGGTAGAGTCCATATTCTGCCGTACAGCTGTGTCCACTTAATGAGTGTGACACCATGTCTGTCTACTTTGCATGCACCTTCATGGTAGTGGCCCACACATCTGACGACAATGTGAACCCAGATTGGCACATGGTGATTGTAATGGCCTATTTGACAATGTGGCATGTGTAGACAATACAGGTGTGTGTATTCCCCTCTGGATCCCTTTTGGGCTGTAAGTGGTGATGTGTGTTGTGGCTACATCATGTCCATGGGGCAGGTCAATGTTGGCTGGGGGAACACCATCCATGGGCAGGGTGTAGTGCTGTGTGTCATCGACATTGCTCCACTCCTGCCTGTTTGTCCGCATGACAGGCACTGTTGTGGTCTATATGGTGTGTAGCTGCACACTGATTGGAGGGTGTGGTGGTTACCATGTAGCTCTAGGCCTCTCATGTGCTGCATTGATCTGATATCGTGTGACCAGATGATGACACTTATACAACCATGTTTCTGTCACAAATGCAGATTCGCAAGACACCACGGCGGAACATGATCCTGAAAGTGGTGGCGAGACCAGCACGACAGGGGCAGCAGAGCAAAGTGAGACGGAGCCAAGTGACACTGACCACACCAGCGCTACTGAGGGTGACAGGAGTATGCATGAGGAATCTGTGGCTGAGACACAGAGTACCACTTCATCTGAGGGCAGGGGGGATGCGTCCCTGTTAGCAGCCACAGGAGATGGGGAGTCTGCTGCAGCATCTGACAACCAGCGACCACTGCCCACCCTCCCATCCACTTCCTCTGGGGCTGGCCGTATCCGTGTCACTAAGAGGGGACGTGTGACATTCACACATGGCACCGCTGCACCTGCACCTGTCCCCCCTGCTGCCCTCAGTGCAGAGTGCGTAGAGCTCCTGCGGCAACTTTGCGTGGGCCAGACTGCCCTGCTCAATGCCTTCAGTGCACACGATAACAAATTAGGCCAGGTTCTGGCATTCATGGAGGGCATACACTCTGACGTGGGTGGCCTACATCGTACACTGCTGTCATTGTCAGGTACAGTCATGTCAGCCCTCCAACAAGCACATGCTCCCTTTGCAGCTCAGGTGCCTGTGACGTCCACCCAGTCAGTTGCCACATCAGATGACAGTGACCACTTGGGACATACATCAACTAAACGGTACAACACTAGGAGCACAGGTCAGACCCAAGGCAAACAATCCCGTCCACAGACTCCATCCCCAAAGAAGAGCAGGCCCCCCCAATATGCACAGACAAGGTGAAGTCACAGAAGAGCAAGGCCAGAAGAGCATTGTGTCAGACATCAGACTCACATGCTGCAGAGCCATCACCAGAAATTGACTCAGCTATGCCCACAGAGGATGTGTGGGATGTCATGGCTACACCTGGGGAGACCACAGGGACACAACCACCCACCACATCAACCCCTGAACAAAGTACATCGAGGCAGGTGGAGGGAAGCCCTGTTGTGACCAGCCCAGTCATTGTGGCAGAGGAGACCCCTGTTGTGACCAGCCCAGTCATTGTGGCAAAGGAGGGCAGTGTTGTGTCCAGGCCAGTGACTCAGGTAGAGGAGGGCAGTGTTGTGGCCATCCCTGGCAAGAAGGGACAGGAGGGCACTGTAGACACCACCCCTGGGGTAAGTGGGAAGGTGGTCACTGTGGAGGGTACACCTTCCAGAGAGGGTAAGGTGGTCCGGAGGCGTAGCCAGCCCAAGCGTACTGAAGGATCAAGCACTTCTCCTGAGGGAGTGCCAGTGTCTGCCCCTGATGTGGGACAGTTGGGGTTTGTGCCGGTGGTGTCAACGCCACTTCCCATCAACCCCATGACAGGGAAGCAATTTCATATTCCGAAGAAGTGGAAGGGCACCCCTCCAACCTCTCCCACCCACACTGTGTCAAGGGCGTGCATGACTCCACCTCCACGTGCCACGGTGCCACCTGGTCCGCACAGCCCTCCACCTTGCAGGCCCTCTGTTATAGCCACATCACATGTCCCTCTGTCACACCAGTCAAGAGGACCTGCAGTCCCTGACACACAGCCAGGTCCCACTCCACATGGCAGCCAGGAGTGAGTTGTCAACACCCTCATACGCCTGTGCCACACAGAGGTGTGCTAGTCTAGACCATTGTTAGCGATCTGGGTGTGTTGCTGGCCCTGTTGCTCTGATGTGCTGTACTCTCCCCTGCCCTGCCAGGGACTCTGGGCCTGTTGCTCTGATGTGCTGTACTCCCCTGCCCTGCCAAGGACTCTGGGCCTGTTGCTCTGATGTGCTGTACTCTCCCCTGCCCTGCCAAGGACTCTGGGCCTGTTGCTCTGATGTGCTGTACTCTCCCCTGCCCTGCCAGGGACTCTGGGCCTGTTGCTCTGATGTGCTGTACTCCCCTGCCAAGGACTCTGGGCCTGTTGCTCTGATGTGCTGTACTCTCCCCTGCCCTGCCAAGGACTCTGGGCCTGTTGCTCTGATGTGCTGTACTCTCCCCTGCCCGGGACTCTGAGCCTGTTGCTCTGATGTGCTGTACTCCCCTGCCAAGGACTCTGGGCCTGTTGCTCTGATGTGCAGTACTCTCCCCTGCCCTGCCAAGGACTCTGGGCCTGTTGCTCTGATGTGCTGTACTCTCCCCTGCCCTGCCAGGGACTCTGGGCCTGTTGCTCTGATGTGCTGTACTCCCCTGCCCTGCCAAGGACTCTGGGCCTGTTGCTCTGATGTTCTGTACTCTCCCCTGCCCTGCCAGGGACTCTGGGCCTGTTGCTCTGATGTGCTGTACTCCCCTGCCAAGGACTCTGGGCCTGTTGCTCTGATGTGCTGTACTCTCCCCTGCCCTGCCAAGGACTCTGGGCCTGTTGCTCTGATGTGCTGTACTCTCCCCTGCCCTGCCAGGGACTCTGGGCCTGTTGCTCTGATGTGCTGTACTCCCCTGCCCTGCCAAGGACTCTGGGCCTGTTGCTCTGGTGTGCTGTACTCTCCCCTGCCCTGCCAGGGACTCTGGGCCTGTTGCTCTGATGTGCTGTACTCCCCTGCCAAGGACTCTGGGCCTGTTGCTCTGATGTGCTGTACTCTCCCCTGCCCTGCCAGGGACTCTGGGCCTGTTGCTCTGATGTGCTGTACTCCCCTGCCCTGCCAAGGACTCTGGGCCTGTTGCTCTGATGTGCTGTACTCTCCCCTGCCCTGCCAAGGACTCTGGGCCTGTTGCTCTGATGTGCTGTACTCCCCTGCCCTGCCAAGGACTCTGGGCCTGTTGCTCTGATGTGCTGTACTCTCCCCTGCCCTGCCAAGGACTCTGGGCCTGTTGCTCTGATGTGCTGTACTCCCCTGCCAAGGACTCTGGGCCTGTTGCTCTGATGTGCTGTACTCCCCTGCCCTGCCAAGGACTCTGGGCCTGTTGCTCTGATGTGCTGTACTCCCCTGCCAAGGACTCTGGGCCTGTTGCTCTGATGTGCTGTACTCTCCCCTGCCAGGGACTCTGCACCTCCTGATTGTGTTTGACCAGTGCATAGTCTGTGCCATTTGTACATGATTTTGTGACTTGCTGTTGTCTGCTAATGTTGTGTAGCTACATCTGTGCAATATGTGAATAAATACAGTTACTTCTGGTGTGTTTTCTCAGTCTCCTTGCTGATTAAAGTCCTTTTCTTGTTTGCATTTGCTTGACTGAGTATCATGCTCTATTTTGTAATTCACCATTGCAAGGCTCTTTGTGGCCATATGATTTTTAGACAGGGGGGACTGGGTCTTCAGTCCATTCTGGCCCTGCTGATGTTGTACTCTGTGATGGATATTTTACAGGCCATGCAGTTTTCGAGTTGGTGAATTGCTATTGCTGCATACACTGTTCACAGGTCACCTTGGGGGACACTGGCAGCACAGGGTGTGCAGCTGTGCAGTGGTTTTGTAGATGTCTATGATGTCATGAGGTGTGTGTGTTTTCCTTTCTGTGTGCCCAGGCGTGTATGTGTATGGTCGTCTTGTGTTGGCCCTTAGTCCTGGTGGCATGGCTTACATGGCATGTGTGGTGTTGGGTGTGGCAGAGGTGTGCAGTGTGGAGGGCGTCAGTTTGTAGTGTATGTATGTGTGCCCCTGTATGGGGTGCGACACACATGTGTCAGCCTGGAGTTGTATGCCTGTTGTTTGTTTTGTCTTGCCCTGTGTGGATGATTGTATGCAATTGTGTGGGCTGTGGGGAGTGCACTGGTGTTGTGTGTTCGTTGTCAGCCAATCCTGCAGTGCCTGTGTCCCTGGTTGTGTGTTGCAGTGTGTGTGTGGTGTGCTTGTTGTTACAGTGCTTGTTGGTGTGCATGGGGGTGCACGGGATAGGCACCTGGCCTGTGACTAGCTCGGGTGGGGTGCAGTGTTGTTCGGGGTAGTGTGTCACTGTGATGTTTGGGACCTGCCCATGCCTTGGTGTGGCCCTGCCTTCTGCATAGTGCGCATGTGTTGACCGCGGCGGTGACGTGTCCATGACCGTGACGTTGCTGCAGGTTGGCGGACGTTGTGTGTTCCGGATGCCGTGGGGTGCCTTGTTGTGAGGTGGGTGATGTGTGGGTGCCCATGTGGATGTGTTGTGCCCCCCAGCAGGATGCCAGTGTTGTGCTTGGGCCCTGTGTCGGCATGTGTGTTGTGTGGTGCATATGTGTAGTGGCGTACCTGCGGCGGCGTCCGCGGCGGGCCATCTGGCGATAGTGTTGCAGCAGGTACATGACCGGATGCATGTGGAGGGCTGGGTCCATGGGGTTCATGTCGGGTCTCGGCGTTCGTTCTCCGCTGTCGACTTTCCGCCTGCTTCAGCTGTGCGGTGTCTCCGCTGCCGTGCGTCTGCTTGTTTGGGCCATCCTAATTTGTCGAGCGGTGCGGACGTCATCGGGCGCGGCGGAGGGTCTCGATTGGCTGCAGCCGCCGCGGTGGCGGGCGCCCCTTGATGGCAGAGCGCGGCGCTCCGCGGCGGACGGGAAATGACCTGTGTTTACCTATCCTAATGTGGCGGACGTGAGTTCCGCTGCTCGCGGGCGGAAAAAGCTGTTTTTCCGCCCCGCCACCGCCACGGTGGTGCCACCGCCCGACATCCTAATGGACCCCTATGTCTTCCTGGGAGACCTCAATTTCCACCTGGACGACCCCACTGACACCAACTCCACTGACCTCCTGAAACAATTGGAGAACATTGGCCTCAAGCAGCTAGTCGCAGACCCCACGCACAAAGCAGGACACATGCTGGACCCTAATTTCACATCCAGTAACAGAAGCAGATACAGTCACACCACAGAACTCACCTGGTCGGACCACTCCATTGTACACTTCACCATCACCAGACCTCTCTGGGCCACCCCTAACTGCCACATCTCCCCCTTCTGCAGCTGGACCAAGGTCACTCAGCACCAAATGACTGATGCCCTCAACATCAGCCAGCCCAACTTCACCACCAACCTGAACCTGGCAGTAGGGAATTTTAACGCCTGGATCACTAGCGCTGCCAACCTAGTCGCCCCACCAAAGCAGCCAAAATGCACCGATCCACCAAACGAGGAAGCTGCTATACTCCTGAACTTAGCGCATCTAAACGCAGATGTAAACAACTGGAAAGAAGATGGTGAACCAGCAGGAACATTATGATACTGCCAATACTGGTAGTAAACGCTGCGCACTGTGCATGAGTAGTCCTCACGGGCTCTATTAGTCCACTTAATGCGTAAACAAATGAATCATATACATACTATGTTTTTCAAAGAAATGATATTATAAATCATCACATTAATTCCTGTTTCAGTTATACAGTTAATTTTACACAAATGATTTATCATAAACACTTTAAATCACATGAACAAGAATCAACTGTAGGTCCATTAATACATGAATCCATATAATAATACACAAAGCGTAACAATCTATACATAAATCAATATTTTCTTAACAGTAACCATCTTGGAAATGCCCGATGCATTTTGGGACAGTGATGTCCCTTCTTCAGGGGCAATCTGTGGAAGCAAAACAATTTCTCAAAATGTATACTTAAATGTCAATGCTATCAATCAGAATGACTATACATGAAGGCACACCATGCATGGGTCTTGGATACACAAAAGTGCAAGTACGGTGTTACTAATGTTAAAAACAAGCAACATGTCACGAGTGTAGGTGCAGTGGATCAACCTCATAATGTACTAAAAAAGAGTGAAATCCATAAAGCTATACAATAGTAACCAGGTGATTATAGAAGAGCATACAACTAATAAAAAGTTTCCCCAGGGCCCACTTCCCATGGTGCTCAATAATGTGTAAAAATGTGAATGTGTGCTAGCACACTAGTTTGAAACTGAACTATCTGGTGCGGACCACGTTCTGCCAACTGCGAAAAAACCAATAAAAACTCACTTAAACGACCTGTGGCCAATAATACTAAACAAGCATGTACTACACCAATTCCCACAAGTCAAAACACCACCTACCTGAATGTGTGTGATGATGGACACTATCCAATAATTGCCTGCTGCTTCAATACTATGGATTGTAGTGAAAATCTGCAAAAATAATTACACCATCCCCTTAGTCAGATAATTATGCGGTTGTGGTGCTATGCAGAGTTGCATCAAACCCATACCATTGTCAACACTCACCCACGGGGAATATATCGTCGGTCACCTCTTTACTCCTACTGATTAAATGTAAACTGTGGTGTTCCGTTATCCAATTATCCAAGTCTGTGAAAATAAATGTTGCGTTACTAACCTGGCTGCTGGGGTGTAATCTAACAAATGGATTAATAGTTCTGTGCACCAGAAAATGTGAACTTACTCGTGTGAGCCCAGAAGTGCCCGTTACGCGAAGACGTCTCTCTCTGTCGGGGTCATGGTGCAAACAAGTATACGCGATCCCGTTTTAGCCTCGCGTTAGATATTGTGTGGCATGAACATCAATGAGGGACTGTGGCAATGTGCAAGGAGCGCCATCTTAGAGTAGGTTCAATGAAGTAACAACGAATATAATAGAATACTACCGACTAATGTGAAAAAGGCATTGATTGTTTAAACGTAGCCTAATGAATCCCTAACTGATGATTTAAATAGCGGTGAATAGGTGATTGATGGTACTACTTCCTAAGAGATGACAAATAGCCAAAACAAAAATGAAAAACACGTGTGTTATAAAACGATGTGGGTGATGCATAACAATCTATCAATGAAACACATGTGGCCTTAAAAGAGTTATAGAGCGCACTGGCACAAATATCTAATGATGATGGAAATGGCGAAAAACATGTAATGTGTGTCCATTACTGCATGAGTAAAGTGAAAAAAGTGAACACAGGATAAGTCAAGATATGAATGTCAGGAACCCAAGAACCCCGAAAGTACATGTTACAGAGCAACATGGTATCACATCAATGTGCTTGACTATACACATGAACATAATATAGCAATGCAAATACATAACATGTGACTTGTCCAAGTGAGAATCCAAGATGCTATATGACTGTTGGGGCAAATAGAAAACTGTCACATCAACATAATTAACAATGTAAGTCCAATTTATAAAAAGCAGCTCATATCAAACCGATCATTCAGCCCAGTTGGTTGCATGGTGCATAAGGTTTGAATCCAATACAGTTCACGTTGCAATAACAATTTATTGACATCCATTCCTGGTTTACTTTGAATTTGCTCAACTACTTGTACCCTGAGTTGAGAAATGGAATGTGTAGCTTCCTCCCAATGAATCTCTAGACTAGATGTTGTGTTCCTAGTCCGAATCCTACTCTTGTGTTCCGTGATTCTCACTCTCAATTTGCGTGACGTTTTGCCAATATAAGCCTTCCCACATGGGCATTTTATACAATAAATTATATTGGCAGAATTACAGTCACAAGAGTGTCTTAATTTGATCTTTTTGCCAGATAATGTGTGTGTCAATGTATCTCCAACCGTAATGTTGTTGCAGTGAATGCAACTATTACATCTCTTGGTGCCTACGTGAACCTGTTCTGCCATTTGTTGTTTGGGGTTGGCCAAGAGTGTGCGGAGATTACTGCCTTTGGTGTACGCAAAGAGGGGTACCATCTCTACCCTCAACCCCGAAGTAACCTTCATTACAGAGTTCTGGTTCAACCCTGCTTCCGTCCCGGACATCGCTATCACAACACTCATTGACTACAAGACGAAACTAAGCAACCGCGCCAACAGACATGGAGGTGCAATCACCATTGCACACAAAGAATTGATCATCTGCACCACCATCACCAATGACAAGACCATGCACATCATGGAACACATGAACTTACAGCTTTGCACAGACAACAAAACCACCATCAAAGGTACCCTCATTAACAGAACCCAAGGACAACAAACCGGCCTCAGTGATGCTATTGCCAAAGTCATCAGTCGGCTTGCTATCGAATTTGAACACTATGTCTTCCTGGGAGACCTCAATTTCCACCTGGACGACCCCACTGACACCAACTCCACTGACCTCCTGAAACAATTGGACAACATTGGCCTCAAGCAGCTAGTCGCAGACCCCACGCACAAAGCAGGACACATGCTGGACCCTAATTTCACATCCAGTAACAGAAGCAGATACAGTCACACCACAGAACTCACCTGGTCGGACCACTCTATTGTACACTTCACCATCACCAGACCTCCCTGGGCCACCCCTAACTGCCACATCTCCCCCTTCTGCAGCTGGACCAAGGTCACTCAGCACCAAATGACTGATGCCCTCAACATCAGCCAGCCCAACTTCACCACCAACCTGAACCTGGCAGTAGGGAATTTTAACGCCTGGATCACTAGCGCTGCCAACCTAGTCGCCCCACCAAAGCAGCCAAAATGCACAGATCCACCAAACGAGGAAGCTGCTATACCCCTGAACTTAGCGCATCTAAACGCAGATGTAAACAACTGGAAAGAAGATGGTGAACCAGCAGGAACAACACTGACCAAGCCATCTTCAAATCGGCCCTCACCAACTACCACCACCAGCTCAAAGTCATGAAAAAGGAGGCCCTGACACACAGGATCAAGACCAACACTAACTAAACCAAGGAACTAATCACCATCATCTGAGAGTACACCTGCCCACCAGCCACCAAAAACTTGACCCCCTCCTCACTGGAACTTTGCGACACCCTCGCTGACCACTACCATAACAAGATACTAACCATCTACAGAAACTTCGATCCCCAACACACCGTCCTCCTCAGCATCCCATAAACCACTGCCACCGACCACCAGCTCACCACATGGGAACAAATCTGTACACCAATCACAACTACCCAAATGATCTCCATCCACTCTTGTGCACCCACTGACCTATGCTCCCACCAACTTTTCAACCTCAGAAGTGACGAGATCAGCCACCAGCTCACCACCATCCTCAATGCCTCCATCACCACAGCCACCTTTCCTGATGCTTGGAAATACGCAGAGGTTGGACCCCTCCTCAAGATACCCTCTACAGATGCCAGCAAGCTCCAGAAGTACCTTCCCATCTCACTGCTCCCGTTCCCCGCCAGAGTCCTGGAAAAAGCCATCAACCTCCAACTCACCCAACACCTGGAGAGAAACAACCTGCTGGACCCTTCACAATCAGGATTCAGAGCCAATCACAGCACAGAGACAGCCCTGATTGCTGCAACAGACGATATCCACAACCTACCCGACAGACGAGACTCAGCCGCCCTGATCCTGCTTGACCTCTCCGCAGCCTTTGACACCGTCTCCCACCACACTCTCATCGATCTACTGCACCATATCAAATCACAGACAATGTGCTCAGATGAATGGTATCCATTCTCACAGGGTGCACCCAGAGATTCCGTCTCTCTCACTTTACCTCTCAACTCAAGCGCACCAGCTGCGGTATCCCACAAGGCTCATCCATCAGTCCAACCCTCTTCAACATCTACATGACACCTCTCACAGACATCGTCAGAAACCACAGCATCAAGATTATCTCATATACCGATGACACCCATCTCGTCCTCTCGCTCTCAGCAAACCCCACCATGATAAAAACCAACTTCCATAATTGTATAAAGAATGTCTCAGCCTGGATGAAGAACAACTGTCTGAAGCTCTGTATGGACAATGCTAAAGTACTGACCTTTGGCAAACACACGTCCCTCTGGAACAACTCCTGGTGGCCATCGGAGGTCAAACCCACCCCCAAGCCACAATACCACGCGTGTAACCGCGACATCATCCTGGAAAGTGAACTCTCCATGATACATCAAGACAACACTGTTTCATCAGCATGCTTCCACACTCCCCGCATGCTCTGAAAAGTCTTCAGGTGGCTCCCCATCAACACCAGGAAAGGGTGATGCAGGCCCTCATCACCAGCTGGACTACGGCAACACTAGCTATCCAGGCACCATCACTGAACTCCTCAAAATACTACAGACGATCCAGAACGCAGCAGTCAGACTGATCCTCAACCTACCTAAGAGGACCCACATCACCCAGCACCTGAAAGACCTCCACTGGCTCTCCACCCAGAAAAGATGCAAATTCAAGCTTCTGACCCATGCCTACAGAGCCCTCCACGACCAAGGACCCGCCTACATGAACCACCGCTTGAATTTCAACCTACCTCCCAGAGCTTTGATTTTCACAGTTGTAGTAAGATTGCCAATAGTGAAGGCTGTGCATTTGTGATTAGAAATATTTGGCAACTAGAGCCACAATTAAAAGTTCCATGTGCATGTGTCTCATGATAATATCATGCACAATTCCACGACACATTTAGCAAATTACCCTTAGCATGTTTTCCTAAAATGGGAGTAACAAGCTGGTTAGACACCGACTTCCAAATAAAATGTTGTTGCAAGTAAAAAAAATCCAGATCCCATTGCAAAATGAAATCGACGTTTAAATGCTTGCTCTTTTGGTACTACTTATCTGGTGGACTCCAGGGAGCTTGAACGTTTGGCTGTTTATGCATGCTCCTATTCTGAAGATTTAATATATAAATCAATATTGTGCAGCGTCAATGTGCTTAAATGAGTGGAAAAGGGGTAAATCGAAAGTTGTTCAAAACAAGGGGCATCATGATCAAAACATATATTCCCTGGGGCCCCACAAATCATTAAACTGTCACTGGCCAGGGGTTTTCAGGTTTCTATATTACTTTTTACCTACCTCCTGCATACATTTCACAGAGCGCTCACTATAAACTTTCACTATTGGTGAAAACGTAGATCTCAAAGACAAACATTTCTAGTGTTGTTCAATATTAATCTTTTGCTGGGAAAGTTCAGTAATTCTCTCTAAAATCAGTTTCTCCAAAATGCAGCCTGTGCGCTTAAATGTTTCTACTCTCTGCGTTTCTTCTCCCCCTCTCGAGAGGATATTTTCTAGTGACCCTATGAATGTTTATGACCGTAAGTGGCTATTTGAGTTAACCCTTGTAGTTTCGCGGGTCACATCGATTAAACGTAGCCGTGATAAAGGCCAGGGTTAGGGAGCAAGCATGTCAAATCTTTAAATTGAAGGCGCCAGTATTTTATCTCTTCCCTGCAGGGGCATGTATTTGCAATTGAAATGCAGCCAGAGGCCTGTACAAACACACAGCTGCTGCCATACCGAAGGCCCTGCCCTTCCAAATACAAATGTTTGTCCCGCGAGTGTTCCGCTGCCGACTCTCTGCCTGCCGGGCACGGGTCCTTTGTGCCGCCATTTTTGAAAGACCTGCGTCATCTGAAAAGCGTCCTGGCCTTCGGCCGCGCATTCCTCAGCTTCGGTTCTCAGATAGGGGCCTTATCTGCTCAAAGAAACATATCCTCGGGGCAGGGAGTACGTGTTGTACACCTCCACCTTTCCATCGAAAGTCCCCTAATCAGTTGGTCAGGGAAAACGGCATCACCCCGGCCCTCGGACTGCCCTCCTTTGATCTTGTGCAGCATCTATGACCATTGTGACACAGAGGTGATGTGGAGTGGTCTTAAAGGAATGCTAGGCTCGTGTAAACAGGTATTCAATAATGTGCCTTCATCAGGTGCTACAGGACACCACCCACTCACTAATCCTTAAACCTAAACTGACTGCCTGTCTATGTAGCAACAACTTTGTGAACCATATATCACCGAATATAGTTGAGATCTCACACCAAAAGGTGAGATGGCATAATGGGCAAATTGTTGCCCTTGCATACATTCCAACATTTTAGAAGAGAAAAGTGGGAGATTTTCTATAAAAAAAAAGAAAAACGAAAAACGGGAGAATGTATTTTTCCCATTGACTTCTATTGGGCCTGAATCGGGTTACTGTTGTGTATTGGCTTTGCAAGTCTGCTGCTGCAGGATCAGATATTTAAAACGCAAATATGCGTTTTGTTTTTTCTTACTTTTTTTGTGCATATTTATATAGCGCAAACTCGACCCGGAGGTATTGGAGTGCTTTACATGAGCACCGGTTACTTACACATTCAGGCACGGGAAGATTACGTGATTTGCCCAGAATCACAGGATGTGGACGTGACCCCGAGGCTCGAACCCTGGTTTCCAGCACCAAAGTCAGCAGTCTAGCCAACGGACCACATCCTACTTAAGGAGGAGACTCCGCCCTTATCATCAAATCAGACTCTTACGGTCTAATAACAAACACCACCATGTCACCTCTCGGTTCTTAAAAGTTAGAATGGGAGGCAAATCCTTTGAGGTGGGCGCCACTCAATGCTGGAATAATTTACCTCTTCACCTACGTCTGATTCAGTCAGATCCTGAGTTCCGTAAATCTCTTAAAACCAGGCTATTTAGCCGAATCGACTAGTCGTGCTTTCACTTCTCCTGCTCTCTGTCTGCTACAGTGCCGGGACACCCCGTTGGGGGTAGCTGTGTGCTTAATAAAATTCTTTATTATTATTTTATTATTTTTATTATTATTGGGATAACAATGCTTTGCAAGTCTGTGGCAAACAACTAATTATAAATAATAGGGGCTTATTTACAAGCCCCTTGAGCCCACCAGTACGTAATTTCCCACCATATTAAAAGTGAAGCACCCGCGGCGCAAGGGGCTTGTAAACAAGCCCCATAGTACTTACAGGGCTTACAATCCTGCTTTAGATGTTCTGGCCTCTCCTGGCTTGTTTGTAGCTTTTGGACTCGCAGAACAAGGTTCTAATGTTGTCTACTCAGTGATGCTGTTCAAAAACTTTAGATCCAGCTGTTTCATTTTCATTGTTAGCTATCAGCAGTGGGAGTCTATATTAACAGAGTAAACAGGACAATTGTGTATTCCATGTGTAGCTGAACATTTACATTTATATGAATTTTCAGGGATGTGTTTTTTCCTCTTGCAAGGGTAGGGTGCAGCCTCTGCACATCTCTCACAGAATAGAGAAAATACCAGGGTTTACAGGAGCCAATGTATCATAGTTTAGGATTTGACAGTATTTTCATTGTTTGTGACCAGGAGTTCTAGGCAATTTTCACTTTCTGCCACAAGGGAAATGATAATTGTGTATTTCAACTAATGTTTGGTTTGATCAAAACCGACCTCTGAAATAAGAAGTGTACACAGGCTAGGAGTGGGGTGGAAGAAACAGGTTTCAGGGAAACAAGGCCATGTTTGAAAGTCTCCAACCAAGGGTGCTGAGAAAAGATAATGTATATGGCAGGGGCAAAGCTATCATTAGTGCATCTGGTGCATTGCCACCGGAGCACAAGCGTCTGATGAGGGCTTTGCATCACAATCATCGCTGAATTTTAGTACACACTGCTGTCTTTTAAGACACATTGTGAGGATGGAGGGACCCATTTTATTTGCTGGCAATAAGGCAGCTGGCACCCTTGCTACAGATTAGAGCCTCTGGCATTCTTGCTGCTGCTGGCTTTTAGATTACCTTGGCAGAGGAGAAACAAGGAGCCATCAAACATTGTCGTGAACTCTCCCAATGCCTTACGCATGCAGGCACTTGTGGTTTCACACATTGCATTACATGCATATCCCCACAGTTCCAACCGTACTCAGGGACTTGTTTAGAGTTTGGGAGGAAATTAAAATCCTCTCATTTCTGGAGGAAACTTTAAGGCCTTTATTCTGGGTTGCGTGGTTCTGGCAGGGTGATAATTGTACTGTGCAAATGTACTGTTAATATGCAGTAAATTTGCATTTGTACAATGCAGTTTTGTAATTAAACCCCATTGAAAAGGCAATTATCATGTGTGACAGTGCTTAAATTGAACCAATATCAAGTCAAGTCAAGTTAAAATTTGTATAGCGCACTACTCACCCAGAGGGTCTCAAGGCGCTTGAGGGGGGGGGGGTATGTTATTTATCATATTTATCAAATAACCAAGTTTTGAGTTGTTTTCTGAAGGAGAGGTGGTTCTGTGTAAGGCGTAGGTGGGTGGGGAGAGAATTCCATGTTTTGGCCGCTAGGTAGGAGAAAGATCTTCCTCCTATGGTGGATCTTTGGATGCGTGGAATCGCGGCGAGGGCTTGATTGGACGATCTTAGTTGGCGGGTGGGGGTGTAGAAGGTCAGGCGCGTGTTGAGGTATTTGGGTCCTAGGTCGTAGAGGGCTTTGTGTGCGTGGGTGAGGAGACGGAACGTAATTCTCTTGTTGACGGGGAGCCAGTGGAGGTTTCTTAGGTGACCGGATATGTGATTGTGGCGGGGGATGTCAAGGATGAGTCTGGCGGAGGCGTTCTGAATGTGTTGGAGTTTTTTCTGTAATTTGGCTGTGGTTCCGGCGTATAGGGTGTTTCCGTAGTCCAGTCGGCTTGTGATAAGTGCTTGGGTGACCGTCTTTCTTGTTTCGGTGGGGATCCAACGGAAGATCATTTTGAGCATACGTAGGATGTTAAAGCATGATGATGAGATGGCGTTGACTTGTCTGGTCATCGAGAGGGAGGAATCTAGGATGAAGTCCAGGTTGCGTGTGTGGTCTGTGGGTTTGGGTGCGCTGCCTAGGGCCGGGGGCCACCAGGAGTCGTCCCAGGCAGAGGGGGATGATCCCAGGATGAGGACTTCCGTCTTGTCAGAATTTAGTTTTAAACGGCTGTTCTTCATCCACTCGGCTACGTCTTTCATCCCTTCGTGTAGGCTGGTTTTAGCGGTGTTTGGGTCTTTGGTGAGGGAGAGGATCAGCTGTGTGTCGTCAGCATAGGAGATGATGTTGAGGTTGTGTTGGCGCGCGATGGATGCGAGGGGGCTCATGTAGACGTTGAAGAGAGTGGGGCTGAGCGATGATCCTTGTGGTACGCCGCAGATGACTTCAGTGGCCTCTGATCTGAAAGGGGGGAGGCGTACTCTCTGGGTTCTTCCTGTGAGGAACGAGATGATCCAGTCCAATGCTTTTCCTTGTATTCCGATGTTGCTGAGGCGTTTTATGAGGGTGCTGTGGCAGACCGTGTCGAATGCTGCGGAGAGGTCCAGTAGGATGAGGGCAGCTGTTTCTCCGTTGTCAAGTAGTGTTCGAATGTCGTCTGTGGCTGCGATGAGGGCGGTCTCGGTGCTGTGTTTGGCTCGGAAGCCGGACTGTGAGGGGTCAAGGGAGCCGTTAGACTCGAGGAAGGCGGCGAGCTGATTGTTGATGGTTTTCTCCATGACTTTGGCGGGGAATGGGAGGAGCGAAATGGGGCGGTAGTTCTTAAGTTCGGTGGGGTCTGCTGTGGGTTTCTTCAGGAGGGCGCTGAGTTCGGCATGTTTCCAGTTTTCCGGGAAGGTGGCGGTGTTGAGGGAGCAGTTGATGATGTCTCGGAGATGGGGTGCGATGATGGAGTCGGCTTTGTTGAAGATGTGGTGGGGGCATGGGTCGGTTGGCGAACCGGAGTGGATGGAGTTCATCAAGCGGATGGTGTCTTCGGTGCTGATTGGGTTCCAGGCGCAAAGTGTGGTGGTGGGTGGCTTCGGTTTGGAGGTAGGGGGGGAGGACTGGTCGCCGAAGCTGTTATGTATGTCAGTGATTTTGCTGTGGAAGAATGAGGCTAGAGAGTCGCAGAGGTCTTGAGAGGGAGTGATGTCGTTGGTGCCGGCGCTGGGATTGGTAAACTCTTTGACGATGTTGAAGAGTTCTTTGCTGTTGTGGGCGTTGTTGTCGAGTCGATCCTTAAATGCTGATTTCTTGGTGGATCGGATCAGCTAATGGTGTTTGCGGGTGGCGTCATTGAGGGTGGTCATGTTGTCTGTGGTTGGGTTTTTTCGCCAGGCTTTCTCGAGGGTGCGGCAGTTCTTTTTGAATTTCTTAAGGTCGTCATTGAACCAAGGGGCTTTTTTGCTACCTGGCTTGTTTTGATGGTTTTTCAATGGTGCTAATTCGTCAGCGATGTGGGTGATCCATTGTGTGAGGTTGATGGCTGCTTGATTTGGGTCCAATGATGTGGCGGGAGGGTTTTGGTATAGCGATGTGGTGAGTTGGTCGGTGGTAATTTTGTTCCAGTTTCTACGGGGGATTTGTTATGGGTGGTGGTGGGTTGTGGTCTTTCTGAAGATGAAGTGGACGCAGCAGTGGTCCGTCCAATGGAGTCCTGTGGCGTGATTGAAGGAAATGTGCTTGCTGGAGGAGAAGATTGGGTCGAGCGTGTGTCCGGTGTGGCGGGTGGGGGTGTTTACCAGTTTTTTGAGTCCGAGATTGGCGAGGTTGTCCAGAAGGGTGGTGGTTTTGTTGTCGTTGTTCTTTTCTAGGTGGAAGTTGAGGTCCCCTAGTAGAATGTAGTCCTCGGAGGGGAGGGCGTGTGGGCTGATGAAGTCTGTGATGTCTTCGCTGAATTGTGTGCGAGGTCCTGGTGGTCTGTAGATGAGGGTGCCTCTGAGTGTGGTTTTAGGGTCCGTGTGAATCTGGAAGTGAAGGTGTTCGGCAGCTGCGAGGTTGTCGTTGGAACTGGTTGTGATGCGGATGGTGGTCTTATGGACGATGGCTATGCCTCCTCCTGTTTGGTTGATGCGGTCCTTTCGGATGATTTTGTATCCGTCCGGGATAGCAATGGCGATGTCGGGCGCTGATGAGGCGTTCATACAGGTTTCTGTAAGAAAGGCGACGTCCGGCGTTGTGGTGTCTAGAAGGTTCCATAGTTCAGTGGCGTGTTTGTGGACCGAGCGGGTGTTAAGCAGGATGCACTTCAGGTGGTTAGTGTCGGAGCTCTGTTTGGCGTTTGTGGATTTAGTCTGGGTCCTGATGCAGTCGAACTTGCAGGAGTGGCAGGTGAAGGGTCAATGGGTGTATCCCGGGGCGGCTAGGTGGCAGATTGGGAGACGTCCGGAGTTGAGTGTAGAGAGGGTTGCGGCGTTGTACGTTATGCGGGTGGGGTGGACTTTGCGGGGACCAGGGGTCCTGGCGCTGGGCGCGGTCCAGGCGCGGATGGGCGTAGACCAATGGTTTCTGGTGCTCGGCACCAGCACTTAATTGTCAAAACCGGAACTTATGACAGTCTGCCACATGGTGGTGCTGTTTGTGTAATTTTGAGATGAGAATAACAACAGTAGTTTATTAGTTCAATAACATTAAAAATGACTAATATGTGCTGCTCAAATCATTCTTATAGCGTTAGTTGCCTGGAATAAACTGATTTGTTACATTTATCGGAGTTTGATAACTAATAGCTGTGTATGTACTTTCAATGGAAGAAATGGCAGAAGAAATGAGTGGTACAAGCTGCTGGAACCTTCTGACGAGGGCCCTAGATCTTAATTTTTTACCAATCAAGCACTGGTGTGTGACCCTTTTAACAGTCATAAAACCACACTGAATTCCCAATTGAGAGAGGTTTGATGCATTCCTTTACCATTTGATCTGAACAGGGGGTAAATAAAAGCTTCTGACTCAGAGTAGGGAGAAGGGGTGGTGAGAGCGAACGGGCAGTAGGGGAGATGAGGAAAAAGTGCATTCTAATAGGGGTAAGCTTTGTATGTTCCCCCAGCCAGAAAAAAAGGGGATGGGGTTGACTGCTGCTGCAGCCTACATACCAGTGGGTGTCTCGGTGGTTCAGCTGGTGGATTCTACTTCTTATTTAGAGTTTCCTCCAGGAATTGGAGGACACAAACCCCTCCAAACAGTGAAGAAGACTATTAATCCTTCTATATATGAAACTTGACTGGCTACAAGTCCCACACACAGTGTCATTTGACAGAAATGCCTAAATAGACTGAAAGCATTTGTGACCATGTTGCCTATGCCCTTATTTCTGCTCCAGAAATACGGAAGATGCACACTTGCTCTCATATTTTTCATTTAATTCACATAATCATGCAATTATTGTTGAAGGATGTAAACCTTTACTTCCATGTTTACACTATTCCACGCATTTAATTTTGTTGACCCAGCAGTCGTTTTCTAACTGTAGTGCTTATGCTTCGATTTCACAATACTTTTACATCCCCATGGTAGTCACTATATTTTAGAGCCACAAAAACTATATATATTTATTTATTTTTATTTTGAGAGTTTTATATAGCGCTGACAAGACCTGAGGGTATCAGAGCGCTTTACCACATGTAAACAAGAGAGAGAAGACAGATAGGGCAAAGAGGAGAGTCTTCGGGAAGGTGCTACCGTATATTAGTCTGAAGGTTAGAGGTTGTCGGGCAAGGAGGAGATCCTTACATTTTTTTAAGGTCGCGAAGGAGGGGTTTGGTATCTAAGGTCTGGTGGAAGGGAGTTCCAGATTTTGGGGGCATTTCCCGAAAAGGGGCGCGCCAGGGCTTTTTGTTTGTGTCTCTTTGGGGGAATGAGAAGTAGGATGTTGAGGCTCCTCAGCTTTCTTGCCTGGCTTGCCTTGGTGAGCTTTGGCTGCAAGGTAGACTGGTTTGCCAGTGTGAAGGACTTCGTGGGTGAGACAGGCAGTTATGAACTGGAAGCGAGCTTCAATGGGGAGCCATTTGAGGTTTTTCAGGGAGAGTGAGATATGATTGTGTCTTTTTGCTCCAGTGACCATTCTTGCTGCTGCTTTAGAGTTGTTCTCATGGGTGCCTGTGAGGGTAGCGTTTCCATAGTCTGGTCTAGATAGGACCAGGGCTTGCGTTGCGGTCTTGAGATCATTAGGCAGGAGGAAGGGCTTGATTTTGTTGAGTAGTTTTAGTTTATAGTGGGTGCTCCTCGCGGTAGCCTTTATGTGCGCGCTCATGTTCAGGTTAGGGTCCAGTAAAATGACCAGGGACTTGGCGGAGCGGGTAAGGTTACGGTCGTAGTTTAGGGAGTCCAAACGCTTAATCCATTCTTGGACCTGGTGGGTTTGTCCGTCATTAGAGAGGAGAAAGAGTTCTGTCTTATCTTGATTCAGTTTTAGGTGGTTATGCGATAGCCAGTTCTGAATTTTTGTTAGGGCGTCGTTGAGATGGCGAATGTCTTCTGGGGAGGCGACTTCCCGGTAGAGCTGGATGTTTTCTGCGTATAGGTGGTAGCGGATATTGGCTTGATTGATTATGGTGGTGAGGGGTTCCATGTAGATATTGAAGAGAGTGGGTGAGAGGACTGAGCCCTGAGGGATACCTCTGGTTATAGTGGAGGTATTGGAGATTGCGTTATTTATTTTGATTTGTTGCGAGCGGTTTTGGAAGAAAAAGGTGAACCATTTCAGCACCATACCGTCTGCTCCGATCCGTAGCTTTCGTGTGTTGAGCAGAAGTTTATGGTCCATTGCGTCGAAGGCCGTGGATAGGTCTAGGAGGATGAGCAGGCAGCAGCGACCGGCATCCATACATTTGTGGATGTCATCTGCTATAGTTAGTTGGGCTGTCTCTGTGCTGCAGCCTTTTCTAAAGTCTTATTGGTGAGAATCCAAGAGATTGTTTGTGTTGATGTTCTGGTTGAGTTGGAGTAGGATTTTGGCCAGGAAGGGGAGGTTAGAGATTGGCCTGAATTATTGAGGTCCTCGGGGTCTAAGCCTGGTTTTTTTAGTAGTGGAGAAACTTGTCCAAATTTTAGGCAGTCTGGCATGACCCCCATGTTTAGCGAGCTGTTAGTTATCATCGTCCAGGGAGGGTGAGATGACGTGACTGAGGGTTTTTGACATGGAGGCCGGGAGGAGGTCTGCAAAGTGGGAGGAGGGTTTTGAGTTTGCAATTAGTTTGGAGATGTCCATTTCTGAGAGTGGTTTGAATGATTTCCATCAAGTAAGGGTAGATGGTGATCCTGGGGCCTGGATGCCCTCATTGCCTCAAGGAGTCCTGCTTTGGAGTCTACAGTTTGTATGTGTTTATCGAGGGAGAACTCGATCAGCATGATTTTTTCATCAAAGAATTGGCAAAATTATCGCATCATTGCGGTCTTGAGATCACCTCATCACCTCATCACCTTGAGAAACCTCCCGCTAAAGCCCCGGGAGGTTTCAAAGTCTGTTTTTTTATGATGTTCAAAAGGATTTTTGGGCAATTTATCGCATTGTCAAGGGCGCTGCGGAAGAAGGCTGCTTTTTTCTTTGGTGATGTGGTTTTTGTAAGTTCTACGGTATACTCTGAGTTGGTGGAGGTGAGTTGAGGAGGGGTTTACTCACCAGAGTCTTTCAGTGGCCCTGAGTTGTCGTCTTTCTGAGTTGAGGTCCTCGGTGAACCCGGATCTCAAAGGCGTGTCTCTAATCTTTTTTAGTTTCAGAGGTGCTACTTGGTCTAGGGCGTATGTCATCGTAGAGTTAAAGATCGCCTGATTCTGGTGGGAGGCTAGAGATCATTCGTTTTTCCAGCTCAGCTAGGGGAGCTTGGCGTAGGTTTCTGGACCATTGAAGGGTTTTCTTAGTATGGATGGGGTATGATTCTTCCAGGTGTAAGTGGAAGAGGATGATGCAGTGGTCAGACCAATCAACTAGGAGGATATTGTTGTTGGTTAACATCTTCTCTTGGGCTATGATGGTGTCAAGGGTTGCGCCTCTTTTGTGAGTTTGTTCTTTGCAGTGTTGGTTGAGGTTGTGCTCGAGTAGGAGTTCTTTTAATGATTGGATTTGGGTGTTTGATTCATCATTCCAGTGGAGGTTGAAATTGCCACGGATTATGTTGTTGGCATCTGAGAGTGAGCAGTGAGTTATCAGGTCTGATAGGTGTTCGAGGACGGGGTGAATGTTGCCTGGGGGGGTGGTAGAGATGGTGGAAGTTTGTTGACATTGTTTTTCAATCATATAGAGGTGTTGAGCTATTCAAAGGTACTGTAAGTGGAGGAGACAGATTTCACCATCGTGATGGTATTTTTGTGGAAAATGGCTAAGCCCCCACCTATTTGGTCGATTCTGTCTTTTTTGATGATTGAGAATCCAGGAGGAACTAGTAAGTCGAGGATTGGGTAGGATGATTCATTTAGCCAGGTCTCTGTGATAAAAGCAATGTCAATGCCATAGTTTAGGATTGTTCCCGCCAGTTTTGTGGCATTTTTTGGAGGCAGATCTACAGTTTATAAGTAGCCAGTTGGTATTGTTCGGATTGCTGTTGCATTTGAGAGAGGAAGGTGCACTGGGGATATCCGAGAGGTGTGCTGGCGGTGTAGCCGTTGATCTGGGTGGAACAGGTTTCTCCCGATACCAGTGACCACCTGGATCTTGGAGGTGGGTTTCTGGATTACGTCAATTTGTTATGTTTTGGCCAGCTTTATCGCTTTGCTGTGTAATAACTTAGGAGAAATTCTAATCGGTTTGTGGGCTTGGTTTTGAAGGAGTGGTGAGCCAGCTGTTAGGCTGAGTTTCTGGGGGTTGGAGTGGAGGTCTGGAGTTGTCTGAGAGGAAGAGGGATGAGCAGTGGCCATGGTTGGGGACGGTTTTGAGGGTCATTAGGATTTTGTTGATGCATAGTATCACTTTCTTGAGCTGAGTTTCCATGAGATGAAGTCATTTTGTTAGGTCTGGTGAGTGCGTTTGGTTGGGAAAGGGAATGGGGGTTAGTGGCTGCGGCTTGATGGGTATGAGGTGTTCAGAGTGAGTGGGGAGCAGGTTAGCAAATGAAGGAGGAGGTTGGGTGTAGGTACTTTGTCTATTTGGGGCAGATTCAGAGGGTGCTTTAAGTGGGTTTGATATGGGGTCAGTCTGTAGGTTGGGAGGGGGAGAGGAGGTATTGTGCCTATTCAGTGTGGGAGCTGTTTCCCTAATGGTGTGGGTGGATGGACGGGGGTGTGCGGTTTGGGGGCGGGGTAGAGGGAGAGGCCCTGGTTTGAGTGGGGGGGTTGACGTGGGAGTTTGGGTCTGGGCTGATAGTGATGGTTTTCAGCACATGGTTGTTGTTCTGGAGGTGAGGGTTCCTGATCTGGGTGGGAGGTTGGTTTGTGTCCAGCTTCGTGTAGGGGGTGTGCTTGGAAGCTGTGGCCGTGAAGAGGGTAGGGGCAGAAGCTTGGGGGAGGTTGAGGTGGATAGCCTTTTTCTGGATGGTATCTCTGTGGGGGTTTTGTTTAGGGAGGGGTTGCGTATGGGGGAGAGGGCCTTTCAGAGAGTGGGGAATATGCATTCAAATGATCATAGGTTGGCGTCTGTGGCTTGAATAAGTACGATACCGTTTCTGTGGATAGTGAGAGTGGCCTTGCATTTGAACATGGGGGAGTGAGATAGCATCAGTATATGACCTCGAGGGATGGTGGAGGTTTTGCTTATACGTAGGTAATTGGTGAGGGTAGAAATCAATTTCAGGGGTCAGGTGGTGAAGAAGATGAGATCAGATTTTTCTTGTCCTTTGGAGGGGTTGTGATAGAGATCAGTTATGAATGTTTCATGATGTTGTTTGATTAGATTGTGTTTTAGTTTTTTTTGTGGCGGAGAGTGAGAGGTTTGAGGAGTAGGATATTTAGAATGAGTGTGGGCCAAGCGGTTTCAGTAGATGAGACATAGGAGAGTGGGACACTGTGGAGGCAGGCATGGTGGCGTGGACTGGAGTGATAATGAAAGTGGGATGGATGTTGTTTCATGTCTAATTGACCATAAAAGCGAGGGCCTGTGGTGAAAGAAAGGGTGGAGGAGAATGCCTAGTAGGAAGGAGGGCTGTTCTGTAGTTTCGGATTGGAGGACATGAGCAAAGACATGCAGAAATAGAATCGCTTGGAAAAAATATATATGTAAATCCACATTTGTAAAGCGTGAACTACTCACCCTCACGGGTCTCAAGGCATTGGGGCTCGTCGTGGTAATTGAGTGAGCTATTGCCCAGAGTCACATGGTACTGAGCTGAGCTGTCGCCGGAGCCGGGGATTGAACAGGGAACCCTGTGCTCTGTAGTCAGCTGCCCTGGCCGCTGCACCACACCTCTCCACCTCCACCTTTCTGCTTGAATATAGATACATTAAGATAAATATGAACATACATATGTATAGCTATATATACATGTGTGAAATAAGTACAAAAACACAACTAATAATTCAGATTAGTGGCAGCAGCTAATGAGGGGAGGTGACTAGTGTTCAGTTTCATGGAAATAGGGAGTATTGGATGGGTGGTTAAGAGGGAAGCTAGTGGGGGTGGTTTCCTGTTCCAGGATGGCCGTTCTGTGGGCTGGATTCCTATTTCTATGTTAGTGTCGGCTGGATTTCAGAGGGAAGGGGCTGAGGATTCGGGAAGGTAGGGGTAAATATCTAGACACGAATCACAGGAGGGGCTATGGTGGTCCACTTTCTATGCTTATAGGTCTTTTCTTTGCGGTGGGTTTTCGGGGGAGAGAAGTCCTCTTTTTGTATCTGGTTGAGACTGGGGAGGGGGAGAGGAAGGAGAATAGATATCCTAAACACAAACATTCCTTCTCAGAGTAATATACGGACACCAAAACCTTTTCTTTTTCTCTTTATACAGGGAGTATTCTTGGAATACACAAATATAACTTCTGGGCTTGGAAAATGCAGGAAAAGGGAATTTGCTATCAGAAGCCAGAGGTGAACTTTCGGGTAGGTGGAGCTGAAATCTCTTCCACAAATTTGATTGAGTGAACTATGTGATCAGGCCTAACCCACTGTCCAGTCCCCTAGAGAGTTGAGGCTGACCTTCCTGTGAGAACATTTAGGAAGAAATGGGGCCATATGTGTCAAGTAGCAAGAGGGCACTAGGACCCTGAAGGTCGTTGAAAGACATGGGCAACATGACATGGCAGAAAGATGGAAGTCCAGCATTGATCAGTGAAGGGTGAGCACGGCTAAATGATGCTGCTGGGAATTAGAGAACAAATGCAACAAGCATTGGCATTGCCAATAGGTCTCGCTTGTGGGACCTTATAAGTATTTAGTTTTGCAGCACAATATGATGAGTGGCGTTGCGTGTGTGAGTGGCGTTGCGTGTGTGAGTGGCGTTGCATGTGTGAGTGGCGTTGCGTGTGTGAGTGGCGTTGCGTGTGTGAGTGGCGTTGCATGGGTGAGTGGGGTTGCGTGGGTGAGTGGGGTTGCGTGGGTGAGTGGCGTTGCGTGGGTGAGTGGCGTTGCATGTGTGAGTGGCGTTGCGTGTGTGAGTGGCATTGCGTGTGTGAGTGGCGTTGCGTGTGTGAGTGGCGTTGCGTGTGTGAGTGGCGTTGCGTGTGTGAGTGGCGTTGCGTGTGTGAGTGGCGTTGCGTGTGAGTGGCATTGCGTGTGTGAGTGGTGTTGCGTGTGTGAGTGGCGTTGCGTGTGTGAGTGGCGTTGCGTGTGTGAGTGGCGTTGCGTGTGTGAGTGGCGTTGCATGTGAGTGGCGTTGCGTGTGTGAGTGGCATTGCGTGTGTGAGTGGCGTTGCGTGTGTGAGTGGCATTGCGTGTGTGAGTGGCGTTGCGTTGGTGAGTGGGGTTGCGTGGATGAGTGGGGTTGCGTGGATGAGTTGCATGTGTGAGTGGCGTTGCGTGTGTGAGTGGCATTGCGTGTGTGAGTGGCGTTGCGTGTGTGAGTGGCGATGCGTGTGTGAGTGGCGTTGCGTGTGTGAGTGGCGTTGCGTGTGTGAGTGGCGTTGCGTGTGTGAGTGGCGTTGTGTGTGTGAGTGGCGTTGCGTGTGTGTGTGGCGTTGCGTGTGAGTGGTGTTGCGTGTGTGAGTGGCGTTGCGTGTGTGAGTGGTGTTGCGTGTGTGAGTGGCATTGCGTGTGTGAGTGGCGTTGCATGTGTGAGTGGCGTTGCGTGTGTGAGTGGCGTTGCGTGTGTGAGTGGCGTTGCGTGTGTGAGTGGCGTTGTGTGTGTGAGTGGCGTTGCGTGTGTGAGTGGCGTTGCATGTGTGAGTGGCGTTGCATGTGTGAGTGGCGTTGCGTGTGTGAGTGGCGTTGCATGTGAGTGGCGTTGCGTGTGTGAGTGGCGTTGCGTGTGTGAGTGGTGTTGCGTGTGTGAGTGGCATTGCGTGTGTGAGTGGCGTTGCGTCGGTGAGTGGGGTTGCGTGGATGAGTGGGGTTGCGTGGATGAGTTGCGTGTGTGAGTGGCATTGCGTGTGTGAGTGGCGTTGCATGTGTGAGTGGCATTGCGTGTGTGAGTGGCGTTGCGTGTGTGAGTGGCGTTGCGTGTGTGAGTGGGGTTGCGTGTGTGAGTGGCTTTGCGTGTGTGAGTGGTGTTGCGTGTGTGAGTGGCATTGCGTGTGTGTGTGGCGTTGCGTGTGAGTGGCGTTGCGTGTGTGAGTGGAGTTGCGTGTGTGAGTGGCGTTGCGTGTGTGAGTGGCGTTGCGTGTGTGAGTGGCGTTGCGTGTGTGAGTGGCGTTGCGTGTGTGAGTGGCGTTGCGTGTGTGAGTGGCATTGCGTGTGTGAGTGGCGTTGCGTGTGTGAGTGGCGTTGCATGTGTGAGTGGCGTTGCATGTGTGAGTGGCGTTGCGTGTGTGAGTGGTGTTGCGTGTGTGAGTGGAGTTGCGTGGATGAGTGGGGTTGCGTGGATGAGTTGCGTGTGTGAGTGGCGTTGCGTGTGTGAGTGGCGTTGCGTGTGTGAGTGGCGTTGCGTGTGTGAGTGGCGTTGCGTGTGTGAGTGGCATTGCGTGTGTGAGTGGCATTGCGTGTGTGAGTGGCGTTGCGTGTGTGAGTGGCGTTGCATGTGAGTGGCGTTGCGTGTGTGAGTGGCATTGCGTGTGTGAGTGGCGTTGCGTGTGTGAGTGGCATTGCGTGTGTGAGTGGCGTTGCGTATGTGAGTGGCGTTGCGTGGGTGAGTGGCGTTGCGTGGGTGAGTGGGGTTGCGTGGGTGAGTTGCGTTGCGTGGGTGAGTGGTGTTGCGTGGGTGAGTGGCGTTGCGTGGGTGAGTGGCGTTGCGTGTGTGAGTGGCATTGCGTGTGTGAGTGGCGTTGTGTGTGTGAGTGGTGTTGCGTGTGTGAGTGGTGTTGCGTGTGTGAGTGGCGTTGCGTGTGTGAGTGGCGTTGCGTGTGTGAGTGGTATTGCGTGTGAGTGGCGTTGCGTGTGTGAGTGGCGTTGCGCGTGTGAGTGGTGTTGCGTGTTTGAGTGGCGTTGCGTGTGTGAGTGGCGTTGCGTGTGTGAGTGGCATTGCATGTGTGAGTGGCGTTGCGTGTGTGAGTGGCGTTGCGTGTGTGAGTGGCGTTGCGTGTGTGAGTGGGGTTGCGTCGATGAGTGGGGTTGCGTGGATGAGTTGCGTTGCGTGGATGAGTTGCGTGTGTGAGTGGCGTTGCGTGTGTGAGTGGCGTTGCATGTGTGAGTGGCGTTGCGTGTGTGAGTGGCGTTGCGTGTGTGAGTGGCGTTGCGTGTGTGAGTGGCGTTGCGTGTGTGAGTGGCGTTGCGTGTGTGAGTGGCGTTGCGTGTGTGAGTGGCGTTGCATGTGTGAGTGGCGTTGCGTGTGTGAGTGGCGTTGAGTGTGTGAGTGGTGTTGCGTGTGTGAGTGGCGTTGCGTCGATGAGTGGGGTTGCGTGGATGAGTTGCGTGGATGAGTTGCGTGTGTGAGTGGCGTTGCGTGTGTGAGTGGCGTTGCGTGTGTGAGTGGTGTTGCGTGTGTGAGTGGCGTTGCGTGTGTGAGTGGTGTTGCGTGTGTGAGTGGCGTTGCGTGTGTGAGTGGCGTTGCGTGTGTGAGTGGCGTTGCGTGTGTGAGTGGCGTTGCGTGTGAGTGGCGTTGCGTGTGTGAGTGGCGTTGCGTGTGTGAGTGGCGTTGCGTGTGTGAGTGGCGTTGCGTGTGTGAGTGGCGTTGCGTGTGTGAGTGGCGTTGCGTCGATGAGTGGGGTTGCGTCGATGAGTGGGGTTGCGTGGATGAGTTGCGTTGCGTGTGTGAGTGGCGTTGCTGTGTGTGAATTGCTGGTTGGGGGAGTGGGGGGGGTGGGCGGGGGAGCAGCAGGCAGATGCGAGTGGAGCGCACGCTGGAGAGGGAGGGGGTGGGAGGACTAGGCAGCGGGAGAGAGGGAGAAAGGAGCGCGAGGGAGGCGTTTTTAGATACATGAAGCCAAAATTACAAGTGAGCATGTTACAAAAGCAAATGTTACGTTACATGAGACAATAGTGACAGTTGTGCAAGTATCAAGAGCAACAAAATACAAGAGGTAGCAAACGATATGCAATAGCATATCTGAGGGAACACGGCCTGGAGGTAGCAAACAATATGCAATAGCATATCTGAGGGAACACGGCCTGGGGGAAGCTGGCTGGGGAGGGGGAGGAGAATTGAAAGGAAGGCTGTGTTTGCGGGGAGAGAGAGGGGAGGTGCTGGTGTGGGAGGTGCTGGTGTGGGAGGAGTGCTGCTACGGCAAGGCTGTGTTTGCGGGGAGAGAGAGGGGAGGTGCTGGTGTGTGAGGGGGGAGTTGCTGGTGTGGGAGGAGTGCTGCTAGGGGAGGAGAAGCCCTGGCCGTGAATGCTCGTGCATGTTCACGTGAACTGCAAGAAAACGCCGGGCTGAAACCCCTTAGTTTGAAGAGGATTTTGCCGACATGAATTCGATCCTATCCATTCCTGCGGAATGGGACAGGCTCGACCTAAAAAGAGACATCAAGCAATCTAAGCTAAGGGTAGGTCAGTGCCCTTCCATGGTCTCTAATCGCAACAGATGCCGATATGATAAAAGGATGTATTTGTGCACCACAATTTTCAATGAAACTTAAAGAAACCCATAGTTTTTACATGCACTTCTTAAGGGGTGCTCCTGGTATATTCTGATACTTCATAGTGTACTGTGAAAGCCCGACCATCCACAGGGAGGTTGTTTTTGATTCTGGAGAAAAAAATAATTTAAGGATTCTGTTTTAGAGAAACTTTCTCCAGGAATGTTTCTTCACTTGTTTCCAAATGAATGGCACAATGATGAATCCATCCTGATGAATGACTTTTAAAAAGAAATCAGCGTGGTCTTTTGTTTCTGACAACCTCATAAATCTCTTGTTTCCCTTTTATGGGAAAATCTGTGGTTTTCCTGTTCTTCTTCTTCCTCATTGTCTAAGCTCTAATTTCCCCCTCTTTTTTCTGATACTCCCCAAGCCTCCTTCTTATACTTTGGCCAGTTCATCTTTCCTTCACCTACTCCTGCCCGTACCCTTGTACCTGCAGAAACCCATATCTCCTTATCCTTTGGTATACCCTCTTACCTCATGCCCCTCTTCCATCACCATTGCCCCCACACCCCTTTTCCATAACTGCTTTCATGTGCCATGTTCTAGGCTTCCATATCTACTTTTCCTTTTGTTTGTTTTTATTTAATTCCTCAAATACTTTGAGTAAAGGGGTCTCCTCATTTTGGAAATTCACTTCAAGAATTCTTTTCCTAGACATAGGTTTTCACAGTGGTGTTCTCCATTTTCTTTTTTCTATATCCCACAAGGTATATTTTAGGGGCGGGGTGTTTGCTCTCAAGAACATTTGTGAAAACTCTGGTTGAGACAGAGTATTTTACGGCACAGCCAGTTATAAAAGTTATAATTTCAAAAGGCAGTTTAAAATAGGCCTACTTGTAGCAGTTTATGTGATGAGCATCATAGCCCCAGTGGCTTCTTGCACTCACAGGACGGGAAAGACAGAAGTATATCACCGTCAGATCAAAGTCTTTGTGCAGCCGTTCACCTAACCAATGTTAGGAATGCCCAAAGCTTACCATGGAAACTCACCAAATGCCACAAAGCCACCAATATGTCAAGTATCACAAACATTTGTTAGTGGTGCTCCTCCAAAGTTGGAGATGCTCGTCACATGCTGGCAAAGCCTACTAGATGACAGTCACTCCGAGTCGATGCCAGAGTTTCACTAACCTTGTGTACCGCAGTAGCATGCTACTTGCCTTAAAGCACTTTAACCCCTCTTCAGGGGTAGGTCGTAAGTGCTATATAAATTCAATTACAATTAGATGCTAGACAAAACCTAGTGTTATCTGAAAACTTATCTGAAAATCCCAAGATGTTGATCATCTATAACCTCTAACAGAAGAAATATATCCACTGCTGCATCTATATCTTGACCTAAAGCTGTACACTACCTGTCACACGGGCATCATCCCCGAGTGAGAGCTCAGTTTTATTTTTAATTCAGGTCCCACTAAAAGGTGGTTGATGGATCACTGGAATTGTTGTAACGCATCAATCCAAAACCTATCTTCGAAGGTACATCACAAACACTCTAACAGAGATTTCCCACATCACAAAACATGCTGCAAAACACAGGGGACCCTAATGTGGCAATATAGGTCTGTAAATATAAGAGAAAAAATACAGGAAAATGTACTATCACCGTAAAGCACTGCTTATGTAAGGCATTACTATTAGATGAGGGCTGAATTTCGTTTCTATTGATCCTGTTTCTGAAGTTGGTCTTTTAACATTTTTGCTAGCCAGATTGCTTAATTTTTATTTTCTCTAGAGTATCTTTATCCATATATTGTTAGAGTTTTGGAGGAAAGGGAGGACGCAAAAGTGAACACATATTCAGGACCTAAGACCATGGGTACAGTTTTAGTGCCATTTTTCTTCTTAAACACCCCGACTATGCTGATGTAGATAGACATTTGGGTAAAGAAATCCTGATGATGCCCTTGTCATTCAATATTTCAAATACACAAGCAGGTATATGGACTGACAGACAGATAGACAGAGAGATATGGAAATCGGTATGGACGGGCCTCCTACCTTTTATGGCCTTGAGTAAAGTGGGGAGAGTATCTGTTCCCATTGAAGATGGCTGCCCTGGGCTGGGGTTACTAGATACTCCATCAAGTTAATGGGATGCCTGTGCTAGGGGGTTGCCCCCTGGGGGACACAAATCTTCTGATAATCATTATGTGTACAACTATTAGTCACTAGGGTTATTTAAACATGGCATGAATTTTATATTAATTTACGATTAACTAATTGAACACGCACTGGCAAAGCCACTAGTCTGGCCTCGGCAAGCAGGTGCAATTGTTATTTTTTACTTTTTTTGTTTTTCTTTGGACGCAGATGCTACTGAAAAAGAAGAAAAAGAAAAAAAAGTATTCATTGAATGTAGTTTTAATAGAACAATGTTGGTGCTGCCAGAAGGCAGGTGTACTTATAGCAGGTATAAACATGTTCTTTTTAATTTTGAAGGAACATCTCAGCAAAAAATGCAAAATCTGATTTTGTTTGGTGCAAAAAAATTATTTTTGTCTTTGAATAACTGTAATTTGAAGATATAGTTGAAACACACGGAGATAAACAATTGAAGTATAAAAAAATATTTTCAAAGTAAAGAATTTATCCAACAGCCCTTTCCCTGAAGTGCACTTCTTTTTTCACAGACACACGATCAAGTAAAATCCCACCATTCACAATGCAAGGGAGCCAATGGTTGCAGTGAGGTAACCTATTGTATGCTGGGGTGGGCAGAAGCAAAATGGAAATGACAGTTGAACAAACCAATGGATGGAGTGGGCTGCCCCAAAGCCCCTCATTGGATCTATAGATGTATGGAAGTTATTGCCCTTTTTATTATTACATGAGGCCTGTTGCTAAATTCTAATTTAAAATGAGTACTCAATTGCATATTTAGGACATGAAAAGGTATGACAATTTCGTCTGCAATCCTGAGATGAGCACACATTCGGCATTACTTAAAATTATGCCCTTCGTTGGACAGTTGTGGTACTGGATTTGATGCCTCTTACACATAGTTCCAAGTAGTTCTGGATATATTAACGTTCATTAATCCAATACAGTGGCTGCCCTGTGATAAAGCAGCATCACACACACTTAGGTATATACCTGGCCTTTAATCTCCCTTCATCCCCTGCTGGACCGCCTTTGCATTGTGGACCATGAAGATGTACATTTCACGGTTCATCGGTTACATCACAATTGAAGGTCTCATTAGTTGAAATTCTTGTGCTGTAATGCATTATGGCAGTTATTCATGCTGCAATGCATTATGTTAGTCATTCACGTGGTTATACATTTTCTCGCATTTTGCTTTAATGCAGCTCCTAATAGTATGTTGCCCTATTTGGAGCTCATCAGAGATATTCTCAGCTTGGTACTCAGAATACCCGCTGTGTACTTTCCGAGAGAAGAAAATTCATGCTCCTAATGTGCTACTTTGGCTGACAAGCTTGATATCTTTTCTGTGGATTCTTGGAAGTTGTACCTTATTATCACATTTTATTACACTGTAACTGATGCAATATGTGAGGTAGGAAAAGGCCTCCTGAGAAGTTAGAGGAAGAAATTAGAAACATGGGGGCTCTCTAGTCTTTCATGGCTGTTCATCAATTGGAATCTTTTCTAGCATTGTATGTTATCACTCTTCACCATAGGCAGAATTAGTATGTAGTCAGCCTTTCAACCTATGGTTTAAAGCTTAATGAAAACTGTAAAAGAAAGAAAGGGTATATACACTTAGCAGAACGGCCAGTAGAGAAAGTAAGCATTGCTCCACATGTGTAAACATGGAAATGGTCTGACCTTTGTGTGACCTATACCATGGAGGCACAGATCTTGGGAAGAGAAGCCAAAAGAACTCGCCACTGGGCCTGGGTGAAATTTTAATTACACCAGCGTAGTTGGCGTAAATTTGCGTAACAAAATTTATGAAAACTTACAAACATTACGCTGTATCATGTAATTTCAGAGATAAAGTTTAGCATGAGATGTACCATTTGGGTAATTTTTTCACTTGAGCTGCCTTTTACATAGATTGTGTACCTGAGCAAACCGTTTGGGTACGTTTTTAGCTCGAATCTACAAATTCTAAGGCGTATGGAAGTGTTTTGAATGTGAGTTGCAGTTCCTTTGACGTAGGCGGTCCACAAAAAATTCAGGTTGGTGTGTGCTCCTTTTGAGCGCCAACCTACAAATCTGACGCGACAAACAGTGTTTTGAATGCAAGCGACTGAAAATCAACTCGAAATAATATTTCAAATAATTTGGAGTAATTGCGCCAAAGGAAATTACATATGTTTTGCAAACCCCCATTAGTAAGCAGTGCTGAAGCAGATAATCGCTAAACTGACTTCAATTGTAATTTTCCTGTTTCATTTTCATTTTTCACTTGGTTTCAGACTTCTACTGCTATGCAAGGTGACGGTCTACAACAGTGCTTCTTAACCTAGGATCCATGGACCCCTGGCGGTTTGCGATGTCTAAACCAAGGGTCCAGGATTGTTTAGATAATTCAATATTAGCAAATCAATAAAATTATATTTACATAAAAAAGCAAAACTGAAAGCTTTAAAATGTGCTATAAATTTGATGGAATTTGAAATCGGATGCTAAAAATAAAGTTTCTTTGCTTATCTTGATTTGTCATACAGCAAACAGAATCTAGAATGTACAATTGTTGCCCTCAGTTGAAGCCAGCGTTGCAAAGAAAAGAAAGCATGCATTGGAGCACAAAAGAAAGTGGTATTGTAGACTCTAGCCTATCACTTTTTTGTTTCATAAATAACTAAAAAAAAATAAAAGCTCCAAACTTCACATAAAAATTGCATTTGTTTGTTTGTCAATTAAATAAAATATTTAATAATTTGTATATGTGTTTGATATATATTTGTTTCAATATTTGTGTACATTGTTTTGAGCATTAACTAGAAATTGCTTAGGCAGGGACACCAATACATGAAAACCCTCCCAATTCAGACGGGAGACTGCCTATTTCTGGGGGAGTCTCCCACCTCCCGATTCCTGCATGCAGAAACCTGATTCCTCAGCGGGCTTCAGATGGCAGGGGCTGGTCTAGTGTGACTCGTATTATGAACTGCCAGTAACCTGCTCCTGCAAGCAAGTGCACAACATTTTTGTCACGCTTTCTCTTCCTGCCATAGCAATTTCTCTGTGCTCCTGACAGGTATAGAAAAAATGTGTATTTGAATTTCTGACATCCGATCCTGCAGCAGCACACTTGCAAGTCCCATACATGCCAATAGACCCGATTAAAGCCTCAACAGAAGTCAATGAAAGAAATACATTCTCCCGATTCTTTTTTTTTTAAATCTCCCACTTTCCTCTTCCAAAATGTTGGCATGTATGGATACCCTGCTTTCAGTAGTAATTCAATGGGGGTGCACAGAAGTAAAGTGGTTAAGAACCACTGGTCTAAAGCAACAGGTTAATCAGTCAATCATGCATTTTTTTGTTTTCCAAATGGATGGCTAGTTAAAGTTCCAGGGTAAATATTATGGGGGGGGGGGGGGGGGGGGTCAAATTTGCTTAAATGTCAGCCATCAAGTGCTCCTCAAAGACCAATAACTTTCACTTACTTCAATGACAACATCATGCCATGTTCAGTAAACCATCGCAATGGACCGCACACCGCTAGCCCCTCCTCCGGATCGCCCCCAGTGACTCTGGTACATGGAGTTCTTGAGTGGTTCACCCATGTGGGTGCAAGTAGGTACTTGTTGAACTGATGATCTCTAGACCCGATACATGTCCCGGGTTTTTGGATATCGCCTGAGACATGGCTCGGGTTTCGGGATAACTTCCCTCATCAGTAGAGAAAATAGTTAGGGGTAGAAGAGAAGGCCGCCAAACAACCGTCAATGGCCTCGATGCCCGAACCGGCACGCAGGTGGGTCGTCCAGGAGCCCGTCGGCTCAAAGCTCAAGGGAGCCAATTTGTAGAAACAAACGCAATGGACCGCACACCGCTAGCCCCTCCTCCGGATCGCCCCCAGGACAAGCAGTGTGCGACCAATTGGACTTACTTTTATATTCAAGCTCCCTTGAGCTGGTGGGGCTGACGAGCCCGGGTTACGCACCTGCGTGCCACGAGTGGTACCGGACCTGAGAATATTTTTTGGCAGCCTACGCAGCACCCCTACATATATGCCTATTCCCTGCTGACGAGAGGTAACAACCTCGAAACACGTGTCCAGGGATGGCCAACGTGACAGTTATTTTTGCTTAAGACTCTGGCAGAGGCGCACCCGCTGATGCTTACTTCATGGACCACAATGCTTTGGGGCAACACGCTGATAGGACAAGCCGTGTGCGACCAATTGGACTTATCATGCCATGTTCACTTAGCTTCAGGGTCATTCCATGGAAATAAATTGCTATCCATTTCAATTCTGTTTATATCTTGGAATAGTGCACGGATTTCATTAATTAAATGTAGAGAGTTATTGATGACGTCTGCAGAGTTTTGCAAGGATCCTCCCTGAGCCCAGCCCTCTTCAATGCATACCTGATTACTCTAGTCAGCATAATCCGCTCTCATGATATCAACGTCTTCTCCTATGCCGACAACACACGACTCATTCTCTCCCTCACAGACAAGACACTTGTTTCCCAGATCAAGTTCAATGCCTGCATGACTGAACTCCCCCACTGGATTAAGACCAACTGTTTATATTTGAACGCCGACAAGACTGAAAACGTGATCTTTGGGAAGAGCACTTCACTGTCGGAATCCACCTGGTGGCCCACAGAGCTAGGACCATCCCCCACCCCCACCACCCATGCCAAGAACCTCAAGATCGTCATCAACAGCATACTCAACATGACTGTCCAAGTCAATGCCATCACCACCTCATTCTTCCATACCCTGAAGATGCTGAGGAAGATTTTCAAATGGCTCCCAATCAGCACCCGAAAAACAGACACTTGAGCCCTGGTCACAAGCAAACTGTACTACAAGAAAACCCTCTATGCAGGGATCAATAAAAAAACTCACCAGAAGACTGCAGATCATTCAGAACTCAGCGGCCAGAATCACTCTCAATCTCCCACTCCACACTCACATCACGCCACACCTGAAGGCGCACCACTGGCTCCCTATAAACAAACAAGCACAATTCAAACTCCTCAACCACATTTTCACTGCACTACATAACCAACATACCTCAGCAATAGTATCTAGCTTCATAACCCTTCTAGACACATCCGCTCTTCTGAACTCCTACTTGAACACATCCCACTTATACGGAAAACAAGATCTGGCGGTCGAGCCTCCTGCATCATTCCTAAAACATGGAATGTCCTGCCTCTACACATACGAGCCTTCTCCTCACTTCTTGAATTCCACCAGAAGCTGAAGTCCTGGCTTTGTGTGAAGTCCCACTAGGCCGTAGGATTGGCTCACAAATGCTCTGCGCTACGATACCCAGAAGGCATTCGGACAGGATCAAAATTGCTACCTTTTGAATCAATATACAAAGAAACATTCTAATTTATTACAAGAAATAGAACCACGGACAGCAAAGTGACAATTTTATCTTTGAATGCGGATAAAGGCAAATTACAGACAATTCTTGAAGGTTGGGAAGAATGCCTCCTTATGTAAAATAGTAAGAGCAAGAGTGTCTTGGGTCTAAGAAAAATATGGGGATTGCATAGAGTGTGTACAGAAAGATAACATGAGGTGGACTGATCCACTGTTGGGTAGTCACGGCAGCAACCAACTCTGCAGGTTATAGTCCTTATTACAATTATATGTGTGTCAGTCTCTTGCATACCTTCTTTCACCCATCACACAACCAGGTCAGGTCCTGCATCCCATAACATAATAATTGCACATCTGTGGTCATCTCACACAACATGAAAACCCTTCCCACATAGGCTAAAAAAAAAAGCAACCTTCCACCCCACATAGGCTAAACAAAACAACAATCTTCCACCACACACCCTACTTGCTATCCGTAAGGGAAGCACATCAGCATCCCTCATTGGGACGTGAGAAACATACAAATGCTACAATTATATAATATGGAGTGTGTTTTTGTCACTGTCCTCTTTAATGCTTGATGTGCTGCAGTCAAAAACAGAAAACAGAAAAACTGCAATTATCTGAAAGACATTGGGGGAACATGCAGTTGGCTCCCTTTTCCTCTTCAATGCCCTTTTCCATCAACGAATTGGAAGCTGTCAGTTTCTACTTAGAGAATTGATACCATTCCATTTCAAATGTCAATAACCAATCAATGTTTTGCACAAAAAAGACCCAAACACCAGCACCAGAGACGCATTAAAAAACGCCACCCGCATACACCACCAACTAATCCGGTCTGCCAAGAAAGCCGCATTCAAAGACCGACTAGATAACAACGCCCAAAACAGCAAGGAATTATTCAACATCGTCAAAGAATTTGCCAACCCCTCAGCCAACTCCAACGACATCACCCCCTCTCAAGCCCTCTGCGACTCCCTAGCTTCGTTCTTCCACAACAAAATCGCAGACATCCACAACAGCTTCGACAACCGACCCGGAGACCAACCCACCCAACCTTCTGCAGGACCTTCCCCCCCATTGAACATCCTTAACAGCTGGAACCCAATCTCCACTGAGGACACCATCCGCCTGATGAACTCCATCCACTCAGGATCACCCACAGACCCTTGCCCTCACCACATCTTCAACAAAGCTGACTCCATCATAGCACCGCACCTCCGAGACGTCATCAACTGCTCCCTCAACTCCGCCACCTTCCCGGAAAGCTGGAAACACGCAGAACTTAGCGCCCTTCTGAAAAAACCCACAGCGGACCCCACCGAACTCAAAAACTACCGCCCCATCTCGCTCCTTCCATTCCCGGCCAAAGTCATCGAGAAAGCTGTCAACAACCAGCTCGCCGCCTTCCTCGAAACCAACAAATCCCTCGACTCCTCACAGTCCGGCTTCCGAACCAAACACAGCACGGATACCTCCCTCATCGCAGCAACAGACGACATTCGAACTCTACTGGACAACGGAGACACTGTCGCCCTCATCCTCCTTGACCTCTCCGCAGCCTTCGACACAGTCTGCCATAGCACCCTTCTACAGCGCCTCAGAAACATCGGAATCCAAGGAAAAGCACTGGAATGGATCACCTCGTTCCTCTCCGGAAGAACCCAGAGAGTCCGCCTCCCACCATTCAAGTCAGAGGCCACTGAAGTCATCTGCGGCGTACCACAAGGATCCTCACTCAGCCCCACCCTCTTCAACGTATACATGAGCCCCCTCGCGGCCATCGCACGCCAACATAACCTCAACATCATTTCCTACGCGGACGACACTCAACTGATCCTCTCACTCACCAAAGACCCTAACACCGCCAAAACCAACCTACATGAAGGAATGAAAGAAGTGGCCGAGTGGATGAAGCATAGCCGTCTGAAACTAAACTCAGACAAAACAGAAGTCCTTATCTTAGGTACCACCCCCTCCTCCTGGGATGACTCGTGGTGGCCAGAGGCCCTTGGAAAAGCACCCACCCCGACGGACCACGCACGGAACCTGGGCGTCATCCTCGACTCCTCACTCTCCATGAACAGACAAGTCAACGCCGTCTCATCATCTTGCTTCAACATTCTTCGCATGCTCAAAAAAACATTTCGCTGGATCCCCACCGAAACCAGAAAAACAGTCACCCATGCACTGGTTACAAACCGCCTGGACTACGGAAACACCCTTTACGCCGGTATCACCGCTAAACTCCAGAAAAAACTCCAACGCATCCAGAACGCATCAGCCAGACTCATACTAGACATCCCGCGTAAAGACCACATCTCCAGGCACCTGAAAGACCTTCACTGGCTTCCCGTCAATAAGAGGATCACTTTCCGCCTCCTAACCCATGCACACAAAGCACTCTACGAACTTGGACCCGAATGCCTCAACACACGACTTTCCTTCTACACCCCCTCCCGCCAGCTACGATCCTCCAAACAAGCCCTTGCTACCGTACCTCGCATCAACAAAACCACCATGGGAGGTAGATCCTTCTCCTACCTCGCAGCTAAAACCTGGAACTCACTCCCCACTCACCTTCGTCTCACTCAAAACCACCTAGCGTTCAGAAAGCAACTTAAAACCTGGATATTCGACAAGTAATTCCCCACCCTCTTCAAGCGCCTTGAGACCCTCCGGGTATGTAGTGCGCTATATAAATCTTTTGACTTTGACTTTGACATATTGTTGCATAACATTGTTGCATTCCATTGCAAAATGTCAGGAAGGGAGTGCCTTTTTCATACCGCCTTTTCCAAATTATTCCTAATGGGTCACAAAGAGTACACTGCCATTTGCAAAGACATTTAGCAATTGCAGTGTAAAGTCGGTTTTGGGTTTTGCCATGACTTTGTGATCACAAAATCCATTAATATACATCATGCACCAGATCTGACAGCTTACAATCAGCCATGTTTGACAGGTTACCTGTGCTTGTGCAGGCTGAAGACATCAGGGGCCATATTATGGATGCAGTGCATTTTCCTGGATTGCGCTGGGCGCACCTTTGCAAAAAGTGTATCCAGCGCAATCCAGGAAAATGTACCACATTATGGTGAATGTGCTGCCCCCTTGGAAGCCGCAAACTCGCCATGCCCTAAGGGCAGCGCATTCATGTGAAACAAACAGAGTGGCTTCTTTAAAGCCGCTCTGTGTTTTCACTGTGTAGGCGGCAACCCGCCTTTACTTTTGAAGGGGTTTCCAGAACCCCTTGCAGGCGGGTACTGTCAGTGACTGCACCCGCCTGCAAGGAGATGTCGGAGGGGGTCCATGATACCCCCTTTTCCCCCGCCAGAGGACTGCAATCAGATTATACAGATGGTGGTCCCAAAGACATCTGCATGGTCTCCCTGAAGTTAGCATAACAGTGTTATACTGATTGTAGCATTTTGACTCCTGTGCCTTTAAAGTACAGGGGGCAGAATCAGTAGCAGCTGCTACAGGGCGGGGGTGGTGGGGCGGTAGTAGTGGGGAGGAATGTAATAAAATAAAGGACTTACCTTTAATGGCCTGCCACCCCCTTTCCTCCGTCCTCTGTCCTCGTCCTATTCGTCTTCCTGTCCCGGCAGGTGGCAGCAAGAAGCACTGCAGCGTTGTGATTGGTCTGAGCGCCATGGATCAGCCCCCAGACTGGAACAGGGAGCTTGTGCATGTTCCTCACCAGATTGTGCAATACAGCCGGGTAGGAACATGCAAAGTGCGCATGAGCTATTTGGTCGACCCAAGAGAGCCAGCCAAACAGTTCATGCGCACTTAGGGAGTGCACACCACTTCTCCCCTGCTCTGGCTAGCCCCACCCCCACCACTGAGTGCAATAGGGAAAATTAAATTATAATAACAATACGTTATTATACTTTTATTTTTCCTTGTGAGCAGTGTGGTGACGCTCCTCTGAGCCGCCACTGGGCACAATCCCTCTACACTGCCGTTTAAAATGCCGGGAAGGAGGTCTGCTGTCCCAATGAAGGCCTTAATCCTGGCATTCGCAACTTTTCACTTGGGGTTGGTAGCCAGTTCCTCCCTCGTTCATTTCCAGGAGGCAGGACGATTGTGACTGTTAGCGAAATGACCATTAGCAGTGCGAGAGCTTTGTGCATCCCTTACTCAAAGAGAGGCATGCATATTGCACATTTCTCACTGTGACTAACCTCTTGAAAATCAGGCATAAATCTTTTTTGGCCCTGCACATGCTAAGAGAATGCTCATTTCATATATGATAAACTCTAGTTTTCATATCCATATTCATAATGTTTATTTAGGCAAGTTTCTCGGCACTTTAAGAGGTCTGTGTCTTGGATAAACTACAGGAAGGCATCAATTTCTATATGTAGCAAATTTCAAACGTGCCATCATTTGACATACCAGTATTCACTTTATTTCACACCATGGTGTCACACCAATCACCTAGACCACATCTTGCACATGCACTTTAATCGTACAGTTTGTGCATGTCCTAAAACCACTGCTCACTTTTTCTGTTCTTTGTGAATATTTAAGTACTTATTTTTTTACTGTATTGTGGTCAACCAGAGAATCATATTAACACAATATTGCTGTTCTTGCCTTTTCTAAACACTTTAAATACCAGGTTTTATGTCTCAATTTAAGGGTATTCGATTTTTTGACCTAAAATTTATGAGAACTGAGTTGATGCTTCTGGGATTCTAACTCATGACCTGCAGTTCTCGGCGGGTGTCAGCAGCAAACATTTAACTCACTGTGTGATCTTATTAAGTGACAGCTTCTGCTCCATGGAGTTAGGCCATGCAATTCTTTAGCTTGCCTCCAACTCAAGCCCACATTTAGAAAGCAGCATAAATCAGGTCCGGCTGACAATAGGGCTATTGCACCTCTGTATGGACCTGTGCTTACCCACGTAGTCACAGGCTGAAATCCAGTTTTCCCACTGAGCCTGATGTCCTGCAGCAGTTGATAAATCAAGTACATTTATGTGCCTCATCACAAGATTATCTGTGATATATCCCAATAGGAGATGTCTCCCCACCCAATCGCAAGGGGCCTTGTGTTATGGACCCAGTAATGGGTCTGGAAACACCAAACCTGTGGGCATATTTACAATGAAATTTCGGAGCGCGAAGCTGCGCCAAATTTGGCGGAGTTGCACTCCAACATTTCCAAAACGCTGTGATGCACCACATTCACAACAATACGACACACTCCTGTGTTTTTTCTAGGCTGGTACTAAAATTAGCTGCCTAGCGCCAACGCAGGCACCCTTGCTCAGGTGCCTGTGTTGCAGGGAATGATTGTTTATGTTCAGGAAAGTGTCCGTTCCTGGACATAAACAATCCATAGATTTGTTACTTCTAAGTGTTCTGCAGCACACATAGAAGCAGCAAATCGTCTTTATTTAATGATTGCTCATGCGCAGGAAAGGACACCTTCCTGCACATACACAATCATTAATGGAGTTTTGCCATTTCTATGTGTGCTACAGAATGCAGCGCACATAGAAAAAGCAAAAATGAGGAGAAATAAAAGTACTAGTGATTTACACATCCTTGTAAATCTGGGGCAGTGTCAAAAAGCAATGGCTGTTGCTGTGGAATGCCTCAGCAACACCCATTGCACGCCCCTTTCACGCTAAATGATGCGTGTAAAGGTGCATATTTACAAGGTGGCGTTAAGCCACAAAAAGTGGCTTACCGCCGCTTTGTAAATACGGAGAATGGCATAGTACCACCAGAACGTTGCTAAAGTGACATTCTTGTGGTGCTATCTCCTTGTAGATATACAACCTGGTTTTACCAGCTGGAAAATGCACCCATAAAAACAGGGCCGGACTGGAGAACCAAAAGCACGCCTGGTAAAAATGCTAAAACCTGTCTCCCTCTTTCTTTCTCTTTGCACTATATCTTTCTTTCAATCCAGTCTTTCTTCCTGAATTTTCCCTTTCTCTTCTTGGTTTGTTTTTTCTCTACCTTCACCTTCTCTCCCCATCTTTTGGTCTCTCGTGATGCCTTCCAGTGCTTACACCTATACATTTTGGGAAGCTTGGGAAAGTGATAGAGGCACCAGGGCAGCCATCAGCTTTTACAAGTGGTGATCAAGCGCAACAGCCCATCGGGGAATAAAAGGCCCTTCTGGCTTTGCATAAAACCATGACCTATGAGACAGCAGCTATGGCAGAGGTTCAGCTCTGGATCTATATGCCCCCCCCTCATCAACGGTGGAGCATACAATGACCCCCCTCCCCCACCAGGCTCACGGTGCCTTGCCACATTCTCCTAAGACCCTGCAGGAGCCCCCAGCCTCTGACATTCAGCCGCGGCTCTGAGCAGGTGGTTAATGTCAGCAGATGTGTCCCTGGAATCTGGAATCACCATCATAAAAGGACCCTGTATTTTCAGGCCCATGGGTTATTCACCAGTCCAAGGATGTAATGGTCGGATTTTGAGGAGGAGATACTGAAATAAATCGTTAAATCCTCCCCTTCATATATCCGCCACAGGGCCGTATTAACAGCGTTATAGGCCCCCAGGTAAAGCAGTGCACTGGGCCCTGCCTACACAACCACTCACAGGAATACAAATGTATAACAGTGGAGAAGTGTGGCTCAGTGGTTAGAGGCGACAGACCCGGAAACCGAGATCGGCTGTGGACCAGGGTTCGATTCCCCACCTCGGCGGGTCTCGGGCTCTAGGGCTCTAAAATTCCACGGACTCGATAATTCTCAAGCAAGCAAGCGCTTAGATACCGTGTCGGTGATTTGCGCTATATAAATACATGTACATTTACATAACTGAAAATTTGTGTTAAATTCTGATATGCATGGGACCCCTATGCTCGTGGGGCCCCCAGGGTAACTGCCCAGCAAACCCGTGCCTTAAGACGGCACTGGTTTGCCGTACTAATCAGTGGCTTAACGCAAAATGAAGGGGACCTCCTGCAAAAGGTGATGAGAGGCCCCACATCCCACAGTTATTCATTGGCCTTGCGCTGAATGGGGCCCCTGATGGGTTGAGGGGCCTTTAAAGTGTTGGGGACCCTGTGCCCCAGGGGCTGCTGGGGCCTATGTTACGCCCCTCCCTGCTCCTACTAAGGCCAGCAGAACTGTAACAATAAATAGTTGTTGTCTGTATATAGTGTCAAAATACCGGTAGGTATCAATGCCTGTTTGTCAGGCATACTTGGTATGGTATTACAGTTCCATGGGGTAATGCTCAAGGGTCGTACTACTGCCACCGCTTTTCGTAACTGGAGCAAAATCCTTTAGCTTTTCTAGACATAAACATGGAATAACATTCATGAAGTGATTGGCCTACTGTACATTTTTCTGAATGTATGTGTACAGTTATCAACAGCCCTTTAATGAAGATTATATGCTATGATTTTAACCCCGCTGTAGTGCAGTGACACTGTGATATCGAATTTATCAAAATATGTAAAATTGGCTGCAGTGTTCAGCAAACTTATTCAACACACCACATGGAATTTGGTGTTTAGCTGATTTCTTTAAATGGAACTGGGATTTAAAGGGTTAGGTCACGGTGTGAGCTTAAAGTGGACAGCTCGTGCCTTAAAATTTGTTTTACCCTTCCAATGTGCCAAAAATGCCATTGGCTTGCTAATGATATTAACCAAACATGTACAATAAAGTAAAAAATAAAAAAGGACACACTTCCTTCCTACCTAGGCCGCCATTACACTAGAAAAAGTAGAGTTGTACACACACGTTCATTAAAGCTACTTTCCCTTCCTTCCCCTACCCTTCACTTCAGGACCACCCATTGCTACCATCTCGATTGCATTTCATTTTTAGATTTTGAGAATTTCAGGTCACATGATTCCTGCCCCAATTTACAGTCGAAGCTTTCTATTCATGGACTCTGTAAAGACAATTCTCAATTCTCCCCTTCCCGTCCCCAATGGAAGCCATTCCCAGCGTTCCCCGCGGCACTCCAGCTGTGACTGCTACAGTGCTTGCCGTGCACGTGCAGAGGGCCTCCTACTGGGGCAAAGTGACACAGCTGGCCCGGGCCATTCAACACATCCCCTCTGTTTACCTGAGCATATCCTAAGCGAAATTAATTGGGTGTTCTCAAAGGGTCTCCAGTGAATGGCAAAGCCCATCTTTAAACCACACACACAGCCCTGCAAAATGTTAACTGTAGCCCTCGATGCAGCGCCCCCTAGAGGGACTGATCGGTTGTAAGCTAGATCACTCTTCCCTCCTCCTGCCGCTGCACCACAGCCAGTTTTACACAACATTGGACATTGACCACAAGGCCTCATTTGTTTTTAAATGTTCTAGTTTAAAAAAAAGATACATTTTATAAAGTTCACCCTCTTCCTAAGAGGTAGTGGTGCTGCTAAAACACTTTAAAGATCAATCAACATATTTTTTAATTTTTTTTTAGCGTATTTATATTATGTTTGCTACATGTTTAACATTGAACACTAAAACGTTGAAAAAACGTAAAAAATACAATTCAGCTACTAAATAAACCATAAAGCGTGCAAGCTAAGAACATACTAATATTCCATCGGTGCTAAGAATACCGAGCAGTATAATAACACCATCAGGGTCATTTTTTGCATAACTGGAGGAAGGCGAATCACCGACCAGAGTCCGACTTAGCTTGCAAAGATGTGCTGTCAGCAAAGAAAAGGTCAACCCTAAAATAACCGCAGAAAAACTAGCTCGAACATTGCTTACCATTTGTGCAACCCTCTGTCTGGAGGTAATTCAGAGGGATGATTGATCACCGTCAGATTTTGCACCTTTCTCCAAATGAAGTTCAAGAAAGGAAAGCTGAAGAGAACAACCACAGCTTCAGAAGTTTGTAAAGAGCAAAGAAGGAAAAAAACACTCCCCAGGTTACTACCAGGCCCTCTCGCAACACTTTGGCCCAGAGCGGGGAGAGAGGAGCGGTCACACTAGGCGAGTATAGGTGTTTCCACCCACAAACCCACCTCACATGAGAACTGTGGGGCAGGTAGGTGAAAATAGGTGGTGTATGTGTGCCACAGTAGGCCCTGTTGTCGCTGGAGCAGGTGGGCTTGTAGGGCCCCACCACGTATGGCACGCCCTCTTTGCTCATGCTACACCAGGACCAGCACATCTAGGAGTTTGAAAAAAAGGACAGACGTTTTAGAGCACGATGGATGGGAATGGAGATCCAGAGCCTTGGGACTGGACTGCCGAAATCCTGATTGGGGCATTTGCCATGTCTCAACCTAGAAACATCAGTACACATCAATGCCTTATTCCTTATTAGCCTGGGTATTTCTGCAATCCTGAGCGTGCCTGCTTGTTTTTCATTGGCGAAGAGTCTTAAAAGTAACACATGCAAACTTTTGCTGGAGCAGAAAGTTCAAAGGTGGTGAGTGAAGACAACAAAAAAACAGGGATGATGAGATCAATCAATCAGTCAATCAATCTGGATTTATAAAGTGTGGCTAATCACCGGATAGGGTATCCAGGCGCTCGCAGGCCCCGGAGGCTTATTTGAACAGTCAGGTCTTGAGAACCATTCGGAATTCCCAAAGTTAGGTGATGGCCTGGAGTTGCATGGGGAGGCTGGCCCAGGTCTTTTCTTTGATGTGGGAGAAGGAGCGTACTCCACTTCTGCTTCGGTAGATGCGGGGAGTATGGACAAGTGAAAGGGAGGCAGAGCATAATCTTCTCAACGGTTGGTGGAAGTTCAGGCGGTGATTTAGGTAGGTGGGTCCCTGGCTGTATAGAGCTTTGTGCATGTGGGTCAACAGCAGTGCTTAATTTGTGCCGGTGGTTTCCGATGCTCAGCACCAGCACTTAATCATCAACACCGGTGCTTTTCAGGAGCGCCAGTTAAGGACACATTCATTTATGGGGAGATTAAGTTATTTGCCCTAAATCACAGGATGTTGACCCAATGCTGAGACTCAAACCTAGTTTCCCATCTTCTAAGTCAGCAGCTCTGGCCATTATGCCACATCATCTTCCCACTTTCATGGTTAGTACTTAGTTCTGTTTTAGGCAGCGCTAACTGGTGAAATGGGCTTGTGCAAGTTGCCTCCTGACGAGAGATCCAACACTTATTTTTTTTTTACAAATGAACTACCGGTCAACAGCTTGAATTGGCATCTCTTCTGTACCGCGAGCCGGTGGAGTTGCTTGAGGTAGGGTATGATGTGGGTTTGTTGGGGAAGGCCGAGGATGAGCCTGGCTGCGGCGTTCTGTACAATCTGAAGCCTTTGTTGGATGTGTGCGGCGATTCCTACTCAGAGGGCATTGTTGTAATCCAGTCGGGTATTGAGTGTGACTTATGTGTAGGGGTAGCAATTTGAAGATCTTACGTAGCATGCACAGAGTGAGGAAGCAGGCGGGGGAGACAGCATTGATCTGTGATTTCAAGGTGAGCTTGTTGTCAATGATGATTCTGAGGTTTCTGGCATGGTCTGAGGGAGAGGGTGCAGGTGCTAGGTCTGAAGGCCAGCAGGAGTCGTTCCATGTGTCACTGCTGAAGATCAGTACTTTCGTCTTGTCTGTGTTCAGCTGCAGTCAGTTGTTCATCCAGTCGGCGAAGCATTTCATGCATCTGTGGACGCTGGTTCTGGTGCGGTCGTCAGTGAGTGAGAGGATGAGTAGGGTGTCGTCTGCATGGGAAATTATGCTGAGACTATGGGGTCTGACGATATTGGCCAACAAAGTCATGTATGTGTTCAAGAGCATGGGGCGCTACCCTGGAGGACACCGCAGGTGATCTTCTTGGGTTTGGAGGTGAAATGTGGGTGGTGTTAATCCATCTGAGCTCACCCCCTGCATGCTGATGTGGTGGAGTCTTTCGATCAGCATTTGGTGTAATATGGTATCAAAGGCTGTCAAGAGGTCGAGGAGGATCAGAGCTGCTATTTCTCCTTGGTTGAGGAGGGTTCGAATGTCGTCTGTGGTTGCAATCAGAGCGGTGTCAGTTTTGTGATTGCTGCAGAAGCCGGGTCGAGTAGCGTTGAGTACCTGGTTCTGCTCCAGGTGTGTCATGAGTTGCTTGTTGATGATCTTTTCCAGTATCTTCATTGGGAATGGGAGCAGGGAGATCGGCCAATAGTTTTTGAGTTTTGATGGGGTCAGTGGAGGGTTTTTGAGTAGTGGTCTGACTTTGCTGTGTTTTTCCAGGTATTAGGAAAAGTTGTGGTGATGATATAGGTGTTGAGCAGGATGGTGAGTTCCTGGCCAATCTTTTGGTTTCTGAGGTTGAAGATGTGGTGCAAGCAACGGTCTGAGGGAGCTCCGGAGTGCATGGATTTCATGGTGGTGGTGGTGTCCTGGGCGGAGACGAAGTTCCAGGTGGTCAGTCTGTGGTTCGTTTCAGTTGCATTGGTGGCGTATCTGTCAAGGAAGTCCGTAGGTGTGGGTTGGGGTTTGAAGTTTCTGAATATGGTTGCCATCTTGTCGTGGAAGAAGTCAGCAAGGTTGTCGCACAGCCCCTGTGAGGGTGTAATGTTGTATTTGCTTGCAGCTGGAGTGGAGAATTCCTTAACGATGTTGAAAAGTTCCTTGGTGTTGTTGGCACTGGTTTTGATGCATGCAGCTAGGGCTGTCTATGTTGCACTCAACATGCAGAGGTAGAGTTTGAGGGAGATCTTGAAGACTCCCCTGTTGGAGGTGTCCTTGCCATCTCCTCTCCAGCTCTTTGCTGCCTCGTTTTACTGTTCTGAGTTCTTGGGTGTACCAGCTGACCTTTTTGGAGGATTTTCTCTGGATGTTGTCCTTGATGAGGACAATGCTGCCGGAGCAATTGGTGATTCAGGCATTGAAGTAATCACTGCCTGTTTGAGGCCGGTGGTGGTAGATGGGTTGGAGGTGTTGAGGACGTCTGTCCAGCTGGTCTCTGAGATTTTGTTCCACCTTTGGTAAGGGGCGCTTGCTGGTCATCTTGCGGTTGGAGGTGTGGGAGCTGAAGACATTGAAGTGGACGATGAAGTGATCGGTCCATGTGAGTACTGTGACGTGGCTGTATTTGAAATGGTTGCCTGTATTGAAAATGGGGTCCATCGTGTGTCCTGGGGTGTAAGCAGGGTCGCAGATGATCTAGATCAATCAGAGGTTGCTCATGCTGTCAAGGATGTGTGGTCTTGTGGTTGTTGGGGTCGGTGATGTGGAACTTTAGGTTGCAGAGCAAGTTGTAGTCCTTGGAGTCTAAAGCTAGGGGTGCAACAAAGTTTTCAATGGTGTTGCAGAAACTTTAGCGTGGGTGTAAGGGGTTGGAATGTGAGGGTGCCTCTGATGGTTGTCTTGTCTGTGTTGCGCTTGAAGTTGAGACGTTCCATGGGGTGGTGGTGTTGTCGTGATGGTGATGCACTTTTTGGTCTCTTTGTGGATGATGACTGTTCCTCCTCCTGACTTGTTGGTGTGGTCCTGCTGAGTGATTTTATATCCATCAGGGATCATTGTGGCAGTGTCTGGGGCAGATGTGGGGTGAGCGAGGTCTCAATGAGGAAGATGTTGTCAGGTGCGAGGGTGGCAATGAGGTCCAATAATTTGGTGGAATGCTTGCATAGTAATCGTGTGTTGAGAAGGGTGCATGCCAGCTGGTGTTTTTGTTCAGGTGGTGTCTGTGGTGTGTTAGGGGTGGGGCTGGTCAGTGGGCTGGTGTATGTGCTGTGAAGTGGCATTGGGTGCAGGTGAATGGTCCTACCGTGGAACGTCGGTCAGCGCAGTGTCAGTGTTTCTTGTGGCATCGAGGGTGTAGAGTTCAGCGATAGTGTATCTTCGGGGGGGGTGAAAGGGCCAGGGGTCATGGCGCTGGGTGCATTCCAGACGTGGACAGGCGCAGACGGGCTTGCCTTTGGTGCACCTCTGGCGCTCCAGCGGTGTGAGCACACTGCAGGCTGGATTAAGTAGGGTCTGGGGTGGGTCTTAGTGGGAAGAATGGTGAGTGGGAAAACCTGGGTGGGAAAACCCAGGTGAGAAAACCCAGGCAGTGGCGGTGTCATGGGATCAGTCAGAAACAACCAGTAACTGGAGGCCACGGGCAAATGGCAGGCTATGTATCAAGTTGATGGAATTTGTTAGTACCCACCACTGAGAATACAGCAGAATTCCTCATCCATCTGAAAGAAGGAGTACATCTACAAATGGAGCACACTCCTCCTCCCCTCCTTACCCTTTTGTCCAGTCTGAAAAGCATCAACTGTTAGCAGTGCCAGTAAAACGGAAATCACTTGAAGTAGTGAAAGGCCTAATCTGACGGACTAAAAGAAATTGAAATTGGCAGGATTGCTCAAATTTAGGGATTTTGACTTTCAAATTGAACGCAGATTCAAGAGTAGAATGGAATGCTAGAACATGTCTGAGAAAGGTTCTTACATTGAATTATCTGCATTAAAGTCAGTCAATACGTTGGATTCCTTTCAAGCAGCCGCGGTCCATGCAGGTAAGAGCGGTGAGGCGGTGGGGCTGGGTGGCGGGGATTTCGACAGACGACGATGAGGGGTAATTAAATAAATAATTAATGTTCCCATGTCGTCTTCTGTCGAAATCCCCCCCCACTGCTTTTACCTGCACAGGCTGCAGCTGGTTTCAAAGAAAGACAATTTTTCGAAACCCTCTGCTTCGTTCATAAAGATTTAAACAGCTGCTTACTGGACTGTCTTTCCAAATTGTTCACTCCATTCTTTCCAACCAAAATTGAAAATTACTGTGCATCCAGGAAACTCACTATAAAAATATGGTGACAGATAGCATCAGGTTCAAGGCTCTTCCGTCTGACACTCTCTATCAATCCACCAAAGTAACTATAAACATACCTGTTTAACCTAGAACAGGGTTAGTTAGGCCTGTCTCCTATGATTACTAATGCACCCTCCACCTAGATTGACCCCCAACCAAAAATTATTTACTGCCAGAAGACTAGTATTGTAGCTCTAATCTGTTAACATGGACAGTCAGACTGCTGAGTTAGAGCGCTCTCCTGGTAACTATATGACCAGATTGTTTAAATGCACTCCAACTGACCTGTGATTGAAAAAAAGTTTGTGTACTCACTATCTCGGCGCACTTATTTGACACTAGGGAACACCAGTACTCTCCCATTAAGAGGATTGTACCCCAGCTGAGATTGTTTGGTCCTCTCCCTTTCAAATTATTGCTGAACTAACAATGTGAGCAAAGTAATTAATCAATCAGGTGTTCGTGAAGCGCCGCTACTCGCCCACGAGGGTCTCAAGGCGCTGGGGGGAGGGGGTGGCTCCATTGAGTGGCAGTACCTCTCTGTACCTGCCCATTTGAAATAGTGGTAATCACAGTATGACCATACTGTGTGCTCCCCATGTTCTGTTATTTATTAGAGATCTCTTTATATGTGTCCACCACCACAGGGTATATGGGCTAGTTTTCCTTTTACAAGGTGGGTTACGGTGTGAGCAGCTTCTGGTGAATAGCTTCTATTAAATGTTCACACGACTGGTCAGATTTGGAGGGTAAAACTTGTGCTCGACACTTACTTGTTCATTTCCTCCTCCTGCCCTTTACCCACTTTGATCCACTACACACTGAGATGAGTTCTCCTTTTTTATGCATCTGCTAGGAGCAATCAAAGTACTAGTTAACTAGACACCCCATATCAAATATTCCTCTTGTACCTACCTGCTTTCTTGCCTACTCCTCTCCTATTAAATGCCAAATACTAAATCTAATGTCTTGTGTTTCTAGTTCTATATACACTCTTCTCCTAGTACGTTAAATTTCGTAAAAGCCGCCTAAACCTCTGGTCATTTCACTATTCAATTGCATGTTCGTATAAAACTACTATGCGCTCTATTTTTTCAATTCACTATGCACTTAATTTGCTACCTAACCAATATAAATACATTTAATTAATCTCTACTCCCAAGAACTTAGATTAATGCATTAACATGGCTAATTTTAAGAACACAGGACTCAAATCTATTTACCTCAACCACAAAAATCCCAGCCTGATCCATAATCTTGGTTTGTGAAAGCTGTACAAATCAGGATTATAGCCAGGGCCACTGGAATTATGGGATTGTGCAGCCGCAGCAAATTTCGCATAATTATACATTTGCAGCATTTGTTACATAATCCATCAACTGCCACATAGAATACAGATTTTAACCCCCCAAAAATGTGTTTCTAGCTCAAATGGTTCAAAAGTTACTAGAAATGCAGCAACACGTGTTGCTGGGTGTTCGAAGGTCCTTTGCAAAGCTGGAATTATCAACTTTCTGTTTCTTATTTCTAAACCTAGGTGTTAAATTGCTACCAAGTTTAAAAATGACAAAAAAATGAAGTAATACTATTTAAAAATGTGCGTATTATGCCGCAAAATTTGCCTTTGCTTGGCACATAATTTACTCAACCCTGCACATAATTTGTTCCTCTCCTGTCGCATAACTCCAGTGGCCCTGATTATAGCTCATGCCTTAACACCACATCCTGCAGTTTATTTTTGGTCATCAAAGCATGCGAGGAAACACAGCACCTTCTGAAATGGTGACTCGATAAGGGGTAAGGAATGCAGCATTATTACCGCGTTTTTCCGGATTCATAAGTGCGAGGATCAGATTAGTACGATGAGCTAAACAACAATGGATTAACCACTAACCCAATTATTCCTGGAGTAGAATGCTAATCACTGGAAAAACGCTTCAACGGATCATCAGGGTTAGTAAGCGCTATGCAAATGCAATTACAATTACAATCTTTCTTTCTTCCCAGGCTAGCAGGGTAGTGTAGGACTGACTCCTCGCTGATGGAGTATGCGATTTCACCCTCCCTGGTGTCAATATAGACGCCGTTGCCTTTCATCACACTGCAATTCTCTGGCAATCTGGATATCTCCGGTAATTGCCATTGATTTCTGTTTGTGTGTGTGTGTGTGTGTGGGGGGGGGGGGAGGGGGTAGAGTTGGATGCGAGTTTTGTTTTGGTGGCCAGCTTTCTGTTTGTGTGTTCCCGTGACGTACTGTTGATTCACATCTTCTTCTAGGAGGGAAGAGGCCAGCCCAGGTGGGTATGGAATGTTTTGTAGGAAGTATGGAGATTGGGCAGGGAGGGGGGCGTGGCAGCCGTCTGCCATGGCCCCCAACGCCCATTGGCCAATAAGGGCCTCATTACAAATGCGCATCAAATCAGGCGGCAATAACGCATTTGGTAAATACCGACACCTTTGTGCTCGGTATTTACTGAACACGCTATTGTCGTGCCAGGTGGCCTTCTGATCTTTGCACTTCGGAATCAAGGCAAAACGTGGTAATACTGCGGGGCATATTATCAAGGAGGGCGAAAGGGAATTATCGCCGCTTTAGCGGCCGTTTTTGACTGCTAAGCGCCGATAATTCTATCGCCCTATTAGCAAGCTGTCGCTAACAGCAGTTAGTGACAGCTTTTAGGCGATAGAGAGCGGTTTGGGACCCGCTTTTCATGTCAGCGATATTTATCGCTAATGACATGCAAAGTGGGCGTACCCAACCTGTTAGCGACTGAAAGCAGTCGCTAACATCTCTATCGCCTATTACCAACACAGGCGTAGCGATGGAAATATTCGCACTAAGCACGAATATCTCCAAAAACTAACGCCTGCTCAGACCAGTTCTTAGGCATTACATCCAATGGGAGGTGGATATAATGGCTAAGACCCTGTTAGCGATAATGCGTGAATATCGCTGTATTCTCAGCGATATTCACGGATTTTGCGCTATCGCCAGGAATTTTATCGCTTTTGAGATAAACGTTGCTAAGAGGCACGTTATCTCAGCGATAAAATCCGGTGATGCGCGGCGATAAAAAAATTGCCGCTAAGCCTACTTAGCAATAAATATCGCTATTTGTTGATAATATGCCCCTGCATTCCTTATTAGGAGGGCCGCAATTCACAGTTTCAGACTGTGCTGTGTTTCCTTGCAGGCTTCGCTGACAAAAACCTGCAGTGTACGATGTTAAACGCATGAGCTATAATCAGTGCTTTTAATGGGAAATTAGAAATGCCAGTACTCACTCATTAGACTGGGTGGGCAGTTAGGGGTGTGTCTGGGGGCATGGCTGTGAGCCAGGCACTTAACAATAGCCACATTTTTTTGGAGTGGATCAGAGGTTGGGAAACTTTGAACCCTTCAATCAAACATCATATAGCACAACAAAAAGTTAAAGATTAAACAAACAATGATGGCCAGGGGAACTTGCTGTCGCACAAACTCGTGTAGTCCAAAATATTTAGAAAAGCACAAGAACTAGTTTGCAATTGCCCACTTCAAATTATGGTTTGCCACCATACAACCACAAATATTTAAACATGAAACAAAAGCCCTGAGAGGCAACATAAACAAACTTTCAGATATTGAAAGCACAAATGCTGGACAGATGCACATGAGACGAGAGTAAATCTTTGGGTTTTCGATCCTTTATTTCTGATATTTGAAAAGAAAAGCCAATACAGCCAATGCGTTTCACCCGTGGCGGGCTTCTGCAGGGCATGCCCTGATACCCTGAAGAAGCCCGCCACGGGTGAAACGCGTTGGCTGTATTGGCTCTTTCTTTTCAAATATCAGAAATAAAGGATCGAAAACCCAAAGATTTCCTCTCATCTCATGTGCATCTGTCCAGCATTTATGCTTTCAATATTTGAAAGTTTGTTTATGTTGCCTCTGAGAGCTTTTGTAAAAAGATGTAGCACTGCCAAGAGGGTGTAGTCTCGATGGTTGTAAACTGTCACCATGAGGCCCACATTCTAATCCTCCTGCTTCTGGCATTGGCGTGAGAGGGAGTAAGTGCCAGTGTGTCTCTTCCAGCCCTGCCACGACAAGTGGGCATGTGACAGCGGGCGTAGGCACATACACATACATCCAAGAAAATTTAAGTCCGCCTTTGAGGCGGCCTTATATTTATTTTTTGTTATACATGTGGCTGCTGTCCTGTTTATGTGTTCTGTGTCTCAGCTCACTACCTCCTTACTCAGCCAGGTCAACGAACACTCAGCTCTCAACATGGACATTAGGAGACATGAAAGCATCAGCTTCTATGTCATACGTGCGGGCCTAATATTTGGCAGTTTGATATTGCGTGAATTTGGCCCATTGACACCAGAGCACTTTAAATGACAATCAGAACATTTGCATTAAAACTTACTTTTTTTAGGCACCGCTGGTTAAGCGAGTTACCCAGAATCACAGGATTGGGAGGATTCGTACCAGGTTCACCAGTTCCACTGTTGGCAGCTCTGGCCACATCCTCATTTTTGTTGAGAAGCCAATCAGACCTAACACTGCAGGAGCAACTCAGCGCAGGAATACACTACCCGTTGCCTGGCAGAGCGGCTCATAAACACACTCCATTTGAAAGGGTAATTTTCAGCTGCTTTTGGGAGTACCAGTACTCTCCTTGCCCAAAAGGAAGTTCCGGTACTCAGGGGTAGAAAACGGAGAAGTGCCGGTACTCAGTGCTGAGAGTACTGATCCATTTAAAGCACTGGCTATAATCCTGATTTGGCCACCAAATCCGATTTCCACCCAAATCAGAATTGCAGGGCATTTTATAACCAGGCCCTCAAACAAAAACTACACATTAGGCGCACACAAACATTTTTGGACACCAAGTAAATGCACTCCAGAGACACAATCAGGGTTCAGTTAGCCCCTCAGGGCTCTAGCCCTGGTGCCACTGCACCCAATGCACCAGTTGTAGCTATGCCCCTAATCTTCACACTGCACTTGACTACACCTGATTTCATGGCCTTTGATTGCCGAGAGGGTGACCTAGCGAGTTTAGTTCACAGCAGCTCCGCACTGCCCCTATGACTTAGGCCCTTATTTAACTCACCGCGGGCGGCCCACCGTACTGCTATGGGGATGGAGTTAAGAACTCTGTCCACATGACAGAGGGGTTGTCCGCCTCACTTCTAACTTAGAGCCAATTAGGCATGATTAATAAAAGCATTTACAGAACCCGCAGTCAGTGCGGTTCCCGCCAATGCATTTTATTCTGTGCTACGGGGCTGCCTCAGCAGGACGCATCCCTGTAGCACAGACTATATTCTTTTTCCTTGCAAAAAGAAAATCCCGAAATGAGATTTTGTTTTTGTAAAGAAAGAAAAATAATGCTTTCCTCACCATGGGAGTCTTCCCCCATGGTGGAGATAAAGTAGTTTCCGCTGTGGCCAAACTTAAGGTACGCCTACAATAAAATAGGCTGGCAGACCACTATGTTGGCAGGGATGGAACTCCATTGCCACAGCAACGGGGTTCCCTTCCCGCCAACATAAAAATTGGGCACACGGAATTTAACTGCACCTCATATTCCATTCTGGCACCCTGGCTGAACGTATCCCTTTCAGCACATAAACAATCATTAAATAATGACGATTTGATACTTCTATGTCTGCAGCAGAATGTAGCACACATAGAAGTAACAAATCACCATTATTGATGGTGCAAAGATGCCTGTGTTGGTGCTAGGCTTCTTCGTTTAGTGCCAGCACTAGGGAAAACACAGGGGTTCACCATATTGTTGTAAATACAGTGCTTGCCTGCGTTTTGGAAATGTCAGAGCATGACAATGTCAAATTTGGCACAGCTCCACACTCCAATATTTCCTTGTCAATATGCCCTATGTGCCATAAAGATACTGCCACTTCCAATTTCATGCCCGTCCATAAGCAGTGCTGGCAAGGTGGCTAGCAAGGGACTGAGGGGCAAATTATCAAGGGGGGCGATAGGGAATTATCGCCGCTTTAGCGGCCGTTTTCGGCCGCTAAGCGGCGATAATTCTATCGCCCTATTAGCAAGCTGTCGCTAACAGCAGTTAGCGACAGCTTGTAGGCGATAGCGAGCGGTTTGGGGCCCGCTTTGCATGTCAGCGATATTTATCGCTAATGCAATGCAAAGTGGGCGTACCCAACCTGTTAGCGACTGAAAGCAGTCGCTAACATCGCTATCGCCTATTACCAACACAGGCGTAGCGATGGAAATATTCGCGATAAGCGCGAATATCCCCAAAAACTAAGACCCTGTTAGCGATAATGCATGAATATCGCTGTATTCTCAGCGATATTTATGGGTTTTGCCGCTATCGCCAGGAATTTTATCACTTTTGAGATAAACGTTGCTAATAGCAAGTTATCTCAGCGATAAAATCCGGTGATGCGCGGTGATAAAAAAAATTGCCGCTAAGCCTACTTAGCGATAAATAATAGTTAGTTAGATAGTAAGTACTGATCCTGGCTTGAAAGTGGTTTGGGGGGTGTGACATTATCACATACAAAAATTAAATGCCCATCTGTGTGTAGTTTGTGGCACTGTTCTTTGTTCCTCTTTGTTAAAAGGATTGAGACCATTGGCACTTCTCCCGTAGTGTCAGTAGGGATGTGTGTCAGTACAACGCGATCATTTTGATCGCGGTACTTTACGACGCAGCCATTACAACGCAAGTTCTTACAGCGACTTGCGTTGGAGGGCGCTGGATTGTGGATTCATTTAATTTTCTATTCCAACTCCAGCCCACGTAAGAGTAGGGAAGGTGTTGGAATAGAAAATCAAACTATTCCTTAAACAAGGGCGCCCTCCAGCGCAAGTCGTAGTAATGACTTGCGTTGTAATGGCTGCGTCCTAAAGGTCGCGCGGTGTAAACACCGCGTTGGAAAGGATGTTTCCCATCAGTAGATAGGTGGGCACGCATAAATCATGAAGAGAGGTTTGTATTTTGCTTGTACTGCTCCAAAACCTGCAGGGAAGTGTTTCCTCTATAGATGGGGTGTATGTATACAAGGAAACTCCAAAGATCATAAGGGACCAAGGGTAATTGAGTAATTCTAAAGGCAACAGCCCCTTAACAAAAAATTAAATACAGTTGTTCTAGATACAAAAATCAGTTCCATAAACAGATTCAATGATCAGAGTTTTCAGTTTTATTACTACAATTCGAACAAAACTTTGAATGACCCCAGCTGAAATAATTTCAAAAACCAAAGATCAAGAGAGAAAACAAACAATGAACTGAAACAACAATAATACACAGAAAACCAGGTGTTAAAAATTGACAACAAAAAAAGAATGCCTCTATAGATGGAGTATTTGTCCTATAGCTGGGCAGCAGGTTCAGCATGGTTGACTTCATGTCCACCACCATTCTCGCCCAGTATAGCCAAATGATGAGCTAGACAGGCTTGCAGTGAAGACGGCAGGACAGACCCAATAAAATATTAGCTAGCTGGGAGGATTCCCACTACTGGGGTTGCAGGCCGCAGCCATGGGCAACAAGAGGTATTGAATGTTGATGATGTCAGTTCAGTGTGTTGGCACGAACAAAAGCATTTCGAGTTACAGATGCATTAGGGGGTTCAAGTTGTAGGTTTGGCATCTCTAGTTTCAGTGGTCTGTTACAGTAAGATGTCTTGATCGTGGCAGGTAGTCAGCACAACTTTAAAGTGATATTCATAATGAATAGAATCTGGTACAGACACAAGAGCAGGAGTGCTCATTTTCAACGGTGGACCTTAACATTAAACCAGTCTCTGGGTTTTCATTCACCGCAGGCTTCTGCTTGGCTGTTTGGCAGTGCAACTTGGACCTCTTAGTACAGAAGCTGTTGTGACAGTAAACCAAATAATTGTAGTATTCTAAAGTGATATCATTCAGATGCAAATTGAGTAAACCTAGAGACACTGGAAGGGTAGCAGGAAGGACTATTGGTTGAAACAGTAAGATCTCATGCAAACTCAACGTAGTCTTTTAGTTGGGAGTGGCTCGCATTAACCAGAGTGCCAAAAGTAGAGTCTCAGGTCATTTGAGCCCATTCTCACTGTAAATCTTTTTTATTTTTCAGAGTACCATTAAAATGTATCACCTTTTCTGAGGACTGGAGGTAGTATGTGTATTGAAAGTGCTATTCAGTGCCTGAATTCTTACATAGTACTTGGTGTACAGAAGACAAAAAATGGCTTTCTTTGGTACTCAGAGCCGAAGGGGGATTCAAAACCTGAGGATAAAGTCTTGAGAAATGTCTTATCTACAGTGATTGCATCAGACACATTGTTGAGCTTCAATCCACCTGGAAAACATGTAGAACATAGGAACAATATCAGAGCATCTGGACAACATTAACCTGTACAATGGACAAAGTGGCCCCACGGGGCTGATGATAGGCAGTTGAAGTAGTTCTGACACCTTTTCTGACATAGTAGTCTTGGTGTGACAGTACTGCTGGGCACTGGGGTGGAAGTACGGTATCATATGTGGATGAAATCGTCCTATTCAGCCATACAAGGGTGGGATTATAGAGATCAATTGCAGCATTAACAGAATTTGCCACAGCCTACAAATTAGAAATAAATACAACAAAGACTAAATATATGTTTATTTGGAACAGCCCTGGCCCCCCCTTAAAATCAACTTAGGTGACCTACGTCTAGAAGAAGTCATCAACTACAAATATCTGGGTCTGTACATTGATAACAAATTGAACTTACTGATGCACAAACAGTACAAGGTGAAGAAAAGCAAAGCGCTGACCTACGCTTTGTGTGCTCTTGCTAAGAAGATGAATGGTGCCTCGTTCAAGCCACTATTGGCTGTCATTTCAGTGAAATTACTCCCTACGGTGACTTATGCAAGTAATGTCATGCATGGGACAGATGCACCAATTCTGAATAAAGTGTGAACAAACGTTTATAAGTACATTTTTGAGCTTCTACTGAGTGCTCACCCACACAAGTCCGATTGGAAATTGGGCTTACGCAACAAATCGTAGGGAGAAGATATTACACCATCAAAACATGGTACAAAATACTGACAAATCAATGTAGCCCACTGGTCAGTGCTCTATGGCAGTCTTGCAGAACAACCCCACTCGATTTACAGTAAATATCCGAAGTCTTCATTACAAGAAACAATCACAACATCTATAGCACTTACGTTTACTGTATCCTGCTTTCTGCAGAGCCAGCAATAAAACCGCTAAACTGCAGGCTAGGGGTCCTGCCATCTTTGGCTGACCAACCATAATAGAAATACAAAGGTTCTAAATCATGCAGATTATGTGGTGCCCCAAAGGAAGATATTAAACATCTGGTTTGCATATGCCCAGCTCTAAAGAAGCCACATATTTTACTGCTGAAAGCCATTTTCAACAAACGGGGGGGGGGGGGGGGTCTGAACTTGTCGGATGGCTATTATAAATAGTCTTGATTCCCTTGGACCCCCAGATCAATTGTCAGCTGTTGAAATTCCATGTACTACTCTCTGGAACAGAATAAATTATGGAGGCTCTGGTGGATTTCAGCAGCACAATGGCACTTTAATGATCAAGTAATTTAGACGATCAATAAATCCTGGCACTTCAAATATTTTCAAACAGTGCAAGAGCTAATTTTGAATACTTAGCACCTTTTATAACACTAGAACCAAGGAAAATTGTATTTATTTTATGCATTTTATCCTCCTAAGGTTGCCCAGTTTTAGAATCTATTGCTAAATACTTTTAGTAACATGTGTCGGATGGCTATTGTAAAGAGTCTTGTTCCCTCAGACCCCCAGATCAATTGTAAACTGTTGAAATTCCTGATACTACAAGGAAGCTAATCTCTGGATCCGTTTAAATTATGGAGGCTTTGGATGATTTTAGCAGCACAATGGCACTTTAATGATCAAGTAATTTAGACAATCAATATATCCTGGAACTTCAAATATTTTCAAGCAGTGCAAGAGCTGATATTGAATGCTTAGCACCTTTTCTACCACTAGAACCAAGGAAAATGTTATTTATTTTATGCATTTTATTCTCTTAAGATTGCTCTGTTTTAGAATCTATTGCCAAATACTTTTGTCAACATGTGTCCGATGGCTATTATACAGAGTCTTGATCCCTCAGACCCCCAGATCAATTGTAAACTGGTGAAATTCCTGGTACTACACAGAAAGCTAATCTCTGGATCAGTATAAATTATGGAGGCTCTGGACGATTTCAGCAGCACAATGGCACTTTAACGATCAAGTAATTTAGACAATCAATATATCCTGGAACTGCAAATATTTTCAAGCAGTGCAAGAGCCGAAATTCAGGGCGTAGCACCTTTTATACCATTAGAACCAAGTAAAATTAAATTTATTTTGTTTGTTATCTTCTTAACATTTCCTAGTTTTAGAATGTATTTCCAAATACTTCTATTATCATGTATTTTATGAACATTGGTAACACAACTTTAGCCCGAGTAGTGGTATAAAAGAGCGTAGGCACATTTGTAGGTATAATAACAGCAGCATGTCAGGCACCTCAATGCATAATGATTGCAAGCACAATAAGCTCTTTACTACCTGAACAGGTATGAAGACTCATGTCCTTCAGGAGATAAAGCTTAAAGGGTTTTTAATAAAGCTGGCTCCTGTGGATCTTTAATATTTATTTTGATTAATTTTACTATTGTGTTGAGCTCATCCTGACTGATCCTGATAGTGCATCTTTCTACTAGTTAGTCAGATTCAGTCTAAATTGCTTGTATGTTAATTGGTATTGCTTTTGTATGTGTTTTAATGGACATGTAATGGTTTTAATTAACAATGCATGATAAATAGATCCATCAAAATAAATAAATCAAATGGGTACATGCAGCCCAAATTATGTTGTTTCTATGAATGTAAACAGCACTATAATATGGCTGAGCTAAATTCAGGAGTAACATTGTGAAGGCAATAACTCTTCCATGTTTATCTCTCCATACTCCATCAGTATCTATCTTACATTCATGTTTTCACGAAGTGCTTTATTTCTGTGTCCAGGGCACATTCTTACAACTCAGGAAGATCCTTTAAGGTTGACAAGAGAAAGAGGGTCTGTGGTTCTCAAAATCCGGACCCTGTTGTTTTCCCAATCTCGAGGTCCGATACCCGTGTCACAAAATCTCAACGTACCAAGACGATTTTGGTGTCTATGAACCGATAATGATTAGGACAACATTTCTGTGTATTTGCGTGACAATCGATGGTTGCCAACACCCCTAAATCACAGTTTCCGTCCCATCCCTTAAACTCCATTTTGTGAACGGCATCCATCTTGCATCTTGCCCTCATGATAAGTCAATTAAAGGTCGAGCTTGATCCAAATAGACATGTCCACCTTTCGTGACTTTCCCCTGACCTGTCCCAACTGACTCCACTGCCTTCGGCCAGACCTGTTTGGGCAGCTCCCCGCCCAGTGGCCGAATACGATAGCATCAATACATAACATTCCGCAAACCATTCACTACGTACAGACCATGCTTTCTGCAAACATGCACCTGTCCGCATTCCTTGTTTATGGCCAGTTTTATGACTGGGTTGTACCTTTCTTTATTGAGGTTTCATCGATATCTGATGGGAGTTCCAGGCCTACCTGGGTAATCTATCAACAAACTGGACATCCAAAGTATGGGCTTGCTTACATGACTTCGCTCTTTGTATTATTGTAGAAATATGTATATTGCCATACCATAAACTCAAGAATTCTTGCTTGAAGCCATGTATCTTGTATATAAGGAGAAGGCTGGTTCTGTAAAAACGAACAGTCTCCCTAGAACCTACTCTCCGTGTGGTGTACTTCTGGGACACGTGTTACTTGGTAGCTACCAGTAAAACTTGATCTTTGACTGCGACTAGAAGACTCCGTGTTTCTGTGGTCCGGAACAAGGGAGAACTCAGAGGTCTTCGGGTGTTATCCCCTGACACCAGCGGGTTCCTAAAAACCCGTTACCTCAGTTGGCGCCCAACTCGGGGCGATATCAAGCGGTGACGGTCCAAGCCAGATGTTCGTGAGGAGCTTCGTGTGAAAATTCCGGAGGACGGCCAGCCACTTCAGCGACCCCTGTATGTCGACGTGGTTCCGAAGGTCTTTGCTGCGAGGTTCCCCGCGTCCCGACGGCTACGAAGGACTGCTGCCCTGACTATCGCCTTGTTTTGGACCCAGTGATCCTTGGTAGAGCGAAACGATAGACGAGTCTTCTAGCGACGTCACAGATCTTCAAATACTTCAGTTAAGTATAAGTGGAGCGTCTCCCAGTCCTTAGTTTGTCCTTAGTTTTTTGGTATCCTTGAGATACGACTTGATTTGGTACTTGCAAGCCCCAAAGCCGAAGGACTCGTGTATTCACGAGAAATATCGTAATAGATAATCCTTTGAAGTTTGAAGCTAGACTAGTGAGCGAAGATGCCTAGTTTTAGCAGACTTGGAAACTTGTTTTTTCTTGGTTGTAGCAAGGACTCCCGATTGGAGGATTCCTGTCCGGTTCCTCCAATTGGAACTCCAACGTATGAACTATATGTAAAGCAGGGCGTAGGTCCTATAACATATAACGAGGTATGGATAAAATACACCCGCAAGGATGGTGTTTTAAAATGGCCCCAATATGGTAGTTTCGACTCAGAAGTTTTAGATAACTTAGAGGTCAAACTGTTCAAGAAGAAAGCCCGGCCGGCGATGTTTGACTCTTTCCGCCTATGGCGCAAAGAAGCCAAACAGAAAGAAATAAGATTAGCAAAAAAGAATAAAAGAGGTATGTCGATGGTACAAGCTGCCGTTGCATACAGAGATAACGAGGAAAAGCAGGAAAGCGAACAAATGCTTAGGAGCAAGAAACTAGCGATAGATAAATGTTACCCGATGCTGCCAAATAAGGGACGAGGTCAAGAGGAAGGATCCGAGAAAGATCCATTAATGTCCCACTTGTTAAATTCGCCACCACCCTATGCACAAAATGCCACAGCACCTCCGCAACCTTTAGTTGCGCCTCTGGTAGCTGTTATACAGGCTCCTTTACATCATTCACCAGCTGTTCTTCAGCTGGCTCCTGTTTCTCTGGTACAGCCCCCTCAAGGCTCACGATCACATCTACTGCTCCTACTGTTCCTTCTAAAATTTCGCCTAGTGTACCTTCTAGTCTCTCTGATACTCGTTCTACGAACATTTCTGTTTCTGCTTTGCGTGACTCTGTTCTACCACCAGTTATTCCCCCACTTTCACCTTCCGTCTGGCATAAAATGGCCAGCATTGTTACTAACTTTCCTTCACCACTTTTTCGGTCGCCTAAAACGACCCCTAACACGGAACGAAGACAATTACGAAGCCAAATGCCCGATTATCATGAAAGAGAATCGTTGAATAAGTTAGCACGAAATTGGGCTATTGACACAGCAAGATATGATGTAGAGTCTGTCTTGAACGTTTTCCGTCAATGGGATGAACCAACGCAAAGATACGTCTTTGAGCAGATGTGTGTTTTTCTGTGTGAAGATTTGGAAGATAATGATCAGAAGAGCAACCAGCAAGAGTTGTGTAGCATACGATTTAAATTTGGGGAGGGTATGATAGTTGGTCCCGACGTTGAAAAAGCAGTTGAGATATTATTATCACATCGAAGTACGGGTGGTAATTCTGGGTCATCCTCTGACAGTGGTACATCTAGCAGGAAAAGGGCGAGACAGTACCCGATGAGAGAGGTTCCTCCGGTGTGGAGGGAAGGTGATGCAAACGCAGTTCCACCGGTTCTACCTCATTTCCAGCGTGTATGGGTACATGTCCCCTGGAAAAGATCCGAAGTTTTAGCACTCAAACAGACACTACCCGATCCCCGTAAAAACCCGACTGGGTATTATAAGGAGTTGTCCCAAACTGCAAGCTCATGTATAATGAATTTAGCGGATATAGACATGTTGTTTGGGAACGTTGTTCCACATCCTTTATGGAGTAAGATACGTCATACAGATCATGACCAAGAATTAGGTGACTCATGGGCGAACATTGCGACTACAGATGCTAGACAAGTCGGTGGTTTCAAGCCTGAGCCGTTAATAGCTGAACTTCCTGGTAGAATTATTGCGTACATGAAGACCATTATGCCTGAAGTACGCGTGAACTGGGACAAGCTATCCGCGTGCAAGCAGAAGAAAGACAAGAATGTGTCTGACTTCTTCACGAGATTTGAGGAAACTTTCACTGACCATAGTGGTCAGGATATGGCTACCGAGGGTGGCCAAAGATTGTTTGTAGACAAATTTGTACATAATTTGCTTCCTGTGTGCTAAACTAAAAGATTCAGAGAGAGCTTGGGCTGTCTCTACGTCAGCGCAGATTTTAGCAACAGCCCAGTACTATGAAAATAGGCGTAAAGACGAGCTAGACAAAGCAGACAAAAAGACGAAAGATTTAAAAACTAAAGTTTTTCTCCAACAGGCCTATCCGCCCCGTATGGTTAGCCAGCCCAATTATCAACAGAATAAGCAGTATTCTAGAGACGCGCAAGGAAACGAGCTTTCCCATCAGCGTCCTACATATGGCCCGAATCAATGTGCGTATTGCAAAGAAGAAGGTCATTTTAAAGGTAATTGTCCGGCTCTTGCGCGACGTTTAAACGGTGCTCAAGGTGTAAGGGGAAGAGGTGTTCAGCAAGCCCCTAGAGGTAGAGGCCGTGGAAATTTCACTCAGAATATAACTTCTTTTCCGCCTCAGAAATCCATGAATAGCTTTGATCAACAGAATAATTCATCGTCCAAGTCAGCTCAGTACTATGCTGACGACTACTACACCGAACACGACAACGAGGGTAATGATTGCTAGGACAGCCATGGACAAAGAGAGGGAGTTGTTTCAGTTTCAGTAGATCAGGATGGACCTTATGTCGAGGTAATTACCTCAGGAGTGTCAGAGCCATTTCTGCTGGATACTGGTGCTACAAAAAGTTCTATTATGCACTCAAAACCTCCTGGCGCACCTTTGTCTGGCGAAATAAATGTCTCAGTAGGCTTCTCTGGCGCCCCTGTTAGAAACCCGATCTCTAGTCCTATGTCCCTTTCTATTGGCCCCTGTGAATTAGAAGCACCCCTCATTCTTACAACAGGTTGCGGTGAAAATTTGTTAGGATTGGATTTGCTAAAGAGGTTGTATGCGACTCTGTACTGTTCTCCCTCGGGAGTACAACTTACTTTAGGGAAAGAAGTCATTTCTCCAATGTACTTGTCAAAAGAAGGTATTCCAACCGAATTGTCATCACTTCCTGATATACTGTGGGCTAATGGTTCCAATGATGTAGGTCGCTTGGAGATAGCACCGTATGTCATAACTTTGAAAGCCAACGTCGGATTGCCACGTATTCCCCAATACAAAATATCTAACGAATGCGAAAAGGCATTATTAACGATCATTTATGATTTGATCGATAAAGATGTTATCGAAGAAACAACAGGGAACGTTTGTAACAGTCCAGTTTTACCGGTCTTAAAACGTACTGATCCTTCACAGCCCCCTGTGTATAGGTTTGTTATTGAACTCCGAGAAGTAAATAAGGTAGTTATCCCACAGTTTCCAGTGGTCCCCGACATTACCGCTTTATTGACAATGGTTCCAGCTTCAGCAGACTGGTTCTCGGTGATTGACCTGAAGAATGCTTTCTTCAGCATCCCGATCGCCGAAGAGAGTAGAGACCTTTTCAGCTTCAATTTAGGAGGACGAAGCTTCCGCTTCAAATGCGCTCCTCAAGGCTACTGCGAAAGCCCATCGATATTCAGTCAGGCTCTGAAAACACAACTAGACACAATTGTGCTGCCAGATGGGTCAACTTTAATCCAGTACGTAGACGATCTACTGATCACTGCAGACACTAAAGAGATTTGCAAGGAAGCTAAGTTGTCACTATTGCGTCACTTATGTGACATGAAGCACAAAGTCTCCCTTTCAAAACTACAATTTTGTCGACAAGAGGTAACCTACCTAGGTCACATCTTATCGAAGGAGGGAAGGAGACTGACACCAGAAAGAATACAGGCAATTACAGAACTAAGTGCCCCAAGGACACAGAGAGAGATTCGAGCCTTCTTGGGCATTACATCGTACTGTAGACAATGGATACCGAATTTCTCACTACTAGCCAAGCCCTTGCTGGCACTACTCCGCAAAGACACGCCTAATCCTATGCCTTGGTCTGAAGATTGTCAGACGAGTTTCCACGAGTTGCGTGATGCATTGTGTTTGGCTCCTGTGTTGGGAAACCCCAACTACAGTAAGCCTTTTACATTGTATGTCCACGAAAAAGAAGGTTGTGCATTATCAGTCTTAACGCAACTCTTTGGGGACAAACAGCGCCCATGCGCGTATTTTTCGGCAACTCTGGATCCTGTGGCTAAGGCACTGCCAAGTTGTCTGAGAGCAACCGCCGCAGCAGCTGTCTGCATTCGACAGTCTGCTGGATTAGTCATGAATAACACTCTGATCGTTATGGTTCCGCATGCAGTAGACATTTTGCTAAATAGGACAAAGACACATCATCTTACTAGCGCTCGACTATCCAGTTACGAACTTACCCTGTTAGCAAGTCACATCCACATAAAGAGGTGTGATACACTCAACCCTGCTACGTTATTACCCATCCCGACAGAGACAGACAAGATCGACAGACATGACTGCTGTTTCAGGACAGAAGAAGAGACAAATGCAATGATACTTTATGGGTTGATTGTTCATGTTTCAAGTTGCCGAATGGTGATACGACTACAGCATATGCCGTAACGACATTACACACCATTGTAGAGACGGCACGCGTTTCCCACAATTCTGCACAAGCTGCAGAGTTGATTGCGCTTACTAGAGCATGTGTGTTGGCGAAAGGAAAGGAAAGCGAGTGAATGTGTACACTGACAGCCAATATGCCTTTGGTGTGGCTCACAGTTTTGGGAGATTGTGGCGTGAACGTGGGTTCCTTACGTCCCATGGTGCAAAGATACAACATGGCCAGTTAGTTAATGAGCTCCTTGAGTCACTCACCCTACCCCTACAAGTCGCCATTATAAAATGCAGTGCACACAAAAAGATTCAGGATGATGTTGGCCGTGGGAATGCATTTGCAGATGAGGTTGCGAAAGAAACTGCAAGGAACACAATGAGTCGGATGTATGTTATGAGTCCCGCCAGATGGATTGCTGATGTAGGAATGTGTGAGGACACCATTGAAAGCGTAAAATCGATACAAGCCGAGGCCACTGAGAACGAGATGAATGAATGGAGAGAAAGCACAGGTAGATTGGATGCGAATAGTTGTTGGGTCGAACTGTCAGAACACCAGCGATGGCTATTACCTAATGCATACGTACTTGCAGTAGTAACGATGGCTCACGGAATGGCACACATCAGTTCGAGAGGAATATGTAAACTATTGGCCCCAGTATGGCAGAATAGCAATATCCCAAAATGTGCAAAGAATGTGGTCGAAAAGTGTATGGTGTGTTTGAAGTACAATCCCGGTAGGGGAACCCCAACTCCAGCTGGTCATTTTGCGCCTCCAACGTACCCGTTCGAGGTTTTGCAGCTCGATTTCATCCACATGGAGAGGTGCAACAATCTGAAATACGTTCTCGTTGTTGTTTGCGCCTTTTCAAGGTGGGTGGAAGCGTACCCCCTTAAAGACAATACCGCTTTATCAACTGCCAAAGCACTTGTCAAAGAGTTCTTCCCTAGGTTCGGTATGCCTAGAATTGTCTGGAGTGATAACGGAAGTGAATTTGTAGGATGCGTGATGAAGAGAGTGTGTGAGTGTTTAGGCATCCACCAGAAATTCCACGCTGCAAACCACCCCCAATCAGCTGGATTAGTAGAGTGCTACAATGGCACTCTAAAACTCAAACTAACCAAGATCCAAGCCAGTACAGGTCTTAAATGGCCTGACGCTTTGCCTCTAGCACTCTTGTCAACCAGGACGACTGTCCACTCCAGAATAGGACTTAGCACCCATGAGATTGTGTTTGGCCGCCCAGCCAACGTCTGGGGCGTGTCAAGACCCAAGAAACTAAGCGAGATAGAACACCCCGTACTGCTTGACTATTTGTGTGAATTGACAACTAAATTACGTGTTTTGCACCAACAGGTTCACAGTTCCTCTCCACCAGCCTCTGACGATCCAGGTCACCTCATCGAACCCGGCTCGTGGGTTTTGGTGCGGAATTTCCAGCGCACCGACAACGGACAGCCGAGGTGGACCGGACCGCACCTAGTGTTGCTTTCAACGAGATCTGCTGTTCGGGTGGAAGGCAAGAAGAACTGGGTACATGGGACCCACTGCAAACGGGTCCCTCTACCCCTTCCATACGACCGGTGGGTCAACAAAGGACTTGCCGACTCTGAGACAGAATCCGTACCTCGCTTCATCCCTTTCAGCGATGCCCGTTTGAAAGAAACTAGTACCGAAAAGGAGAGTGATCATATTTTGCAAGGACTTGTGTCACCGTCTATGCAATTGGACATTACTGAACCTGAGACGTTGTTCGAAGATCACACCACACCTGGGAAACAACGATACAACCTACGGTCTAAAGAAAAAAGAGGACTAATAAAAGCTTGATCTAATGTAATTTCCCTTTTTCCCCTAAGAACTATTTTTTTGGATTTTCAGCTCTCTCGTCCCAAGGGAACTAGCTCATTTTTGATTTTTCGAACCGCCATCCGGTTCTGCTGCTAGGGTCGCGGTTGAAGTCTGGGGAGTGCAACTGGGAAGTTCTAGGTCCACGGTTCTGATTGGTCCACGGGAGTTACCCCGGACTGAGCAGAGCGCGCTCCCTGGGAGAATCAATCAACCACCGCGGGCAGCAACTAGAGGATGGAGTTTCCAAGGGTAGAGAGACCTGTCAGACTCACGAACTTCGGAAAACAGTTATGCACGATACTGTCCAGAAGGAGATTCCTGATACTATGTGTTTTGATGTTATGTAGCATACTTGTGTTTTTTACCGGTTATACTCTATTCGTATTTAAAGTTACCTTCTCGAATGACACCCAGACACCACCTCCTCCCACTATTTCTCCACACTACTTTCACCCTCTACCTGAACACGAGTCTGCCCGAAGACTCGAATTTGCAAACAACTCTTTCATTCAGCTTCTACACCAACACCAGTCCATAATGAACACGTCAAACTGTTGGATATGCGGACTTATGCCACACACAACCGATAAGGGGATCCCATACTTCATTTTGCCATTCAGTTACTATGGTTCTCTGTGGGCTTTCCAGACCATGTTCTTATTCGCCCTAGAACCATACCCGACCAGTGCCGCTGCGAGCGATTCCAGTAACAAGGCACTGATTGCAGGGATAAGAAACATGAGTAGGGATATCGACACGTATCTGACAATGCCCAAAGATGAACTGGGTCCCTACACCCGTCGGAACGTGACTAAACATGGGGTTTACCTGATCAAGAGCCAGGCAGCAAGGAAGTCCCGCCCAGTTTGGATAGTGCCCCACCGAGGTCACTTATGCTTACAGGGTATTGGTAGGAACCCCATAGCACAGTTAGGGAAGAGCGTTTGCACGGAAACATATGTATTTGCTTCCCGAACTTCCCCTATACTTTTGGCAGCCAAAGGCACGTATTTCGTTTGCCACGACCAAGCCTACACGTGGTTACCCCCCGATTTCTCAGGTACATGTTTTATTTCATTTCTGCTGCCTCCCACCTATACGGCCCGAGCAGATTACCACCGGACAAGGACAGCTAGAGGTGTCGTGAGTAAAGACGACACCGCGGGTCAGGAATTCGCTGACTTCACAAAGGGTTTTCTGCCATTTTGGGGGCCTATGGTGAACAGCAGGAATATTCGTCAGTTAGCAAGGATAGTTGAATCCGCCGTGACTACGACGGCCGGAGCCCTTGGCAATTTGACAACAGAGCTTCAGTCGGATCGACTTATGACCCTTCAGAACCGAATTGCCCTAGACATCATACTCGCCGATCGTGGTGGTGTGTGTAGAGTCATCCAATCCAGTTGTTGCATTTTCATCCCTGATAACGCACCGACAGTATACCAGGCCATCTCCAAATTACACGAAATATCTGGTTCCCTTCACATTGAGAAAGGGGATTGGTCCCTGCTGGGGTGGTTCTGGGAGCTGATCACTGCCTGGGGATGGAAAACCTTGATCTTCATTGGGATGATCTTGGCACTTCTGTTCATGTTTTGCTTGTGTATACAGTGTGCTCCTGCACTATGTGGCCTCTGTGCTACTTCGTGTGTACGGAAGCCTGTGTCGCAGAACGAACTGAGTAACAGAATGATGCTACAGCAACATCTCCACGAATTTCTCCATACCGATTTGGACTCAGATTAGCATGAGTTATTGCCTTATATGAGGGCAAAAGGAGGGTCTGTGGTTCTCAAAATCCGGACCCTGTTGTTTTCCCAATCTCGAGGTCCGATACCCGTGTCACAAAATCTCAACGTACCAAGACGATTTTGGTGTCTATGAACCGATAATGATTAGGACATCATTTCTGTGTATTTGCGTGACAATCGATGGTTGCCAACACCCCTAAATCACAGTTTCCGTCCCATCCCTTAAACTCCATTTTGTGAACGGCATCCATCTTGCATCTTGCCCTCATGATAAGTCAATTAAAGGTCGAGCTTGATCCAAATAGACACGTCCACCTTTCGTGACTTTCCCCTGACCTGTCCCAACTGACTCCACTGCCTTCGGCCAGACCTGTTTGGGCAGCTCCCCGCCCAGTGGCCGAATACGATAGCATCAATACATAACATTCCGCAAACCATTCACTACGTACAGACCATGCTTTCTGCAAACATGCACCTGTCCGCATTCCTTGTTTATGGCCAGTTTTATGACTGGGTTGTACCTTTCTTTATTGAGGTTTCATCGATATCTGATGGGAGTTCCAGGCCTACCTGGGTAATCTATCAACAAACTGGACATCCAAAGTATGGGCTTGCTTACATGACTTCGCTCTTTGTATTATTGTAGAAATATGTATATTGCCATACCATAAACTCAAGAATTCTTGCTGGAAGCCATGTATCTTGTATATAAGGAGAAGGCTGGTTCTGTAAAAACGAACAGTCTCCCTAGAACCTACTCTCCGTGTGGTGTACTTCTGGGACACGTGTTACTTGGTAGCTACCAATAAAACTTGATCTTTGACTGCGACTAGAAGACTCCGTGTTTCTGTGGTCCGGAACAAGGGAGAACTCAGAGGTCTTCGGGTGTTATCCCCTGACACCAGCGGGTTCCTAAAAACCCGTTACCTCAGTGCTCAGTGATGAGGAAAACATACATAATAACTTCAGAACTGGGGAATACAACAGCCTTTTAGTGGTTTGGTCAGCAAAAACACTGCATTAGGTCTCTCTGTAAGGCAATTAAAACGCAAAAAGAAAACTCTGTACTTAACACCCATTTTCGATAATGACTTCAGCAGAAATGAGGAAGCCTCGCTGCATCCGGAAATACCAGACTGTTCCAAACACATACTTGCAAACAGTGAAAATGGCTAAAGCTTTGTGTTCAGCTAGGATTCAAGCATGGGTGAGGGCTATCAGCTACTTTAGCAGTTCATATATTGTAAAACAGTATAACCAACAAACAATTTTCCTTTATTATTTCTGAAGCAAGAACCATCAAAATAATATACAAAATCACAAATCGGCAGGTGTGTGTCAGTAAGGTCAATTCAGTGTTTGCTTAAGTGGCACTGGTAAGCAAGCCGTCATGTGGCTCTCCATCAAGATCAGTGGTGAAGCAGGACCCAACACAAGACATTGTACCAATGTAATATGAGATACAGAAGGTAAAACCTTTTCATATCATGACCACCTGGTTCTGGAAAGGAGTGGAGTTTAACTAGTCAGTAACAGAACAGACACAGCATCAGGGGACTATATATCATTGGGACTAGAATAATAATAGCCAATTTGTTTCTGCTTGTCTCTGTGATCTTTACCAACACTGCTAAAGCAAAGCCCTCCCTCTCATGCAGTACATTTTGAAAGGCTTGGTGTAATTGGGTAACCATAAAGCAGGGGCAGAGGAAAATGCTTGCTTCAAAGAAATAAAGGCTTGATCTATCTCCGTGGACCAAGGCAGTGGTTCATAGGTGTTTCCATTAACAAAATCTTGTAAAGGTTTGACAATATTAGCAAAATCCAAAACCCACTATTTAGGTCAACATTCCCAAAAAACTGTGTAAACGGTCTGGGTAACTTACAGATGGCATTGACGTGACCAGCAGGAAGCTGTGTCTCCCAAGCTGAAATGATGTAACATAAATATTGATTCAAAAAACACAACGATGGAAAAAGGAGGAACAAATTCTACACTATTCTCAAATAGGGGACAATTAATTCACCTATTTTCATGCCAAATGTTCACTGTGAAGTTAATCAAACATTCTGTACATCATCACTCGCACTCGGGGACATGGTTACACATTTTATGTTTTGTAATCAACACATAAATTATTTTTATCTTATTTCGTATAGTCTTTTTTTCTTTCAAACAAACAAAAAGAAATGATATGTATATTTCAGTATCAATACTTCATACACCATATACCACTACATACATCCATATATACACACCTATATACAACCAGCAACAAAAACACTTTAGACAAAAATGGAACAAAAACCAAAAAACTAGATAATTTTTCACCCTTAGAAAAAGATTGTAGCAAAGGCTAAGTGCCCTCCCATTAGCTCTAGGAGGTGCACTAGGAGGTAGTCAGACACCACTGGTTCAATGCACAAATTTTACAGAACCTAAATCAACAAGTGTGTCACAAGGCATTAATTTCCAAAATCAATTTTTATACAGGGACTCCTCCATATGGAAAGTGTCGACGCGGTCGCGTTTCGACCTTCCAACAAGTCTGGCCTCTTCAGGACAGGGCGATAAACAACCTAGAAATACATATAACACAATAAAAAGTCTCATTTAAAAGATCTAGTCATATACTCTGTGCCCTCCAGACCCTCCTAGACGATCCTTCTCCAGCACCCATCGTGCTCCAAGTGTTAAACAAATAACATTAAGGTGTCCACTTCAAAACCGAAACGCTACAAATAAAGAAAACCATTTTTAGTGGAGTGGATTTATCCTCACCAAATCCCTACTTGCTTACAAAGCAGAATAAACAAACCACGACACCCAATCGCCATTTCTGCAAGCTCGTGGAAAACCACCATAAGCCTCCACCAGGTGAGTAAAAAACCCAAGTTCGTGCAATTCATTACAACACCAATTGCATGCCAAATCATATGCACCACTGTGGCACGGTTCTTATCACTTACAAGCAAGCTCAATCCGGCAGCAGCTGGTAACCAATCACTAAAGATACATCCACTATTTCTGTAAAACAAAATGTATAAGCCGATAAGCGCTTCAGTAGTTACTGCTACACCTAAACATCTTATTCTGACAATACACTGCAGTTCCCAATGTGCAAACACATAGTACATGCTCAGAGTCTCCTACCTTAGAAACACCTGGATTTGGTGCGTTTTCATTCGCATCTGGGTCGGTCTTTCCTCTCTATTGTATACTTTCCAAATGTCACTACAAACAAAACAATAATCAAAATCATCCCCATAAGAGCGTGTCTCAATTATATATCGGGAAAAACAACAGAATCACATGTAAGTTTAATCCTGATATCAAGCGTCACCACGCTAGGTTACCTCTTCTACATGTGAGTCCTTTCGTACAACCACGCATGGGGCCGCCATCATGGTCGGAATAAATTCGGCTACCACACGCCAGTACTTCCTCTAGCTGGAGCTCAGCGCGTTACGCCTCACGTGACCACAGCATTATGGCATGGATATAGAAATCGGACTACGCTTTAAGCAAAACTCCATACATCATTAACAGGGGAACGTTGTTTGCCGTTATCGGAGATCTCTCTAGCATTCCTACTCACTAGACCTCAGTAAAAACATCGCAGCTCAGCATATGCGCAAATATTTTCACATAAAGGAGATGTTAATTGAAAGACAAGTCACAAATTACATTCAATGAAAAAACCACATATGCGGGCTTAAAATTACACACAAAAACCGTATTCATAAGCATGAATCCTAAATAATATACTGTGACACCAATTATGTATAAACGGGGTTAGCAATGAACCTCCAATGTAAAGAGCCAGGGAGAACACGGAAATGGATCGGGAGGAGACTACAAGTCGGGCACAGAGACAGACTACTAGTCCACACAGTTCACAGTATGTGTATATATACAATAGATGTTTCCACAACATATTATGTGTCCATAATTATACAAAAGCACGTGTATCAATCAACAATGTACATACAACAACATTATCTAATAAGACATAAATACAATATATATATATATATATATATATATACATATAATCACATATTATTACTACAATTTCAACAAATGGTTACAAATCACAAAGAAATAACAATAGAAGCATTCAGAATCGTCGCAGCAAATCACATCACAGTCTTATCACAAATTTATTAAAGCCCACATTTCGTCAATGTCATTCAAGCCTCCTCTCGCAGTCTCATATTTTTCAATCATTCTGCCTTCTAATCTATTTAGGGTTGCCTGCACCATCATTGTACTTTGGGCTCTTACTACCATTAGAACCGACCAACTGATTTCATTTTCGTTGTGTCCCTCCTCAATATAATGCTGCACCAATTGGGCTCCCAAATTCCGGCACCTAATTCTAGATTGATGCTGGACAACTCTCATTTTTACGTTCTGAGTAGTTTGCCCTATGTATGTTTTCCCGCACGGGCAAGAGATGCAATACACCACATTTTTGGTGTTGCAATTCGAGAAGCTCAATTGTGTGTGTTTTTTACCATTGATCGTCACATGTTTGGTATTATTAGTGAGGGGACAAACCATACAACCGTTACATCTATGGTGTCCCACCACCGGAGGTAGATTCAGCATACTTCTTAGATTTCCCCTTTCCGGTGTAGTTCTAACTGCCTTGACCAAATGTTGGCGATTATTTTGGCCCTTTCGAAAAGCAAATAATGGTTTAGGGATATCGAATTGATGTATTAGACGCCAGTTTCTCAGGATAATTTGCTTGATCTTGTTAGCCTTGGGATCATAGGTGAGAACCCAAGTCATATTTTCAGTTTTCTGTTTTTCCTTTGGTGTCAGCAGTGTCTCACGAGGCGTGAACCAGGCCCTCTTGAGCGCTGTTTTCACCAATTTCTTGGGGTATCCTCTATTCACCAGTTTTATTTGCAGTTTTTTCAGCGTTATCAAAATAGTCACATTTATTTGTGCAGTTTCGACGGATCCTAAGAAATTGCCCGTAGGGCAAGTTCTCTTCCAAAGTCCTCGGATGTCCGCTATTAAAATGGAGGAGAGTGTTCCGATCCGTAGGCTTGGAGTATAGGCTGACCTCAAGTCTCCCTTCATTATGAATCACATTCAGATTCAGAAAATTAATTCTGGAATAAATATTGAACACTGGTTAAAAAGAACTGCAATTTCTCTTTAGAACGGTTATCCCATTTTCTAACTATTCAAATGGGTAGATATCCAGATAATCCCTATTCGCTTAGCACAGCAAGTCAAAGGAAAAAATAAATCATCAACATATTCAACCAAAGTAGATCCTCTTGTAATTGTTGAGGGTATCCATATTTTCTTAAGTAACTGTGAAAAGTTAGCAGGTAACTCTGAATATCCTTGTGGCAATCTAGACTACTTGAATTGAACCCTAAATATGTGAAAGCGTAAAGAAACTGCCCATCGAGGTGTATGGGAATGGAGAAAAAGGTGGTGGACAAATCTACCATGGTAAACCATGTAGCTATTTCTGGTATGCATGATAAGATGGTATCAGGGGTTTGTACAGCAGGAAACCAAAGTAAAACAACATAATTTATGCCAGGTTGGCCCTGTTCAACACAATAGGTGTTCTTACCAAGGGATGGATCACCACCTATGCCTCAGGGTACAATGGGTGTGCCGGTATGCAATGAATTCATCCTAATTTCAACCAGCTCTGCAGTTAAGACATGATCCACACCATTTCTATGTTTGGGCCACAAAGTAGATGGGACATGATCTAGCATATCAGATACTGATTGAGGTGAGGCTTTAACAGAATCCTCAGGTTCAATTCACATTGATCGTTAATCTCCCTTGCAAGACCACTGGAACAGCATTCACAGTTTTGACAGGTACATTTGAATAAATATCAATAGATAAAAAATACAGCACACTTCAGTTGGAATAAAAGGTCCAACCCCAGGAAATTTGCAGCAAAGTAGGGTTCATAAGGAAATCATATCAGTGATTGGACGTAGAGAGATGGATACAGGATCAGTAATATAATGGGGATCACATGATAGAAACACCAACTACATCAATCATTTTCCCTGAGAGAGATGAAGGAGGATATTCTGAGGTCTTTAGAGCTGATCTACTTGCACCAGTATCATAAGGCATAAGGTGGGCTTTCTATTAATGATTCGCCACAGCCAAGGCCCGTTTTGATCAACAGGAATTAAAGCACTCACAGATAATTCAGTACCCCTTGGGATGTCCTAAAAGGCTGTGCATTGATACCTTGGAGGAGGGAAATCAGTTAGTTTGGGCTATTCAGGTGAGCACTGGAGCAGGTTTGGGCAATATTGTTTCAAGTCTTTCCAGTGCCCAATCGCCCAGGGTTAAAACATGAGGAGCCACCAGGCAGAGGAAATAATCCCCTTCCCCATCCCTGGCCTCCTTCCAAACATCCAGGCATTCTGATCTCCCTGTTCATTCTGTTCCCCAATTCCTCCTTCTCTTCTCCATGGCATTTGTTGGAAAACGTGCATTTGCAAATACATATGTTTAGATTCAATGCCATTCTTCTTGAGATCTTATATGACAACGCAGTGATATACCACTGAAAACAACTTTACAAGACTCGCTGCCATCCAAAACATATTGTTCTCAAGTTCTGATGTACTTTATGAAATAACCCGTGTTTGAATGACTCTCCAAAAGCATCTTCAGCAGTTTTCTTAGCATCAACAATACCAGCGTAGCAGTCATCACATATTCGAGTTGAGCCAAATAATCAGAAGTGCTTACAATTAGACATCTTAGTTCAGTTAGTAGTGACAGGAAAAAACTTCATCATCATCTGGTGCTTGTCCGGGACACTTTTACCAGCAGCCAATCTTTCATCTCTCCTTGTATAATTACAAGTAATGATTAATATTAGTTCAGGTGTGTTAGACCTGGCATCACTGGCGTGGGTTTCCCCTGTATTTTTGCCTTCGCCATCTGTGTTTTTGTGTTAGACTTCGTTTTGCTGGTCTTGATGCTTTGGGCTCTTTGCCACTGCTGTTCAGTTCCAAAGTGCAAGTACTCCGTTTGTCAATTGTTGTTATGGATTGATGTTTCCATGATTGGTTTATTTGCTTTACTGTTAAGTTTCTAGTACAGTGCACTGTGTGTGCCCAGGGCTTGTAAACCAAATGCTGCTAGTTGGTTTGCAGCACTGATTGTGCCACCTACACAAGCAGCCTTGCAACAAGGTCTTAGGCCTGCCATTGCGGAACCTGTGTGCAGTCTAGTACTGCCATGTCGACCTGGTAAGTGCAGCCACTTGCCATGCCCTAACCTTCTCTTTTCTTACATGTTAGTCACTCCTAAGGTAGGCCCACTGCACCCTGTGGGCAGGGTGCAGTGTTTGTGAAAGGCAGGACATGCCCTGATGTGTATGGCATGTCCTAATAGTGATATACTGCCAATTTAGGTTTTCTACAATATTGTAAGGCTATCTTCCCCCATAGGATTGAATTGGGAGTATGCTTATAATATCTTATAAGCACAACTGCCCATGGGAACACAACAGGAAAATAAAGTTTGATATGCCTGAACTCCGCATGTAAAAATGCATCTTTTAGTGAGGGGGATTTTTACATTCTGTGTTTGAAAATACCACTTTTAGAAAGTAGGCATTTTCTTGCCTAACCATCCAGTGTGCCTCTGCTAGGTTATGTATTGACTCTCTGGCTTTGTAGTGACAGGGGCTGGGGATGTGCATTCTGTTCAGACAGCAACTTGGAGGGGTTGAGGTGTGTCCTGCCATTTCAGGGTGAGTCAGGGCTGGGTTGAGTAGACCTGGGCGGAATTCAGAGTAGGGGAAGGAGATTTCTTTCACACCTGATTGGGCCCGGTCTGCTAAGGACAATGATGTCTCCACCTCCTGCCAGGAAGCTGCACCAGAGAGGACAGAACTGGTTTGGCTGGGCATAAAGCTTTTCTTCCACAGAGAACAAAGGATTTTGTATTATAACAAGAGGGGCCCAGACCCCAGGCTTTTAGATCAATTCTGGGAATCAAGAGGAACCTTTGCCAAGGAGAAGAGGTGGGGAAACCGAGGAAGAATACTGCCCCTGTGCTGTTTGCTGTCTGTAGTTGGTCTACAGTTGCTATGTTCTACCAAGGAAAGGGAAAAGGACTTTGCTGTTTGCTGTGTCCCCTGCTTGAGGAAGATCTCCAAGGGCTTGAAGAAGAGTTTGCCTCCTGTTCTGAAATCTCAGGGACACAAAGACTTCACCCCCAGCTTCTGGGAACTTCCTTTCTGAGAGTTCTGACCTGCCAAGAGGTGCCTGTAGCTGTTCTGTGCATCAGAAGGTTGTTTTGGCTGTTGGGAGCTGGAAAACCAATGCAAAAACCAGAAGCCCGACACACCCATACCTGTTTCTGATGCAACGTCATCGTGCCGCTGAAGAAACCGATGCAGCTCCTGCCTGCGGCTCAAGAACTTGCTGCACATCGCATCGGGTGCACTGATCTCCGAAGTCCAAGATCACTGTACCGATTTTGAGGCAAGCCATGCTGTGAGGTTGCAAGAACCCACGCATCGTCCCAGATCGTCGTATAGCATCGAGGCGCCAGGTCTGTCGCATCGTTGGGGGACTCAGTAAGAAACCGACGCATCACCTCCCCACACAGTAAGAACCCAACGCATCACCTCCTCTCCAGCAAGGAACCAACGCATCACCTTCCCTGCGACCCTTTCTGTTTGTGTGCGTGACGCATCCAAGGTACTTTTTGTGAAAAGTGGCACATCTACAATTTGCTTTGGACCAAATTATTTCTACCATTTGAAATTCATATTTTGATTACTGTATTGTGGATTTTTGTCATTTTTGATCTTGTTTTGATTTAGATAAAGATTACTTATTTTTCTAAACTGGTGTAGTGTCCATTTGTAGTGTTTTCACTGTATTACTGTATGTGTTCACAAATGCTTTACACACTGCCTCTGAGATAAGCCTTTCTGCTCGTGCCAAGCTACCAAGGGGGTGAGCTGGGATTACTTTACAAGTGTATCCCCCTTACCCTGACTAGGAAGAAGGATCCTTACTTGAACAAAGGTACCCACCTCTGTCAACTGGAGACCCCCATTTCTAACAAGGTGGGTTTATAGCATGCAAAAAAAAATCTGCATTTCTACTTCAAACCTTTGAGGGTTCCTTTGGACCTCAAGAAATTGTCGGATGATATTTAAAAGATCAGATGGGAAACAGGGAACATTACTGTGACACGGCCCCTTAATTCAGTTCCTGGGTACTCTCGCCAGGGTAATAGGCCACCAGATCAGTCATATGAAAAGTCAATTAAACCATCTCTGTCCTCTCCGCTAGGTGAAGTGGTGCATCGTTTACTTTGGGGTGCTCATTCAAACTCTCTCGCCCTTCATCCTTTAGTGAATACTTGAGTATCCATGGTTACAGTCAAACTGCTTCAGAATGGTGGAAATAAGGTAATATTTCATCGGGGTGGCAAGTGGGGTGTCAATGAGTCAGCCTCTCTTCTGTCCTGCGCTCTTTTGCTTGCCACGCTGCTGCATACCAGCATGACGCGTGAACGTGCCCCGCCCACCAGCCTTTAAACCAAGTACTGCCAGTGGAGCACCCATAGCATTGCCTGCAGGCATGGAGAAATGTAAAGCATCTAATAAATCCTCCCTTCTCTTCTACTGCTTTGGAATATCACAAACTATTGACTGATCGTCCCTCTACTAGTTCATGGCGAGATCAGTGAGAAGGGAGTCATCACCCAGACACATGAGACAATCATGAGCATTGCTTTCCTGCTGGATTGTCATCCAGGATTTAGTCCTCCGATCAGTACAGAAACAGCAACTGTCCTGGTGTATTTTGACATCCTCCATATTACCAACAAAAGCTACCTCTGTCTTCTCTTGCTTCTCGATCTGTGTACAGCATGTGGCATTGATCATCAGGTCCTGTTAAAAAAAACATGTCTCATGAATGATCTTAGAAGGCACCCATGCCTCATGAATGACCATAGACAACATTATCTTGCATTGGTTCTACCGCCTGGCTCACCTTCAGATGTCACCTGGTCGAAATGAACAACTCATCATCAGAAATATACACATCACCTGCATCATACCCCAAGACTTCACCCAGTTACAGCTTGTCATAACCTCCACATGGAACAGCATGGAGTGCTTTTACACAGCAAGAATATCACAATCTATGTATATGCTAACGGCAGACTGCTCTACTTAAAGGTTACGTATGTTAGCAATATTGATCTACTGCATTACTGCCTGCCCACCATATACTGTACTAAATAGTAGGGCCATCCTGTATTCCTCAGAACCTAGTCCAGTTATACTGTACGAGCAACAATATTTTTGGACAATGACAAAACAAATCACATTCCTTGGTAGATTCTGTCAATGTATCCTCACAGAAGAATCAACCGTCAAACAACACTTGAAGACGTTTTCATGCATATTCAATGCTGTAAAAAATAATAACACTTGAGATCACACATTTACACTAAAATTGAGCTGTTGCTTTTGAAATTATTTTGTTATGACTTGTTAAAGTGTATTTTTCTTTCTTATGCCAATCAGGCCTCGGCTATGCCTGACACTCTCTTGTTCAAAATTGATGTTTCATCATGTTTGTGATTGTTTATTATTTCTGTTGCACGTAGTCAAGCAATTCATGTGTGCTTATTTCAGGTTGAAATCGTTTTCGAAGAAGGCTTTCTAAAATGGGCTCATTATTGCAACATTTATTCATGGTCCGTCTGCTTGCACACGGAATTACATTAATTCACAATCGATCAATGTTGTTAACGTAACTAGTTTGTTCTGATGCCTCGAGATGATATTAAATCAAAGAGACTAAACTTATAGCCTGGGCTAGTGCTAAGGGAAAAGGATATGTGATGTTTCATTATTTCATGTTTCTGATTTATTGAAAATTTAATTTATTCGGTGGGGCAATAAATTTAGCTCTGTCCGCGGAGTTGTGGCCAGTCTGTGTTACGCTTGTATCGCAGACTTCTGGTTGGCGAGCGTGAGCAAGAATTGGGGTACCCTAGAGCACTTTTCAGGTGCTAGGTGGAAACCTTGCGAGATCTTCCCAATGTCCGCTCTCAGTGAGAAAGTTACCACTCTGGTAGAAATCTACTTGCGTGTCAGCAAAATCAACTCAAACAGCAGCCCCATCTGGCGTGCCAAGGGTGCTGCTCGCGCTGATCTTTCAGTGCGGTACGAGCTCCCGGCGAGATGAATTTGGTGATTTATTCCACACCAGATGGTGTTGCAATTGAAATCCAATCTGCATATTCAGTTTTTTAAATAAAATCAAAAGAATCGAGAGTTACGCTGTTCAAAGTTCTTATTTGAGTTTAGATACATAGTCAAAGAAGAGGTATAGTATTTTACAGGAAAAGAGATAGGTCTGATAAAGGGTACAAAGCCAGTTAAGATACAAGTCAAAGAAAAAAATGCTGTTTAACCAAAAATTAATCAATATAAACATTCAAGAGAAGCAGAAGAAGGAATGAAGCCTGTCCTAAAAAATAATTGAACAGGGCATTTTACGGGAGGTTCCTGGTAGTCCTTTCTCTTTTGTATTTGGCTTTCTCTGCCAACACAGTAAGTAACAGCAGGTTTGTAATTTTTGACTGTCCCCTGCGAAATCCGGTTTGAAAAATTAGGATAACTTACCTTGTTATTGCCCATTCCTCTAGATCTTTAAGTAGTAATGTTGCAAACATTTTTGCCTCTACATCCGTTAGGGCATGTACCGTTATCACTCCAGATCACCCTAGGTAACCCGAACCTGCTAAAGTATTCCTTAATCAACATTTTAGCTGTCGACATGGCTGTCCAGTCTTTCGTTGGAAAGGCCTCCACCCACCTACTGAATGCGCACACCACCACAAGTACATACTTAAGGTTGTTCACTCTTTCCATTTCAATGTAATCCATCTGTATTACTTCAAAGGGGTATGTTGGGGGTGCAAAATTACCCACAGGGACAGGTGTTCCCTTCCCAGGATTGTGTCGTAAACAAATCATGCACTGTTGTACCATACGTGTGGCCACCCTGGAAATATTCTTATTACTCCATACTGGGTCTAATAACTTACATATTCCTTTGGCACTTATATGAGCTGGTCCATGAGCCATTGTCACCACTGGGAGGACATATGCATTTGGGAGCAACCATCGTCTTTTGTCTGTCACATCCGTCCAACACTCATCCGAGTCCAACTGTCCCTTTCCATTCTTCCATTCCCTCAGCTCCTCCTCAGTCACTTTCTCCTGTATGTTCCGCACACTCTGTACAGTATCTGCAAACATATTAATGTCTGGTACCCATCTAGCCGGTCCAGCCACAAACATTCGCGGGAGTCTATTCCTGGCAGTTTCTTTGGCTGTCTGATCTGCAAACGCGTTTCCCCGCCCTACATCATCAACCACCGCTTTGTGTGCACTGCACTTTATGACTGCTAGCCTTCTGGGAAGCGTTAGAGCCGTCAACAGGCGCAATATCAATGGGCCATGTTGAATTTGTTGTCCGTGTGATGTCAAGAATCCCCTCTCTGCCCACAGTCTTCCATAACTATGAGCCACGCCAAAGGCGTATTGGCTGTCAGTATAAATGTTCACATCCAATCCTTCACTCAGTTCACATGCACGCATCAACGCTATTATCTCTGCAGCTTGGGCTGAGTTGTACGGGACTCTAGAAGTCTCCACCACTGTTTGTAATGTCGTGACTGCATATGCTGCTGTTGTGGTGCCGTCCGCTAGTTTAAAACAAGACCCATCAACATGCAACTCTCCGTCAGGGTCATCTAGGGGCTTATCCGTCAAATCTACTCTCCCTTTTGTCTCCTCCTCTGTTCGGAACAGGCAGTCATGCATTTCACCATCTTTCTCATCTGAAGGGAGAGGCAACAGTGTGGCTGGATTCAGGGTAGCGCATCTTTTTATCATCACATGTGGGGCAAATAGTGTCATCTCATAACCTGTCAGACGAGCGCTAGTTAAATGCTGCGTCTGTGTTCTGTTTAGTAAAATGTCCACTGCATGTGGTACCATTACCGTAAGAGCTGAACCCAGTACGAGCCCTGCCGATTGTCTTATCGAGACTGCAGCAGCCGCTGTAGCCCTTAGACAGCTCGGAAGCGCTCTTGCCACATTGTCGAGCATTGCAGAGAAGTAAGCACACGGTCTCTGTTTCCCTCCAAAATCTTGTGTTAAGACAGACAACGCGCAACCTTCCGCCTCGTGCACATAGAGTACAAAAGGCTTCTGGTAATTGGGTGTTCCCAAAACGGGTGCAGAACATAGAGCAGTCTTCAACAACTCAAACGCTTCTTGGCATGCAGGTGTCCAAGGTAGGGGCTCACACACCTCTTTCGTGGTCAGATATAGCAGGGGTTTTGTTAGTAAAGCATAATTAGGTATCCACTGACGACAGTACGATGTTATACCCAAGAATGCACGCACCTCTCGCTGTGTTTTAGGTACTGCCATGTTAGTTATTGCCTTAACGCGTTCTGGTGTCAGCCTTCTCCCGTCCTTCGATAGGAGGTGACCGAGGTAGGTGACTTCCTGTCGACAATATTGGAATTTGGGGAGGGACACCTTGTGTCCCTTACGAGCCAAATGGTGTAACAATTTAACAGTAGACTCTCGGCACCCCTCCTCAGTATCGGAGGCGATGAGAATATCATCCACGTATTGCAACAAAACATTGCCTTGCGGGAGCTCCAAATCATCTAACTGTGCTTTTAATGCTTGGCTGTAAATACTAGGGCTTTCTGTATAACCTTGAGGAATTCTACAAAATCTAAAACTGCGGCCAGCCAATGAGAATCCGAAGAGGTACCTGCTATCTGGGTGTACAGGTATACTGAAGAACGCATTCTTAAGGTCCAACACTGAAAAGTATTTAGCTGAGGGGGGTATCATAGTCAAAATGGCAGTAATGTCAGAAACCACTGGGTACTGGGGCTCAACCACTTTGTTAACATGGCGTAAATCAATCACAAAACGATAGACATCAGGTGTATTCTCACCCGCGTCACCTGAGGATCTTTTAAGTATCGGAAGTATCGGACTATTACAGATATTCGAGTCCGTCTCCTCGACTACTCCCGATCCAATCAAATCCTGTATAATCTGCAACAGAGCCCTCTCTCCATCTCTAGATATCTTGTATTGAGGTATGCGAGGCAGCTTCGCTCCCACCTTAACATTTATGGACACCAGTGCAATGTCCATTTTTCCCACATCAGTATCGCTACTGGCCCACAGACTCGGAGGGACATCCCTGAACTCAACTGGGAGGGGCTCATCCTTAGAAAAACATTGCTGCGCACGCGCGACAGAAGGACCCATCGTAAGGTACACACCATCCGGGGAACAGTAAATCGTAGCATGCAACCTTTTTAACAAATCCAAACCCAGCAAATTTTCACCACAATTCGAAGTCAAGAGAAAAGGGGAGTCAACAGTAAAGGGGCCAATCGTAAGTGTCAACGGCTTAGAGATGGGGCTAACCACCGGGGTACCAGAGAACCCCACTGAAACATTAGTCTTGCCAGACAGAGCCGCCCCTGGAACCTGAGAACGTGCTACAGAACTTTTCGTAGCACCTGTATCCAATAAAAATTTCTGATGGGATCCCGACAAGTCTGCCGTTACATAAGGCCCACGTTGATCAACATCCACAGAAACAGGTCCCTCACTCTGCCCTACGCTGTCCTAGTTATAGGAAAATCCTGTGAAATCATCCATAGCGTACGTATCGTTTTAGAACTGTCTATCCCTGCCATCATCGCTCTCCCTCTGAGAATGCTGTCTATCCCTTCCTCCGTCAAAATAATTTCCTCCCGGTATCCTGCCCTCCTCAGACTGTCTAGTGTCTCTATTCGCTTCTCCCCGACCTCGTCCCCTACCAGGTCCAGCCTGGGACCGTAGTAGTGGACAATCTTTCCACCAGTGCCCTTCCTGTTTGCAGTTAGCGCACTGGTTGGGTCCCAAACGCTCTCTTCTCTCTCCTCTCCCGAAGCTACTTCCTCAACCACCTGACACGGGCGGGGCTCCCCGTCCTCTGCCCTTCGCTACTTGCTGCAACAAAACCTTCGTCTTTAAATCTTTCGCCTTCTTTTCCTGCCTGTCCTTATTCTCGTTCTCTCTATGTTCATAGTACTGGGCCATGCTCAAAATGCCTGAGGGGGTAGATGTTGTCCATGTACTCTCAGACGCTTGCAGTCGGGCCGATATTTCTGGCAGCAGATTCGTAACGAATCTATTGACAAAAAGACGGAGCCCTCCATCTTGAGAGATATCTTGTCCGCTAAAATCCATAAACGTTTCCTCAAAGCGGGTGAAGAAATCTGAAACTGTCTCATCCTTTTTCTGCTTGCAAGCCGTTAACTTATCCCAATCTACCTTTTTAGGAGGAATGAGTGAATGCATATATTTAATTATACGCCCTGGTAATGCTAGTATCTCAGGTTTCGGCTTTTCGCCTGGCTTACGTTCCTTATCCCAATCTGTAAATTCTTCCCAAGTTCCGCCTAACTCATCTCGATGTTCCGAACCCTTCACCTGTCTCCACACATCCACGGGGACCAATAATCCGAAAAACAGTTCAATATCTGCTAACGTCATTACTGTTGAGGAGGCTGCCTCTGTTAATTCCTTGTAGTAAGCCGTTGGATTTTTCCTAGAGTCGGGTAACTGCGCCTTCAGAGCTAAAACCTCGCTCCTTTTCCAGGGCGTATACACCCATTGTTCTTGGAAATGAGCATCTACACGTGGTCTAGTCACTACCAAGGTGGTCGGGTCTACTATTTCAGATACCTCAGGGTGAAATATAGGGTGTACTTCACGCATTGGATGTATCCCCGGGAAGTGGGTCTCACCTGTTGCTGTTAGCTCATTCCTGTACTCCAACAAATACCTCAAACTACGGAGCACTTCTGCTGCTCCAGTATTAGCCCTGTAAGCATGAGCCTTAATATCGCGAAGAATCGCTGGCGCCTCACCACCATATCCCTGCTCCCATAGCGCTATTAGGGTCGTTGACATGTGCCACAAAGCATGCTGCTGCATCAAAGGCTCATAATCCTTCATAGTAGACCAAATATCCTCTAGTGAATAAATGTTATTCCTGGCCCATTGACAAGCTTGATTAGCTACCATTGTCTTCTCGTCTAGGGGTACAGTAGCACGTGTGAGTAACTTTCGTACCTGATGGAGTAGTCCTCCCTCCGCTCCTCTAGCAGGTGTTCGCAACGCGCTCTGAGGGGTGGCGCTGGCAGAAACAGTGGGGATAGCAGGGCCAGCAGAGAACAGCGGGGATAGCGCAGCAGACGCAGGGCTCGCCGCCGAGAAAGGGAGCAAGGGTGCCGTGGTAGAAGGGGAAGTAGGTCCCCCTGCAGAGGAAGCAGGTGCACCGGACAAGGGAGGGGCACTGACTTGGGGAACTGAAACCACCGCCTGTGGGGCGGAATCTCCGAGCACGGGGTACAGCGGCTGTGGAGCATATGGGGGAGGGGGTCGGGCGCTCAAAATATCTTCCATCTCGTTTGTATCCTCTTCCTTTACCACATAGCACTTATTTTCCAATAACCTAAAACGCCTATCTGCGCGCTCAATCCGCAGCTCATTCTCTTTGTTAGTGTGTTCCCTCGCCTTCTGCGCCATGGTCTGTGCCGATCTTTTCTGAGCAACCTTCTCCTCCCTTATCTGCCGTTCTCGTGCCTCCTTCTGCCACATTCGCAAAGAATCAAACATACTCTGACGGCTGCGCCTAGCAAACAATTTGTCTTGTAAATAGTCTAATTTTTCCGCATCAAAAGAGCCTAGTAAAGGCCACTGCAAATCCACATTATCCATTGTATACTTATGCCATAAAGAGGAAAACAAAATAGGAGGCAAGCCATGTTTGACGTACATGTCGAAATTTGGAGAGCCTTCCTGCGGGGCAGGTTGGCTCTTAGCCAATCTCACATCTGAAACCTCCTCACAACACCCGAAACACCGCAATTTACTAAAGCACGGCATTTTGTTCTCTTACAAACACACAACAGCACAACAAAAATTCACAGTATCAATATGCATATATCAATCAAATAGAATCCGCACCAAAACACGTGTTACCAAAATGGGACAAGGCCCGTCGACCAAGTCCTGGGAAACCTGGACCCTACCGCAGACTGAACAGCACACACCCGCTGTTCCGAGACTGGGAAACCAATCCGTTTCCCGGGCAGCACTACAAATCGGCAGGCGCCACACCACGCGGGACCCGGCACTCTCCCGTAAATCACCACATTAGGTGTTCGGGCGAGCCCAAAATCCTCGCGCAGCAGCCGCTCACCAACCCGCAGTACTATCCAGTCGGATTTTCACAAACCCACGTTCCCCAATCTCCATCAAGTCTGTCAGAGCGCTATCCGCACCCTGAGTTTCCCGGAGCACACTAGCCCCAGAAGCACACCGGCTCCTCCAATCACCAGAGACACACCGGTCTCACGGAGCACTCCGGCCCCTCAATCACCGGTCGGACCACTTACCTTCCGTGCGCGGTCCCGACCTCTACCGTTCTCCACTTCCGGCTGGCTGGACCAACATGGTCAGCTCCAAGGTTCCGCCTTCCGGACTCCGGCGTAGGATCATGGACCGAGACCTCCTCCGATCAGCAGGGTGGGGCAGCGCTGCGAGAACCAAGCTCGGCATCAAAGTGGGTACCCGGACCCACCGTGCCGACCAGGGGGTCTCCGGCCTTCTGCTACCCACTTACGGGTGAGAAAGGTCCTAATCGCGGAGTCCCTGTTCGGGCGCCATCTGATAAGCGTGGCTAAAATACCACCAGAGTGACTTACCTCACTCACCTATAGTTACCCAAAATAAGTCAGCCGGACGGTGGAGAAGAATAAACAAAGCAAGTTTATTGGGCCACAAACTCCCATATGAGAGGGCCCTATATCGGCCTCACCCCTAAGAGTGTGCCGAGAAGGACTGCCTCACATCATCATGGTGATACATTATATTACGAGAAGGTAGAGTAAACACGCCCATAATGGAAAAGTACTGGTCCACCAGGAGTGTGGACAATGGCCTCATACAAGAGGCATCTGCACCTGCAATAGCAACCCTTGTTATAATCTCCCAAGGACACAGAGCCAGGCCGCTACATCCCCAGCGCATGAGAAGGGCCTGATAAGGAGTTTCGCTAGTAGGAGTCTCAGCTACAGTAAACCAAGAAATGCATATATGCTGACACGAGGAATTATTCTTATTCCTACGGGAGGGGGAATGAGCAAGTACAGTTTGCACGCAAAGAGAAATAGTTCAAAATGGTGGCACACATGCTAAGCTAAGAACACTGCAAACGGTATCACACGCATAAGTGAATAACTGCATAATGAGAACATAAACGTAAATGCGTAAATGCAAGTAATTAGTTAGACACATTCCGCTAACTCATAAGCATAATATACGAAGGGGCGGGGCTTGGGATTGACGCCTATCAGCAATTAGCCTATAATTCGCTGGATTATTAGGAGGGCCACCTTTATAGATTGGATGTATAATGCTGCCTTACCAGGATTGAGGGATCAATTTAGTTTTTACAATGTCTTTAAACAGTTGAGTAAGAAATTTTGACCAAAAATCAGTTCGAGCTTTAAAGACAGCATTCGGGATCCCATTAGGACCAGGCGCAACATTTGATTTAATCCCACTTGTCAGTGACTTTACCATGTCCTCCTGTGATAACTCAAATATTAATAAGTGATCGTCATAGTTTTCATTCCTTTTATTCTCATTATGTGTGTTGATTATCGAAAATGTTGAAGTTTGACACAATAGTACAAGTCATGCTGAACCCCTTGAACCGTACAATGGAATAAAAAGTAACTTTGCAGAAGAAACGGCACAACCATCCCAGATTGTTGTTGGATTCTTTTTATGTTGAAGAATAGAAAATGATAAAGTAGGGTTTAAGCTTCTACCTTGTGACCTCAAAACTCTTTGACTGTCTTCATCACAAGCAGTTTGCCCCAGTTCACAATTTTGTTCTGAAATGGCTTCATGGGGTTGCACAAGTATTTTCTTTTTACCAAATGGAGAGGAGGGCAAAAATGTTGTATTCAACATTTGTTTTTCCTTCATTGTGAGAATGAGATCTTACAGTTATTACACACTGTTCTCCATATTGAAGAGAAATTCCACTGTAGTTATCATCCACAGTTCCCTGGAAATGTTGAAAAAATAAATGGCACTATCAAAACCAAACTTGCCTAAAGTGTGTGCCTTCACAAATCTGAAGTGGCCTGGTGGGCTTCCACTTGTTCTCAAGAGTATTTAAAGCACTCCAAATAAAACACCAGTCTTTCACTCCATGAAGTTTAGAGCAGAGATATGAGAGTGACGTACATCCCTTCTGCAGCACTTATATCAATAACTGATTATCTTGTATTATGTTACTGCAAAGGTATGGTTGATGTGGTAAAAGTTGTCTTTCATCAAATGAGTTTGGCAACAGCACCCTACAAAAGAAATCCAGTGCCATTCACTACAAATGGGTGACTGCACCCTAATAAAGAAGCATATTCATAAAATCTAAAGTCGAAGGGTCACATCAAGCTGTGATTGTGACTACCACTGCTGTGAAGTGTGCCGTATCCTGCATTGGGTCCACAAGACTCACATGAGAAGAGTGAAGATGGAACATGAAAATGTGGTAACAACAACCACTAATTCACGGAGTTAAGCTCAAATTTGCAGTGCTCATTCAGAGAGGGGAGATATTGGAGAAGTTGATGAGAGTGAATATTCTGTTGAAGGTACCAGTAGTAGGTTTCAATTTGGGAATCTGAGTAAAGAACTGTTGTAAAGTCAGGAATAGCTGGAAGAGATCATCTCTGATCCACTTCATGAAAAACTCCGGCTGAAAATTTGAGTCTCGAGAATCCTCAAGGGAAAGAAGCAAGTCACAGTGAGTTGAGTTACTGATGTTGATGACAATACAAACTCAACAGTGAGTGAAAAAGACTCAGTAGTATTGACAGCTGAAGAAACAAAAGTCAAAAACATGCACCGAGGATAAAAGTGGCCCAAGAGCTTGAGAGAATAAAAGGTCAGAAATAATTAAAGAAGAACCATAGATATTTGATATTGAATCCGAAAATAGTGGCATTGCATCACCTATTGCCAAGAGACCAACAAGAATCCCAAATAGGAAATACATATCACCTGCTTGGGCATATCTATCATCTGTGTCAGTGGGGGGAAAAGAAGAAGAGTCAAGTGTGGAAGTCTGTGGTAAACAAACTGTTGCCAATTCATTTTTAAAATGTAAGAGGAACCACCTTGAACTCTTTCTGGTTTTGCTAGTTGTGAAAATCTGGAATTAATTTGAACCTTTCCGGATGAAGAAGTAGAAACCTGAATTAATGTACTGAACAAATGAATTGAAAGCCGTAAACTTTGAACTTTGTTTTCGATTTTGACTATTGTTTAAAATAACACATTTCTGAATAATGATTTTTGATGGCTAAATCTTCTTTTAATTTTTATTTTTGATCTCAAAGGGCATGTACTACAGCATATGCTGTCATATTGTTAGTATGAGATTAATAATGGTGATACTAAAAGTTTTAATTGTACTGCAGTTGTTCTTGGTTTCTCCAGTTGACTATGCTTTGTCATAAAATGAATTAACAACAGTGCATATGAGGTTAGCCATAATACTCTGACACATAGAGAAAGATTAGTGAGTAGTTTTGAGAATAATATTCATTCAAATCTATTAAAGGAGTATATAGAAATAATGGGCATAAGCAACGATTTTGTGGGTACTTTTCTCCTTTTTTCAGCTGGTGAAAGCATCCTATCACTAACTGCCAAATACATACAGCTTGACTTGAAATTTGTTAGTATATTTAAGAGACATGAGTTGTTGTCACCTTACCTGTCGGGTTTCAACACTTCTCTGGAAGACCTTCCTGTTTCTAGAGATGCCGGGAGTTTGGTAACTTATAATAAGCATTTGGAAACAGTTGCACGAACTAACATGACATTTCAAATAACCAATGGGGAATGTGTTTGCAGTTTGAGTAAAGAGGAGTATTACTACATTAAAGAATAGAAGAGAAGAGTGAACGTTTTGAAAGGAAAATTAGAGAGCAGATCAAGACTGAAGAGGAATGTAAGACTTTGAATTTACATCCTAGGTTGAGAATAGAGCATGAGAGGAAGTGTGAATTATGTATGGTGCTTTATGAGCCTACAGGGGTTAGGATAATAAAGTTTGTAGGAAAGAGTGAGTGAGAAATACGTTATGTTAGTGATGAGTTTCTGATTTGTGGAGAACCAACTTTTAGGAGAATTTATTGTGTGTGGCAAGACTGCTTATGTCAACCTAGCTCAAAATTGGATGGGTTCCTGATACCTGGCTTTGGTATTCCCAAGGGTATAACATTTGAATGAGATGAGCGACGCTGTTGGATTGAAGAGAGGGAAACATGGTTCTGGACAAATTGTGCTAGATTATTAGGAGCAATGATTCCATCGATTGGAGTGGCTAGGAATTATGTGAACATTAGAAAACGGCCTCAGCTTGTGGATCAGCTCACTTGTAACACTGCTATTGCATGAGCACAAATAAAAAAATAATGAATTGCTATATGTGTGATGATTTGCAAAACCACCTAGTGCTGCATATCCTTCTAGCAAAGAAAGGCGAAGTTTGCAAGGTTTTGAAGGTTAGAAAGTACTGTACCTTTATACCAGCTAACAGTAGGCTTATAGGGGCATTTGTTTCTAATATCACTAATGTTCCTTGTGAAGTCAAAGCTTTTGAAGACTATGGCTTTTGGAAATCAGTGGGTCCTGGATTACGGAGATTGCAAAGGTTTTAGGAAGGTTGGTCAGTTGTTTGATAGCTCAGGTGGTGGCATGCTGCATACCATACTAAGACTGGTGATTATTGTTTTGATTTGTTCAATTGTTCTGTTTCTCCAGTTCAAATGTTCGGTATTATTATTTCTAAAGTCTGGCTGTGAAGAGAAAAGGATGCCATCCAAAAGGAAGAGACATGAAACAGAGATGAAGATGCCAGAGATCGAGTATATAATCAGCTCAAGGGGGCCGATTCACAGCACTAATCTGAGACAAAATCCTAAACTTACTACTTTTGGTATTCACAGAAGGCATTTAGTAGTAGTAGTAAAGTTAGGATTTTGTCTTAAGTTAGGATTTTGTCTTAAGTTAGGGTTTTGTCTTAAGTTAGGATTTTGTTTTAAGACCAAAACCTAAGACAAACTTAAGTCTAACTTAAGTGTAGCTCAAGACAAAATCCTAACTTAAGACACAGTCCTAACTTAAGACGAAATCCTAACTAGACTACTACTACTAAATGCCTTCTGTGAATACCAAAAGTAGTAAGTTTAGGAATTTGTCTCAGATTAGTTCTGTGAATCTGCCCCTACATATATATATATTTTTTTTAATTTTAAAAACCTTTATTTGAGCAAGCAAGAAGGTACAAAGATGGGCCTACAACCACACGGGCCAGCCGCTAAAAAGGAGTAGACACATATCATTTATGCCCGCAGAGGTAACAGTCAATCTACAATGCTATACTCCACATTATATACAGAGCAAAAAACAGGTTTTATGTATATAAAAGAACAAACATACAAAAAGGCGAGAGTGTATCACTGAAGGTCAGCCCAAGGGACGCAAGGGGGGGACAGCAAAGGAAGTGCAGTAGCAAAATTCTAAGCACTAAGGAGTTCGGAGGGGGGGGGGGGGAAGGGGCGCAGAGATCAGGAAGAAGAAGGGGGGAGAGCCGGAAGCTCCAGCTCAGTCCCTATATGAAGATTCCGAGAACGCTAGCCTAAGGAGACAGGGTAATCTCAATAGTGTCCACAAGGGGAGGAGTACAAATGTCGCCACGGTATTCATTCCATTGACCCCACACCTTCACCCATGCCCTGGGTCTGCCCCTGGCCACATAGACGGTTTTCTCACGGAACATGGACCAGTCCATGTTATCCTCCCATTGCGAGAGGGCAGGGGGCCTGGAGGCCCCCCAGAGTTGCGCAATATCTCGCTTCGCAATCATATAGCCCAGGGTGGCCCACCTAGTTTGCGCCACCGAATAGTCAGTGGGCTCCCAAACATTCAAAAGACAGCGACGAGGTTCCGGACGCAAGGACATCCCTGTCACCACAGTCATCAGATCAAGCACAGCCACCCAGTAAGCAGCCACCAACGGGCACTCCCAAAGAATATGCAGGAAAGTAGCACGCAAACCACATCCACGCTTACACAGTCCATCGGAGGAAAAGCCCATCACCATCAGTCGCGGTCCCGTCACGTACACCCGATGAAGGATCTTCAATTGGACCAGACGGAGTCGAGCCGGGATAGCCACCTCCTTCGGGGAGGAGAGGGCCGACTGCCAGTCCTCATCATCAAGTTCCAACCCATCTCCCACCCACTGTTCCCGAAGTCGGGCCAATAAGTCGGTCCGATTGTTAATCAACTTCTTATAGATCAGGGAGATAGTGCTATCAGGAAGATATTCGTCAAGGATACGGTCTTCAAGGGGGGAAGAGTCAGGCGGAATCTCACCAGGAGCAAATACCGAAACCAAAGCGTGCCTGACCTGTAAATAACGAAAGAACTCCCGACTACTCAGGCCGTAGTCAGCCTGGAGGGCCTGAAACGGGCGCACAGAACCCTTAGAGTACACATCCCCCACCTTAGAGATCCCAATCAAGTCCCAACGGTCAAAACCCTTGGAGGACCAAAGACCGCCCAGACGTTCTGAAGCATAAAGCGGCGTCGCCAACGTCAAGCGATCCTCCCAGCCCAGGCTTACATTCGCGGCACGCCACACCGACAAAGCAATCAAAGTAGGTCCCACAAGATGGCGCCCAGCGGAGCGAGAATAGAGCACTCTATTAAAGTCACCTCCCGGAAGCTGAAGTTTATCCATCTCAAACGCCGGATTACGACCTGGCGAGAACATAGCGTGATTAATAGCGGACAGATGGGAAGCCCAGTAGTATCTCTTAACGTCGGGGAGCGCCATGCCCCCATCATACCACGGGATGGAAAGTTTCGCGAGAGCAATGCGCGGTCGCCCATCCCAAATAAGTTGCCTCTGAAGGCTCTCAATCTCCCGAAAATAGGCCTTAGGGATAGGATCGTAATAATTCTGGAGAGCGTAGAGAAACCGCGGTAGTGACATCATCTTAAACAGGGCCGCCCGACCCAGGGGAGACAAGGGAAGTTTGCGCCAACGGGCAACGTCCAAACGGAGCCTAAGCAACGGGGGAAGGAGATTACGATCGAAACGAAGGGACGGGTCCAGGGTAACAAAAACCCCCAAGTATTTGAAGCCATCCCGGACCACCTGAAGAGGAAGTCTACTCGGCAACGGAGGCAAGATACCAGATAAAACGTATACACAGGACTTGGACCAGTTGATGACGAGGCCTGAGTTAGCGCCAAAGGATGCAAGAACGTCAAATAAAACAGATAAAGACTTGCGAGGGGAAGTAAGATACAAGAGGATATCGTCCGCATAAAGCGAGACGCGGTCTTCGAAGTCCGGGGCCCAACGAATCCCTTTGAGGGATGGTTCCCAACGGAGCCAGGCCGCCAACGGTTCAAGAGCGAGCGCAAACAACAGAGGGGACAAGGGGCAACCCTGACGGGTACCCCTGCCCAAGGAGAAGGGAGCAGACACTCTACCGTTCACTACAACTTGTGCCAGAGGTTCCGCGTACAATAGTCTAACCCAGCTAATAAACTCGCACCCGAATCCGAATTTCTCAAGAGTCGCCCATAAATAGGGCCATTCCACAGTGTCAAAGGCCATGGAGGCATCCAGGGACGCCAAAATGGCCGGCTCAGTCAAAAGCCCCGCCCTCGCCAGCACGCCGTGGAGGCGACGTAAATTCAGAGCAGTGTTTCGATGCGGGATAAAGCCAGACTGATCCGGATGGACCAAATCCCCAAGAACCGAAAGGAGACGGGTCGCCAAAAGTTTAGCCAACACCTTAGGTTCAACATTTAATAGGGATATGGGCCTATACGAGGAACAGAGGTCACGCGGTTTACCCTCTTTGGGGATGACAACAATTGTCGCCAGACGCTGATCATAAGGAAGCATGTTCCGCTCACGAGATTCTAGAAACATGGCGCGAAGATACGGCGCCACCTTATCGGGGCGCAACTTGTACAACTCAATAGGCAAACCGTTCGGGCCCAATGCTTTGCCCGAACGGAGCGAACGAACTGCAGTGGCTATCTCATCATTCGTAAAAGGGGAGTCCAAAGCAATACGGTCCAAGTCGGTGACACAGGGCAAAGTGATATCACGTAGAAGAAGGCGGGAGTCGGCAACATCCCTTACAGACACGGGAGCATATACCACACGGAAGTATTCCGCAAAACGATCAACAATGGCAGTCGGATCAATCACAATCTCACCACTCGCAGACTGAATCACGGGCACCACACGATTAACTCTTTCTTTCTTGTCCAACCACGCTAGGAGTTTGCCCGCTTTATCACCCACATCATACAATCTGCCCTGCTGCTCACGAAACATCACCTTTGCAGCGTCAGTGACCAAGGATTTGTATGCAAACTGTTTCAGACCCAGGGCATGGAGTTTCTCAGGCGTGACGCCAGACTCCAACTCGTCCTCCAAAGCAGAAATCTCCCCCTCGAGGTCCACCACCTCCCTCCTCCCAGCCTTCTTAGCCTCAACAATCAAGGAAAGGGCCTGTCCACGAATCACAGTTTTAAATGCCTCCCACAGGGACACAGCCGAAGAGACCGACCCCTCGTTTTCCAGGAAATATGCATCCATGGACTTGAGCAAGAGGGTACGAGTCTCAGGGGAGGAAAGATACCAAGGGTTAATGGGAGCCACTCGGCCCGCCGCCTCTACCCCAACCTCGAAACGAAGCCAGAGCGGCGAGTGATCAGAAATACCCCTTGGCAAATGTAAAATCTCACGAACCGCCGATGAGTGGGCGGCGGGCATCAGGAAATAATCCAGCCGAGACAGACTGCCATGAGCCCCAGAATGGAAGGTGTATTGGAGCTGAGTAGGATGCAACAGTCGCCAGCAGTCCACAAGGCCAAAGGTATCTAGAAACCCACCCAACCACTGCTGAGCCTGCGGGGTATCTCTAGGGGGATGGCGATCGTGAAGGCCGGAAAGCACCGAGTTAAAATCACCGGCCAGAAAGAGAGTACTATCAGGGAGATCTAACAAAACACGGCCCAAATCAGTAAAAGTAGAAGCCTGCAAACCCGGGGGAACATAAACATTGAAGAGAGATAGGGTGCGGCCTTCATATCTACCCACCAAGACAGTACATCTCCCACGATCATCGTGAATCACCTCATCTATCGCCAGGGGAAGGGAGGTTCGAACAAGAATACCCACACCCCTAGATCCGGAGGTGAACCCCGAGTGCGCCACAAGGCGGTAGCCCCATCTATTCATTGCATAACAAACATTACCAATCAAATGGGTTTCTTGCATAAAAACAATGTCCGGTGACAGACGTCGTATACATTTTAAGACAACACTGCGCTTAATACGATCTCCCAGGCCATTAACGTTCCAGGAAAGAAATTTCAACCCTCTACCCCCCATCCCAGCCGCCCGAGCCAAGACCCCTCGTCCATGAGCTAGACATCAGAAACAGCAGCAGACACAGGAGCAACTCGCCTTGAAAACAACACACAGAAAAGAAAAAACTTCCCAACCCCCCTCCCCCAAACTGAAGAGAAACACCCCCCACCCTGCACCCCTGCAAAAAGCTAAAGAGCCACCCCAACCTGCAGTGTGCCTGTCGCCCAAGAACCCCTATTCTACACAAAGACCCCGGAGGAGGAAAGGTCTCCGTTCCACCCTCCCCCCGACCTCAGCAAGAACAAAAATAACTAATGAAAGACAAAATAATCACAATGTAGAGGGACGTCGGCCAACACTCCTGACAGTGTATTCAAAATAAGACATAAGAGCCGAACAGTTAGATCTCCGCACCACCTACGGCACCACCCGGGTGAGCGGCGGAGTCAGTCTCAGGAGGACGATCAGGCAACGAGTCCAGCCAGTCATTAACAGCATCTGGCCGATCAAAGAAAAGGGTACGTTCATTGTATTCGACCCGAAGTCTGGTGGGAAAGAGCATGGCGTAACGTAGGCCCCGATCCCGAAGACGTTTCTTGGCACCACGAAACTCCATACGTTGTCTCTGAACCTGTTGAGAAAAGTCCGGGTAAAAGTTCACCGTAGCATTCTCAAAGGCCACCGGGCCCTTCACCCGCGAGGCCTGCAGGATAGCGTCCCGGTCTCTATAATGAAAAAGCTTCGCTACAATGGGTCTCGGCGGGGCTCCCGGCTTGACTTTGCCCCCTGGAACACGATGTGCGCGATCCACCGTGAAAAATTTTGTAAGACCAGAAGGGGCCAGATGGTTCAAGACCAGATCCTCAACCAGGAGATCCACCGAGTGGGGTTCAGGGTTCTCCGGTACACCAACCAGGCGAACATTGCAGCGACGCGCCCTATTTTCAAAATCCTCCAGGCGACGGGTCATGAAGTCGTTCCCCCGACGGAGATTTCCGATCTCTGTCTGGAGCTCCGAGACGTCCTTCGTAAGGCTAGACGATTTAATATCCAATGATTGTACCCTCTCATTCGTCTTGCCGAGATCAGCACGAATCAGATTCACCTCAATAGCCACGGTGTCAAGTTTATGGGCCAAGGCCTCGTACTGTAGGCCGATGGATTCCCTCACACCCGAGATGGCGCCCATGATATCCTGTAGGGAGGGCTCCGCCGACTCTTCCAAAACTCGGTCGGTCGCTATACTGGAACCAGGCAGGGCAGCTCCGGGGGACCCCTTAGAATGGGTATAACGGTCCATGACATTCGATTGAACTGGAGCTCCGCGCAGAGGTGTTTTCGTCTTGCGCGTCTCTCTGTCCCCTCTGCCCGCCATTTTGAAGATGCGTCACAGGACAAGCCACCAGAGTCGACGGGCCCGACACCCAAAGTACAGGATCAAAAGTACACTAAAAAGGGGGCACAACTCGGGTAGAGGTCGCCAGGCCAGCAAATAGGTCGCATGAAAGTCCAACAGCCGATCTGCCTCCAAGTCTCAGCGGCAACACGACATCCACACCCGTGGCCCAAGTCGGAACAGAATCGAAACCGAAACTTAGGAAGGGGGGACCCACAAGGCCAGATCTCCTGCCGTTGTTGTTCAATTGCAGGACGGCTACAGAACCGCACCCCGTCCCGGGCGCACCTCAAGGGCGGAGCCCAAAAGTTCAGAGCATCATTTCTCAGGATTACGAGATCCAAATCAATTTCCGAAAAGTGCCAGGGTAATCAGCCAAACGTCCCCTACACGAATTCTTGCAAGAAATCAGGATTCAGCCAGGATAAAATGCCGGGAGCGGCGAGGGTCCGGAGAGCGCTGTGCTCACGCGGCCATCTCGGATGCCCGCCAAGCTCCTCCTCCTGCCCCTACATATTTAAAGCATTGAAATGCAAAAGATGGAACGTGATGTAGACTTATATAAATAGTTTGGGATAAATGGTGATCATAAAATAATCAGAGGTTGAGGACTTTTTTGTGCATTAATCAAAATGTACAAATGTAATGCTTTGCAAAATAATAATTTACACTTGAAATAACACATACACACTAAAATGGAGCTATTACTTTTGAAACAATTTTGCTATGACCTATTAAAGTGTATTTCAAACAGGAGCTCAGTATTGTAATATTTATTCAAGGTCATTCCTCTTGCACACAGCATTACTTTCATTCACAAGGATTCACTCTTGTTTATGTAAGAAGTTTGTTCTGACACCTCCAAACGATATTGGAGTAGAGGGTCAGAATCAATATTCATGTTGTGGGAAAGTGCTAATTGAGGGTTATTGGACATTTATTATTTCTTGTATTTTGATTTGTTGAAAAAGTAATTCTTTTGCTTCATACCATGATGATTTTACAATTGTTATGCAGTTTCTAATATTTTCTATATAAACCCTTGAACGTCGGGGTGAGTCAGAGATCCCTTTTGAAACTCTTCCTATGCTACTAGGGCTACTTCCTGACTTCGTACTGATTTTGCTGCACTTGTAAGAACCAGCATTTTCCTTTAATTTATCACTTTCCTGCACTGATGGCCTCCATCACAAAATGATTTTCTATAACCTAGGAGCTTCAGTATTTAAAGAGGGTGTGGCTTGGCATCAGCCATGATGGCGGTGTAACTCTCTAGCTCCACCAGGGTCCACGACAAAGCCCGCGATATCGGAAAGTTATCCTGCAGCCGGAGGGGGGGAAATATCGCCGCTGAGCCCCCGGTGGAGCTCTGAGATGAGGGAGGCGTTTATTCCCTCAGTGGCGCAGGGCCGATAAAGCAGCGAGGAAGGGCCTTGCCCGACAGCGGTGCTGAGCTACAGGCGGGAGAGGGGCGGAGTCACGTATCATGTCAGCCAGCATTGCGAGCGCACAGCCTGGGATCCGTGATCCGTGAGATCCGCTGCGTACAACCTGTGGCTGACACGGTATCAACAGCGCACTGCAGCCTGGGGAGTGTGCAGTCCGAGTGTTCCTTACAACGCGACCTGTGCAGTGGGACACCCATGGGGCCCCCCCGCGCCCAGATGGCGAGTGTTCCTGATTGACCCATGCTCCTGCAGCCCGGTAGGAGGTGACCGGTGCATGGAGACATACTGGGGATTGAGGAAGCGAAGAGCAATGCTGGCCCCCTCCTGGGCACATTGATGAAGCGAGGTCGGTGATCGTGGTGTTCACGCCCCACTGGCGCCTGGCAGCAAACACACCCGCTCTGAGTTAACCTGTGTCTGCGGTCGGCGGGTCCGGACTCCTGGGGACAGGTCAGAGCGTGCACCATTGGATATTGCGAGATAGCCTGCAGTAGTGAGACCAGGCACTGTGTTGTGGTGACAGAGGCCTTGCAAACCGGGATGGGGAGAGATGCAGGTACATTCCCGCACCCTCATTGAATTATATGACTGGGTGGGATCAGTGCATCCTGTGGGGGTGTTATAAGGACTCAGTGGAGATTGATCTTGCCACAGCGGATTGCCAGTGCGATATCTAGAAGCAGTTGGCATATTAGGCCTCCTCTGGGATTGTGAGTGCTGCAAAGTGATGGCCTCGAGGTGCGGAAGGGGAGAGTGACATAATCCCTGAACTGGGTGCCACAGACATCCAGAGACCCGAGACCAGTGGCAGGACAGGGTGGCAACCCGGAGAGACCTGGTGGGCAGTGAACGGACCTTCTGTCCCCCTTAAGAGTGTACTTTGATATGATGAATCCGAAGGATTCAAGCAAGCCGGGCCGAAGACGGCTGTAATGCCAGAAACCGGTCCCCGGAAGCTTGTTTCCTTTCCAGTAAAGAATTGGCTTGGTAGTTTGGTCTGCCCTGTTCCCATGATGCACTGGGCCAGGGACAGACTAATTTGCATGTAGCCAGGTTCTGAACTGGGATGGTGCAGTGAGCTAAAAAACGGTGATGGATCAAGCCCTGATCTTTTGACTGGGTATGAGTGTTCTGCTTAATTCAGATGTTCTGTCCATCACCACCCCCTTTTCTGAATCGTTTTGGCCACCACAAGCGTGGAAGGGTATGCTCAGATGTGAGTCCCTTGCTCACTGCACCATCAGGATTCAAGCAAGCCGGGCCGAAGACGGCTGTAATGCCAGAAACCGGTCCCCGGAAGCTTGTTTCCTTTCCAGTAAAGAATTGGCTTGGTAGTTTGGTCTGCCCTGTTCCCATGATGCACTGGGCCAGGGACAGACTAATTTGCATGTAGCCAGGTTCTGAACTGGGATGGTGCAGTGAGCTAAAAAACGGTGATGGATCAAGCCCTGATCTTTTGACTGGGTATGAGTGTTCTGCTTAATTCAGATGTTCTGTCATCACCACCCCCTTTTCTGAATCATTTTGGCCACCACAAGCGTGGAAGGGTATGCTCAGATGTGAGTCCCTTGCTCACTGCACCATCAGGATTCAAGCAAGCCGGGCCGAAGATGGCTGTAATGCCAGAAACCGGTCCCCGGAAGCTTGTTTCCTTTCCAGTAAAGAATTGGCTTGGTAGTTTGGTCTGCCCTGTTCCCATGATGCACTGGGCCAGGGACAGACTAATTTGCATGTAGCCAGGTTCTGAACTGGGATGGTGCAGTGAGCTAAAAAACGGTGATGGATCAAGCCCTGATCTTTTGACTGGGTATGAGTGTTCTGCTTAATTCAGATGTTCTGTCCATCATCACCCCCTTTTCTGAATCGTTTTGGCCACCACAAGCGTGGAAGGGTATGCTCAGATGTGAGTCCCTTGCTCACTGCACCATCAGGATTCACGCAAGCCGGGCCGAAGACGGCTGTAATGCCAGAAACCGGTCCCCGGAAGCTTGTTTCCTTTCCAGTAAAGAATTGCCTTGGTAGTTTGGTCTGCCCTGTTCCCATGATGCACTGGGCCAGGGACAGACTAATTTGCATGTAGCCAGGTTCTGAACTGGGATGGTGCAGTGAGCTAAAAAACGGTGATGGATCAAGCCCTGATCTTTTGACTGGGTATGAGTGTTCTGCTTAATTCAGATGTTCTGTCCATCACCACCCCCTTTTCTGAATCGTTTTGGCCACCACAAGCGTGGAAGGGTATGCTCAGATGTGAGTCCCTTGCTCACTGCACCATCAAGATTCAAGCAAGCCGGGCCGAAGACGGCTGTAATGCCAGAAACCGGTCCCCAGAAGCTTTTTTCCTTTCCAGTAAAGAATTGGCTTGGTAGTTTGGTCTGCCCTGTTCCCATGATGCACTGGGCCAGGGACAGACTAATTTGCATGTAGCCAGGTTCTGAACTGGGATGGTGCAGTGAGCTAAAAAACGGTGATGGATCAAGCCCTGATCTTTTGACTGGGTATGAGTGTTCTGCTTAATTCAGATGTTCTGTCCATCACCACCCCCTTTTCTGAATCGTTTTGGCCACCACAAGCGTGGAAGGGTATGCTCAGATGTGAGTCCCTTGCTCACTGCACCATCAGGATTCAAGCAAGCCGGGCCGAAGACGGCTGTAATGCCAGAAACCGGTCCCCGGAAGCTTGTTTCCTTTCCAGTAAAGAATTGGCTTGGTAGTTTGGTCTGCCCTGTTCCCATGATGCACTGGGCCAGGGACAGACTAATTTGCATGTAGCCAGGTTCTGAACTGGGATGGTGCAGTGAGCTAAAAAACGGTGATGGATCAAGCCCTGATCTTTTGACTGGGTATGAGTGTTCTGCTTAATTCAGATGTTCTGTCCATCACCACCCCCTTTTCTGAATCGTTTTGGCCACCACAAGCGTGGAAGGGTATGCTCAGATGTGAGTCCCTTGCTCACTGCACCATCAGGATTCAAGCAAGCCGGGCCGAAGACGGCTGTAATGCCAGAAACCGGTCCCCGGAAGCTTGTTTCCTTTCCAGTAAAGAATTGGCTTGGTAGTTTGGTCTGCCCTGTTCCCATGATGCACTGGGCCAGGGACAGACTAATTTGCATGTAGCCAGGTTCTGAACTGGGATGGTGCAGTGAGCTAAAAAACGGTGATGGATCAAGCCCTGATCTTTTGACTGGGTATGAGTGTTCTGCTTAATTCAGATGTTCTGTCCATCACCACCCCCTTTTCTGAATCGTTTTGGCCACCACAAGCGTGGAAGGGTATGCTCAGATGTGAGTCCCTTGCTCACTGCACCATCAGGATTCAAGCAAGCCGGGCCGAAGACGGCTGTAATGCCAGAAACCGGTCCCCGGAAGCTTGTTTCCTTTCCAGTAAAGAATTGGCTTGGTAGTTTGGTCTGCCCTGTTCCCATGATGCACTGGGCCAGGGACAGACTAATTTGCATGTAGCCAGGTTCTGAACTGGGATGGTGCAGTGAGCTAAAAAACGGTGATGGATCAAGCCCTGATCTTTTGACTGGGTATGAGTGTTCTGCTTAATTCAGATGTTCTGTCCATCACCACCCCCTTTTCTGAATCGTTTTGGCCACCACAAGCGTGGAAGGGTATGCTCAGATGTGAGTCCCTTGCTCACTGCACCATCAGGATTCAAGCAAGCCGGGCCGAAGACGGCTGTAATGCCAGAAACCGGTCCCCGGAAGCTTGTTTCCTTTCCAGTAAAGAATTGGCTTGGTAGTTTGGTCTGCCCTGTTCCCATGATGCACTGGGCCAGGGACAGACTAATTTGCATGTAGCCAGGTTCTGAACTGGGATGGTGCAGTGAGCTAAAAAACGGTGATGGATCAAGCCCTGATCTTTTGACTGGGTATGAGTGTTCTGCTTAATTCAGATGTTCTGTCCATCACCACCCCCTTTTCTGAATCGTTTTGGCCACCACAAGCGTGGAAGGGTATGCTCAGATGTGAGTCCCTTGCTCACTGCACCATCAGGATTCAAGCAAGCCGGGCCGAAGACGGCTGTAATGCCAGAAACCGGTCCCCGGAAGCTTGTTTCCTTTCCAGTAAAGAATTGGCTTGGTAGTTTGGTCTGCCCTGTTCCCATGATGCACTGGGCCAGGGACAGACTAATTTGCATGTAGCCAGGTTCTGAACTGGGATGGTGCAGTGAGCTAAAAAACGGTGATGGATCAAGCCCTGATCTTTTGACTGGGTATGAGTGTTCTGCTTAATTCAGATGTTCTGTCCATCACCACCCCCTTTTCTGAATCGTTTTGGCCACCACAAGCGTGGAAGGGTATGCTCAGATGTGAGTCCCTTGCTCACTGCACCATCAGGATTCAAGCAAGCCGGGCCGAAGACGGCTGTAATGCCAGAAACCGGTCCCCGGAAGCTTGTTTCCTTTCCAGTAAAGAATTGGCTTGGTAGTTTGGTCTGCCCTGTTCCCATGATGCACTGGGCCAGGGACAGACTAATTTGCATGTAGCCAGGTTCTGAACTGGGATGGTGCAGTGAGCTAAAAAACGGTGATGGATCAAGCCCTGATCTTTTGACTGGGTATGAGTGTTCTGCTTAATTCAGATGTTCTGTCCATCACCACCCCCTTTTCTGAATCGTTTTGGCCCCTGCCGCAGTGCAATGTAACAAAATGGACAAATATGCTGTCCCGCGACAGCTCCACTCTGAGGAGGGGGCACAGGATGATGATTCGACTGATGAAGAGCTATCCCTTAGCTCCATTATGACGGCGATACAAAAGGTGGGGACGAACCTGGAGACTAAAATTGACACGGTCACAATTGAAATGAATCTAATGAGGACAGACATGCGGAAAGGGTCACAGCGACAGAAGTACACAAAGGAGAGCTCCAGTTGGTCATGCGAACGTTGGAAGAACGTGTTCAAAAGATGGTGCACCACCACAAGTTAATGGCCCTACAGCTAGATGATCAGGAAGGGAGAGCCCGACGTAATAACATCCAGGTGTGCCAGAAGGGGCGGAAGGTCCCAGTATGGACCTCTTTATCGAAGATCTTGTCTTAAACCACCTCAAGCCCAAGAGACTGTCCCCGCTATTTTCTGTAGAGAGGGCACACAGAGCCCCGATCCCTAAGCCGAAACCTGGGGCCCCTCCACGGACCACCATCACGCGCATCCTGAATTTCTGGGATCGGGAACCAATTTTACAGACTGCCAGAGTCAAAGGCGACCTCCTCTACGAGAATGCAACCGTCCGGTTTTTCTCGTACTTCACCCTGAAAGTGCAACAAGAGAGACTCATTTGAGGGAGTGAAACGCGCCCTCAGAAACAGGGGACTTAAATACATGATGTTCTTCCCTGCTAAACTCAAGGTTGTGAAGGGAGACAAATCCTGGTTCTTCACATCACCTTAGGAGGTCCAACAATGGCTGGATGAGGGTCCTCCCCAGGCGCACCGTCGGCGAGAGGAGGAAGTCTGATGGGGGAGTCAATACTGCTCTCTCGAGTCTCCAAGCCGTCGCAAAGAGAGGGCTAGGTCAGTGTCCAGATCCAGGAGTTTCCGATCTGGACCCTATGAGTGAATCAAAACGCCCTGGAAAGTGAAAGACTGGACTCAACTTGTTGATTTGTTATATGTCTGCTGCCGGACTCAAGGTATAGATTTTATTTGTTTCAAGAGCCCCTACATGTGCATGGGCGGAGTTGTGGGCCCGGGGGGAGAGAGTTATTGGGTGGTGGTGCCCTAGTAGCCCTACATTAGTTATTTGTCAGTAGGGCGACAGGCACTCTGCTATTGGGGATGTGGGTAGTTTTAGACCTACAAGGCAGGGTTGCAGGGTGGGAGGGATTATTATGGGTTTTCTTATGGTTTTTTGCTTATGCATGCTTTAGAAACACGGTTCCGTCACAGATGGGCTGAGATCTGAGAGCTTGCGTTTTACATGGCTTTCCAAGTGGGAAGGAGACAGGATCGAGGCTCGGGGTGGAAGGCAGGGGGGGACAAACAAGGTTCTTTACATGACGACACGACAAACGAGAAAATTGGCAATTCTCTCTTGTAATGTGAACGGTCAAGGAGATAAGATAAAACGCTCTATGGTACTGCAATACTTGCATAGGCACTCCCCAGACATAGTACTCCTGAAAGAGACACATCTCAAAGGCACTAACTACTTGGCATTGAATCAGGGCACACACCGGCTTTTCAACTGGCTCTAGGGGCACTGCCATACTCATTAAAAACTTGGTACTACTCATTGTAAATCATACTTGGTGCGACCACTTGGGACGCTATGTAGCCCTATCCGGGAAGAGGGAGGGACAGGTGATAAATACTTGCTCAGTTTATATATCACCACGACTGCATGGAACCACATTTCCTGATCTCAGCAAGTTACTACTTGAACTGCCACAGGGGACCCTAATTCTCGGGGGGGACATGAATGATACAGTGTCTTCAGACATGGACAGGGAGACAAATTTACCCAGGGCTAGGGAAACTCGGTCTCTGCACACATTCGCGCAGAATTAGGACTGATGGACCTCTGGAGTAGCCATAGTCCTGGATTGAGATAATACACACATATATCTGCACCCCATGGGAGTAGTTTGCGCCTAGACTACATCTTCACACACTCAGCCTAGGTGAGACTCTTCCGTTGGGGGGGTATCACAAGGCGCAAGGTATCTCGGACCATTTGCCAGTAGAGGTGCAGATGTATGGACCACGGCGGGAATGGTCTCTCCCGTAACCCTATCCTGTTTAGGGACCAAGAATTTAGGGACCAGTTTGAGGAACGCACAGAACAATATTTTGCCAAAAATGTTGGTTTGGTACAGTCAGACTGTACACTCTGGGAAGCATATAAGGTGGTCGCCAGGGACTTCGTACAGGCAACCAGTGGTGCTTGGCGCAAAGAAAAGAGCGCACAATGTGATGCCCTTGAACGAGAGATTTTGACTCTCGAACTAACACTGGGCTCTGACGCCGTGAGTGTTATCGAACGCTCACATACCCTTAAACTTAAGCAGAAAGAACTCAGGGACTTGGAAGAACACACTGCTTGTGCGCATGCATTGGCCACACAGAGGAAGGTCTATGATCTGGGGGACAAGGCTAATGAGCTGATCGCTTGGCTTGAAAAGAAAGATAGGAGCCACAACTGGGTCTCGGAAATTAGAACTGACGACGGTGTACGGGGAGGTACCGGTGCAGAATTAACGGAGGTCATTGCTGAATACTATGAAAACATAGATCAATCACAGACTAAGCGGGAGGAGGGAGAGTCCTATGACATACTAAAATATATGAACCTGCAGACACTTGGGGAAGAAGATAGGGCAGTGCTAGACTCAGAAATGAGTGTAGAGGAAGTAGAAAATCCCATACAAGATCTACAGTCCGGAAAAGCACCAGGTCCCAATGGGCATCTCACAGAAATGTTTAAATGCGTGGTGAGTAAATTCGCCCTGCATATGCTCAACATGTTTCTTGGAGCGAGAGATGAAGGCAAACTCCCGGTGGACTTAAGAATGGCAACAATAGTGGTCATCCTTAAAAAAGGAAAACCCCACGATCTCTGTAGCTCCTACAGACCCATTTTCCTCTTGAAATTCAATGCCAAAGTATTGGCCAAAGTTATAGCCAACCACTTGAGCTCGGTCATTCAGTCCTTAATACATCCAGATCAATCAGGCGTCATGCCACATAGGAGCACTAGGCTCAACTTGCGGCGCCTCTATGGCATACTACAGATGACCCAAAAACAAACGGATCTGCCTGCCACTCTCCTGTCGCTCGACGCAAAGATGGCATTCAACAGTATCGAATGGGCGTACCTGTTCGCTGTCCTTGGTCAGGACTGATCATGATCCCTTGGTTCACATGTTCGCATGCAGGAAAGAAGAAAACACCACACCCAGGATCAAGAGGTGGATAGAAAGTTTGTGGGAATATAACTTCACAGTTGAATATTTACCTGGTTTGAGGAATGTTCCTGCCGATTTTCTCCCAAGGATGCCTCATGACAATCTCGGCTCTAACAATGAGGAGAATTCTGTGTGGTGGGTCAAAGAACCAGCTCTCAACAAGTCAGAGTGGGAGTCGAGCATTGCTGAAGAGGAATGAAGGAAATTAGTCATGGATTTTATTGTAAATGGTTGGCCTGCTTTAACTCATGTTCCCCAATGTGCTAAAGGTTTCTGGAGTGTTCAGGACGAACCATGCATTTTTAGAAGAATCTCTATAGAGGTGATCGATTAGTTCTACCTTCCAGCTTATGTAAAAAATGTATCAATCTTGCACACGAAGGCCATCTAGGTCGCAGTTTAACCAAGTCCAGAGTCAGAGAGTCTTAATGGTGGCCTGATCTTGATCGACAAGTAGTGAATGTTGTCAGGCACTGCATTGCCTGTGCCAATAATGACAAATCAAAAAAAAATAGGAGCAACCCCCCTTTTGCTAATTGAGCTTCCTGAACAGCCTTGGACAAAACTAGCTATGGGCTTTGTGGGTCCTTTTGGCACCTAACAAAAGGTTTGTATTAGTTCTTGTGGATTACACATCCAATTGGGTATCTGCCTGTTGTATGAGTTCGGTTATCACCAAGAACATCATTGAGTTTCTAAAAGATGTTTTTGTCTGTGAGGATATTCCGGATGCTAGTGTCACTGATAATGGTGTACATGTTACATCTTTGGAAATGGAAGAATTTATTTTAGAGATCTTTCTATTATACATCATCGCACTGCACTTCATTTCCCACAAGCCAACAGACTTGTTGAGAGCATGAATAGGTTGGTAAGAGCTAGTGTTCAGTCTGCTGTGGAAATTAATGTTTCTTTGAAGTCAGTGCTGTGGAAATTAATGTTTCTTTAAAGTCAGTTTTGAGAGAAAAACGGTGGGCACACAGGAATACCCCAACAGTGTTTCTGGTGTGCCTCCTTTTAAAAGACTCAAAGGTAGACTAGCTGGAACAAAACTCACACTACTATGGTTACGTGGAGATACGGGTTTGGTTTCTAACCAGAGAGTAAAAAACGTATCAAACTATGTACAAGCAAATATACAATGCAAAGTCTGGAGCGAAAGTGAATTCCTGCTATGTGGGGGATTTCGTTTTTGTAAAGAAAACAATTTGGTCTCCCAAAGGTCAAATTTTTGGACCTAAATGCATCATTAAGGTAATGAAAAATGTTGTAATGTTAGACGGCGGTGATGTTTGGAGTTTGTCTAGACTGGCAAAATGCAAAAGTGGGGAATCCAGGAATGACACTATAGCTCGTGACCCTGTTAGTTCTAAGAAGAGTTCTATTATACATGATGAATCTCATGATGAAACTCATTCTGAACACCTCACTTTGCAGAAAAGGAGGAGGAATTGTCCTTCGTACTTCAATGATTATATTTTAACTTTATGTTCATGTTGTTACTATGCTGTGATCTCATGTTACATTTTATCTTGATGTTTCACATTTGTCCTCTATAACCATATTGGTTTCATGCTTCATTTTGTTGATTTTAACTATAGCACCATTATTTACCTTTTGTCTTTTTACCCTTTGTTGTACTTGCCATCAATTGTTGGTATTTGTTTTCCTTTTTCTTCCTTTCCTTTGCTGTTCTGTGAAGGTAAGAGGTGTTGTAATTATCTCTTTAAGTAGTGATGATGCACCTAAGAGGATGTTAGGTGCATCATCAGAGCTCCGGGCGAGTGTACTGGTGACCGTGTATTTTACCGGTTGTCTGCCCGTGTCCTCTGGTGGTTGCCATTAAAATGACTTGTTCCAGTGTCCTGAAGTGGTTGATTCACTTATTTTATTAAAATGGCAAGTAGCTGTTAACCCTGGCTACTTCTAATTGATGTTATGGAATGTTCTGTTGCTAATCCTATACAACCACACACAGGTAATGCCCTGTTTGTCAGCATCCTGAACATCTAATTGGCACTTTGAAAAGCATCATTCACAGTGCTGCAAGACTCATGAATGTCCTAGAAAGTATGACCAGCTAATCCCCACCCTTCTGGAGGTCCATTAGCACTCCCTGTATCACTGTTAAGATCTGCTGTATAAGAAAAAACCGAGAGGAGTTTCGTCCACAAGCAGACGCCAGGTCTGGACGTAGTGCAATGAAGAAAAAAGAAGATAAGCCTGGCTGTCGATTTGTGAACCGCTATTTCTTTTGGCGGATCAAAGCGAAGACCATCGGTTCTTTCGCTTCCAGTGTATCGAATCACACATTCAGATATTAGACACCTTCATAAAACATTTTTGATCATGTCTGAGTTAGATACACATCTAATATACCAAACAAATTATAATACAAGTGCATACATAATACGGAATAATGTGCAACAAGGCGATATACAGTTATCGATAATAAACAAATAAACAAACACTGTACAAAATTACACCAGCAGATTGTTAGTAACATGAAGCAGTACCATTGGGTCCTATAACTTAAACTAACTTTGTAGGACTGCTACCACACAGGAAAGTTACTACTCTGTAGGGTACAGAGCGAATGGGAAATGCCGACGCGTTTCCAATCCCAAAGTTGACTCAGGATTTTCATCAGGGCTGGGGCACGGTGTAACCTGAAGCTGTGATGTTGCACTTATTGTGCTTCTCAAATCATGCAGTTGTAGCGCTTTCAGAACAATTTAATTCAGTAGGAGGAAACTGGAGAGTTATAGTTTCAAAGTTATTTGCAGCTTTTTGTCAGTCGGTGAAGTTTTCACTGTTGCAGGGCAGAGGTCGCGCATGTTTAGCACGCATGCGCTCGTATCGGGATGTGGCTGAATTTAAACACACCAACCGGCATGGAAATCAGCTGAAGATCTTCACTGGCCAACGTAGCAAAAGCAGCCATTAAATCACTAGACTAAAGACCAAGAAGTGTGACAAACAGAACACCAGGGACCGTATTATACATTATGCCCCAGGGGCACATCGGGCATTGGTTGCCTGCTTTCTGCACTCTTAGGGCACAATGTTGTTAAGAAGGGGCCACAGACGCTTGTTCAGCCCCTTCTTTAATACTGATAGTGCTGGCGCACATGTAGCACGAACACTAATTTTCTTAACAACCTCTGCTGCCACTCCAGTAAGAAGAATCATCAACGATTCCTTAACTACTGGAATATTTCCAGAAGAAATAAAAAAGTCATACATATGCCCTTTACTGAAGAAAACAAACTTGGACTCGCTGAACCCCGACAACTACAGACCCATTACAAATGGACCTTTCCTGGGCAAACTGATAGAAAGAGCAGCGTTCGCCCAAATATCACAATTCATTGAAGAGAATGACATACTTTCAGATTTCCAAACAGGATTCCATCCGGGAAGAGGCACTGAATCTTCCCTCCTTGCCATCTGGGATGACCTAAAGAATACAGTTGACCGCAACGGGGTTGCTGCGCTACTCCTCTTGGACCTCTCAGCTGCCTTTGACACGGTTGACCATGACACTCTGAAACAAAGACTTAATGAAGCCGGCATAGAGGGAACTGCTCTAGACTGGATCGCGTCCTACCTTCGAAACAGAACTAATGTCATCCACACCCCACCTTTCTCGTCCAAACCGTACTCCACAAAAGCAGGGGTCCCTCAAGGTTCTATCATCTCGCCCATGCTTTTCAACATCTACATGAAGTCTTTACCAGTACTGATCAATAAATTTCACCTCTCGTGCTACAACTATGAAGATGACACGCAAATACTCCTTCAACTGGAATGCCCCAAAGACATTGGAAAATCAACAATTTTCAGCTGTCTCAGAGCCGTGGATCAGTGGATGACTTGGAGCCATCTCAAATTGAATGCTTCAAAAACTGAAATACTCACGTGTGGCGATTGGAAAAATTACAACCCGCTTGCCGCATGGCCAGATGAACTGGGATCACTGCCTAAAGTATCGAAGGAAGTAAGAAACCTCGGAATGACCATGGACTCCAAGCTGTCGATGAATGTCCAAGTAAATAAACTAGCAAGATCAAGCATTGCTACTATAAAAACGCTGCAACAAATTTTCCCTCATTTGGGATTTCCACACAAGGTCCAAGCTACCATCTCCCTTGTTCTATCCAAACTCGATTACGCCAATAGCCTCTACCACGGATCACCTTTAACGACCATGAAAAGACTACAACGGATTCAGAACTCGGCTGCCAGACTACTCTTGCATATCAAACCATGAGACCACATCTCCCCTGCCTTGAAAGCCCTGCACTGGTTACCGGTTGCCAGAAGATCCACGTTCAAGCTGCTTTGTATTACCCACAAAGCAATACATGGAATAGGGCCACTCTTCATCAGGAATAAAATCACCAAACACATTCAACAAAGGAACCTACGCTCTAAAGGAGCATCTCGCCTCAAAATCCCACCATACAAGAAAAAAACAATGGGTGGCACAACCTTCTCTGTTCAAGCAGCCAAACTATGGAACTCTTTACCCCCCAACATAAGATCCACCGACAACCACCTTATCTTCAGAAAACTACTCAAGATCTGGCTCTTCCCCACATAAGCAACATACAGAAATAGACATTTACAGCATATCCCTCTGTATATAAACATTTGTTTTCACTATAGATATGTACCTATCTTTGTGTATTACTTTATAAAACATGTAAAACAATTATGTTGTTAAGAGAAGAAAAAAATATAATAATAATAATAATAATCATCAATAAATAAAATCATTTTTGGTCTACATGTACATACTTCCATTGTACATCTATGTACCTTCCATGTACTTGGATCTGTGTGTCTGTTACTTTTCTCCTGAAAAAGAATATCCAATTCACTACACTATCTCTCATCCTGTGCCTCTATCAATATATTTAATCTAAATATACTTACTTTTTTATGTATCTATATACTTTTAATGTACTTATGGATCTATATACTTATCTCTTTCTTCTAATTTAGCATTTCCAATGCACTAGCCTATTTCTCAGCCTATACTTCACTCAATATATCTTCTAGCCCAACCTTCTGACTCCTCTCAAACTTCTTTCTACTACTCCTTCTAATGCACTACCCTATCTCTCATCCTATAGATCTATCAATATATCCTCTACATTCACTCTCTCATATATCCCAAACCCCATACCACTATTATGATCGCCAAAATAACCTTTTCAAGACTCTGTCCTGCTCTACCCCTCCTTGCATCATCTCACACCTCTTTTTACTACACCGATCCCCTAAAACAAACATTTCTAAACTCTCTCCTCTGACTCCTTCCCTCCAAAACTCCTTTTTACTCATCCAAAAGCCTCTTCCTACTGCTAAGATTTAAAAAAAAAATCCTTCACTCTTTTATCCCTCCACTATTCTTTTTCAATAAAAATTAACAGACTAACATGTTTCACTTCTCAAATTCCATATTCCATATTCAACTATACTAATATACTGCCCAAATAACTGAATAACATATCTACTACTCAAAGTACTTCATATTTATACTTTACTAATTTTCAACACTAATCCTTTATGGGTTCCGGAGTGGCGTGCTACTCGCCAGAAAAGCGCTTCAACGCCCATCAGGGGTAACAAGTGCTATATGAATGCAAATCTTTCTTCCCCTTTTATCCATCCGCTATCCTTCTCACTCCAAGGAACAGACTAATATCTACCACTGAAATTACCTCATATTTCACCATATTAATTCACCACTAATCCTCTATAGGCTCCCTGAATAGCATGCGTAAACAAGCGAGCGATAAATAAATACAAAGCTTTGTCCGACTCTATCCTTCTGCTATCATTCCAAATCCAAATAACTGATTAACCTATCCACCACTTAAAATGTACTTGCATGTTTCACTATACTAATTCAACACTAATCCTCTGTGGGTCCCGGAGTAGCGTGCTACTCGCCGAAAAAGCGCTTCGACGCCTCGTCAGGGGTAGTAAGCGCTATATAAATGCAATTACAATACAATACAATACTTTCATGAAAGGGTGTTCCCTCATTTGCATGTTAATGAGGCCTCATGCACATGAGGGAATCTCCTTACCTCGGCTTCAGCGCCGTAGTGTAGACATGGGTGCCGCCACAAACAGGCCCTTAGAAGGCGCACACACAGAGTACATTCTGAAGGCAGCCCTCTAGAGCTGGAGAAAGGAGGTCTCATGGACTCCACCAACATTTCCCTGCAGGCAGCATGCAGGGGGATCTCTCACCCCTTCAAAGTTCTAGTGGGTAGACGCCTGCACTGTGAAATACAGAGCACCTTTGAAGCAGATGCTCCTTATTTCACTGAATGCTCTCCCCGATGATAGAACACACTTTCCCTGTTTGGTTTCTGGCGCACCTGTTTAAAGGTGCACTGTGGCACGTACAGGGAAAGAGCACCCCATTTGAAATACAGTCCTTGAAGACAAGCATTGTTCTTTGCGCCCGCAATCTGGAACTCCATCCCAACAAAGATGCGCCAAGTTCCACCCCTCCTCCATTTCCAGAAAGAATTAGCATAAACAGGATACAGATTCAATAATAAACACATACTCCAAGGAACAGTAAGACCATGATCTCATCCACTTGTACACACAACCGTTGGCAAAGCCAATCAGTCTTTCATGCCAATGTTGAGTAAGTGATAAGATCGGCTTTGCCAATGCCCAACTCCGTCATACTCCACCAGCCTCTGGCCTCCCACAATCTGATCCCTCTGACTCCTTCATGTCTAACCTATCCAGTCTCCTGCCTTTTATGGATTCACCCTTCCAAGAAGCGGCACTAACAACATTGGAGGCTCAGATGTCTGGGAAATAAGAATCAGGAACAGCCCTTATGGGAAAAAGCCCAAAACAAGCCGTTGTCTAAAAAAGAGGCCTCAAACCCCCCTAATCACAAATTTTCTCACATTTCATTGAAGGAAAATAACATTCCAGAATTTGCTAGGATGTACAAAATTCATGCCACCAGGCATTCCAACCCTTGTCCCAATAAAAACACTACCACACTTGTTTGGCTGAGCCAAGTGCCTACGATGTGAGGCCTATGCCTACTTTAACACACTCACAGAAAAAGGTACTACAATTAGCAATAACCAACCTCTGCTCAACATGCTCTGCATAAAGGTCAAACATTGGATAAGCCTATTGTCTAAAAACATTTATGACACAGTGACTTAGTTGTTGCTCTAGGTACTGTATGTTTTTGGAGAACCTACAGACCCATTATTTGGTCACGACCTGAAGACTGTATTGGATGTAATGGTACACTGCATTTGTAAATCGACCCCTGTGACAAAAACCTATAGATAAAAACATTGCCAAAGATTGCTATTTTGTTAAAAACACGTTTTCATTATTGTTTTATTTCAATAAGTTGTTTCTTTGGGAAAACCTTGAAGGAACTACACAAATTACCAGTTGCTGTATTAAGAATCTGTTGGTGTACTTTTCAGAAATGTATATCTTTCAAGGATTACCCATGGGTTCCATACCTGTTTCCACCACAAACTGCAGGTAGGTTGAAACCACAAATATTAGTAAAAATGGATTACCTCTTAGAAAAATGCAAGAAAAACAATGGTAAAATAATATTTTTCTTTATACAACTCTGCTTGCTCCTGAAAGTGACCCTAGGATATCAAATATTTTTTTCATGGCAAGTTTTTTTTTTTTTAAAGTGCTTTATTGAACAACAACTTTTTGTCAAGTTTTTTTCCAAACAAAACAAAGTTTAGCTACATTTTGGCTATTTTCTAAGTTCCATCCAGAGAAATATACCACCGCTGGGTTCCTTTGCAATGCTGAGAATGTTGGGGAAAAAAGGATACAGATTTGGCATGGATATATTTTGTGGCAAAAAAGTCAAGGCTTAAACACAAACTACCCAAAACATCCAGGAGATTGAAAGGATTAGCAGCCAAGAGTGTCACTTAGTTCTTAAAAATACATAGGATCTGCGTGTTTGTTGGACAACATAAACGAAGGGATTGGTGTCAAGACTGATTCCGGACATCCCTGCAGGATATGTCAGCCTATAGACCAGCTAGCTCACTGTTCCACCATTAGCCCCCTAACCTTACCAAGGAGCAAATATTTTCTGGCAACCATCGAGCATGAAAACCCTTGACCCTTCATGGATCGTGGTAACAGTACAGTAATTTTCGCTCAGTCAATCGTGCTCATTTAGTCTCAGAGAAATACACAGAATAAATCTTGGGGATGTTTCCAATAAGCATTTATTGAACCAGTGTCATTCTAGTATAAAACATGTTTGCTGTGACAATCAATAGACAGAAGCTAACGTAAGAGATCACAAGCACCTACAGAGTAAATAGAAGGTAGAATTCTACCATGGTGCTCTGACAGCGACTATATGTAGGCATATAAACATGACAGTAATCAAACGTAGTCCTATGATGCAGACCCTACCTATATGTACCTAAGTGTACCTAGCATGTATGTAGGTGTAAAGCCAAGAATCCCCTCGAAAAGAGCCAACCCCATTACCTAATGGAGGAGATTGAAGGACCCCGTCTTGGTAACGAGTTGGACACCCCGCAAGGGATGTCAGACAGCTGCGTGTTGAAGCTTTGGCATGCCAGGGCCTCAGTGTCTGTGTCAGCGTGAAAGAGTCTCCTCTGGTTACCTAGTGAAGGTGCAGTTTTTTAATACCAAGAAGTTAACCTCGGGGTTCTGCCTAGATTGATATGTTATGACTGCGATTATGTAAATCACCCTGAATCAATAATTGCACATATGCAAAATAGACCTGTCGCCCAAGGATGAGAATAGCAATGACTTTTATACAGAGTTATTACACAGAGTATGTTAATCCTGTTATGTACATCATGTGCAGGGGATTAAGATACAATACTAAGAATCCTCATGGATAATAAATTAGGTTAGTTTCAAAGAAACCACTCAATACTTATACAGCACTTAACTGAGAAAAAGGTCAGTGTTAGAACCGTTATGTAGAGCATGGTAGGACCAATGTAGGTGAAAGGTCACTTTACATCTTAGGCCTAGCTAATGAAACATAACAGGAGATGAACTCTGTTTGAAAAGGAGGCCAAAACCACAATACAAATCCTCCTGCCCTCCTTCTCAGTGGAACGAGCCCAAAAAAAACCTGCCCTACCAAGAGAAGCTAACAATACTGACAACTGCAACCCTGCATATAAATAAGCCCAACACAAGCAAAATTCTACCAAGGAAGACCAAATAGGCATAACTCCCTGTGAAAGAATCTTAGAAGCAAGCCAGATAACTACCAAAAGAAACCCAAACCAGCTCACTGAATCCCCGCTGTGGAGTATCAAGATGGAGAACGCTAGGGGAAATATGAGAGGCCATGAAAAAGGCTGGAAGCAAAGAGCATGAGCACGCTCTGAAAAACAAGAAGTGCACTCCCATGAAGTGCCAAAGAAGTAATAACATTAAGAAAACACCCACAATAGTAGTTCCATGCTTTCAATATAAGAACGCTACACACTACCGCCAGTCAAAAGCAAGGGTAAAAGAGCCATGCTCCAAGGGAGGGACAAACTTAGGAAGAAGGCTACCAATAAAAAGAAGGGAACTGAGAGTGACAAGAAAGTTATCTAACCATGAGGAAGGCTTGACTCTGTGGACCATCGTATACAATGCTGTCTGCAACTGACAGCTGAAGCTGTCTCTAGAGAGGCCGCAAAAAACTCACCCGGGAAAAAATGTCATAACGTGTTTTGGACTATTATTCATCTAAGCCTTGACAGGGAGTAATGTGATTAGCGGAGGAAATAAGCACACCTCAGAATGAGTTTGAGTAACAAGTTAGGGTGAAGCAAACAAACTGGGTGTGCAGCCATTATGGTAATTGACTGGGAAAGCGGCAGAAATTCTGCGCTATAATGCCAACGCTATTTTACAAAGCAGAAAATCAGTTAAGGACTGGATACGTTATAAGTAGTGTGAAAAATACCCCCAAAAGGATGTAGAAATTGATTTGATGCTGTGAGAATAGAGTGAGAATACCACAGGATTAAAAAATCTTTTTTCAATTCTAGTAGCCCTTTCTGCATTTGTATGTGGCAGTCTTCTATCGTTTTATATGTACTCCTGACGACAAATGCCTTCCCATGGAATGTTAGAGGTTACCCTACTTTAAGATCCCGAAGTGTAGCTCGACTTCTTTATCCTTCAAGTGCTGGATGGACTGTGTGATCTGCAGCACTACGTGATCCACACACACTTTTCTTAAAGGCACATCAATAATTTACTGCTGCATAGGAAAAGTGTTTCTCTGTTTTGTGTAAGATCCTGAAGTACTGAAGTATCTCATGTCTAAACCGCCTGTTAAACCTACGACTTTTAGGCAATACAATTTTAAAATCATGATGTAAAATAAATAGGCTGCCAAACAAACAAAACAAATCTTAGGGAGGATCAAAGACCCTCAAGTCCATAATTTGCTGTGTTTGTTGAGTGTCGATAGGTACCGGTACCATAATATTTTAGCAGTAATTTTTTTGCCTCGTCGACTAGCCATGGGTCAAGGCAACTGCAGGCTGCCGGCGTCCACAACAGAACTGACACGGGCAGTTAAAGCATTTCTAAGAAGATTTATGCCATCAAGAAAGACGGCCAATACCCACTGGCAGATATACCACTCTAATCATGTGTCATAGCTTTGACTTAGTCATTAAGGAAGAGCCGAGCTTTGATTTTATTTTTCATGAAGGCTCTTTAATCTTCATTGCAGTGAGAGAAAATAAACTCCAGAGTGAAGGAGCCAGGATCGAAAGAGCACTGTGATCCATAAATAAATAAATTCCACATTTGTGAAGCGCGAACATATAACCCCTTAAGGTTTCAAGGCGCTGGAGGCCATTGAGAGATTAAGTTCCAGATGTAGGTAACTTCAATTTAGCGAGTCCTTAATAGCGATTATTACCGAATCGCTATTAAGGACTCGCTAAATTGAATGTAGGTAGAATCGCTAAAATATTAGCGATTCCTTAATATTACTTAATAACGATTCGGTAATTGAGATTCGTTATTAAGGAATACTAGGAGGCCCATAGGAATGAATGGGAAGATATCCACTATTAGTGATTCGGTATTACAGAATCACTAATAGCGGGAGCTATTTCAAGGGTGCCAGGGTAGGACACCCTGTTGCACCCCTGAAATGTGCATGTGTGCACATGTGCGCACATACATGCCCTAAGGGCTTGGATGAGTGCCACATGGCATATTTAAAAAAGCAAAAAAGTGCTTTTGTACAGGAAATCGCTACTTACCACCAACTTGAAGTTGGTGGTAATTAGCGATTCCTTAAATCCTTGAACTGGTAAGAGCAATCAGGAGCATGTCAAGTGAATGATTAATGGTGACTGTGGTGGCATAAATTAACCTCTGAAGCTAAGAAGAGGTACCTTCTCTGGTGATCCATGTGACAACACACTGAGCTGTGAAACTAGTGCACTGAGACAAATGGAGCTAGAAGTAATTATGATTGTCAGAGATCTATGTTCCTGTTTCATGATTCTTATGAGCAGCCAAGAAGTAATTTCCTGAATTATATGCAGCTGTCTACTGGGAATAGCCAGTCCATCTGCATGTTAGAGCGTGGACATCGCCATAAAGTCAGTCAGACAACTGGAAGAGGATCGTAAAACTAAAACTTTCTTCCCATTTTTACCTAAAGGGAGCAAGGTCACCTGAGCTATCATGGATTGACGGAAACCCATTAAAGTAAATATTTTTTTAATAATGATCATAAGCCTAAGGAACACTTTGTAATCAATTCTGTTGTTAACGGTAGGTCTAGTATTATTGCATGAGCACTATTCACACTCCCAACCAGTGCATCATTTTAAGTGTAGGAGGGTGCCTCTTGCTCAATTGCACTGTTGACAGAAGGGCTCCAAACCATGCCACAAACACGTGGTGCTTTTCAAGCTGAATGATCCACTCCCCTTCATCCCATATGGGTCTCTCCAATTGATCAGAAGGGGGAATTAAGTAGTTTGCTCAGCTATGCATGGCGCATGGGTAAGCGGCTGATATACTGTGGAGCGGCCTCACTATTGACTGCAATGATGGTAACTGATGTTCCTGAACATGTAACCGCTTCTTGATGGCGCGGGTGCGCTAGATATTACAGTCAAACGAGGCTTGATTTACCTTGCTCAGCCAAGCGATCCGCTTCATTTGTCTCCACTTGGGCTGATCGTCTCTCAGTGCAAATGGTGTGAAAATCTATACAAATTGCTGCTGGCAACAGAAAATGCTAATTGGCTAGGAAAATCTACATCAAATCCCATCAATGTCTACCACGTCCCTGAAGGTTTAGCGGTCTATAATGTGGGCTTTCTACATATGCGCAGGAGTGTTGTGCTTCATACGCATCACCTTCACTCTGTGGCACAGGAGGGATTTGAAATCTGGGAAGAATGTTACACTGTGTTTTAGTTCTATTTTTCTTACAAATGATGGAGAACCGATAAAAGTTGCATGTCGAGGAAGAATGGAAAGAAAGAATAGACAATACATATAATAAGGTATTATTTTCTGGAATTAAGGGACAAGGCCTTACTTTTAGACAACCCTAAACATACACACCTGTGCTGTTGTTATATATGGGTAAAAAGTCTCATTCTGATCATATAAATGTTCCCTGTCAGTCATTTTCTTTTATTAGTGAAACTGCAAAATCGACGGTAAATAAGAATATTCCTGTGACTGAAACAATGACTTGAAAGACAATAAGGGCTTTAATTTTCTAAAAATTACCTTTTTGCAGTCTTGGTAAAATGGCAGCATAATTACCTGAATATGACAAATCATCAATTATTTCATCTGAGCAAAGCCCAAAATAAAACAATGCTTTTTTGTGAATTCTCAATTTTCAGCATTCACGAAAAAACATATTTAAACTTAATTGGACAGCAGCACATATTATTTACAGCTCTTTGAATGGGGTACTCAAATTTGTAAAACTAAATATATAAGGGGGCAAAACATTTTCTTATAAGCTTCTCCACCATTGTTGCTGAATGCCGGGGTTGCAGGATACCAAGGCTACCTAATCTTGCTCCACCTCATACCTCTTTCTTCCACCTCCCTACACTTTGTCTCCCAAAACGAGGGTGCCAATTAACTCTGATTTGTATGTTAACTCCTGTTACTACACTTATCAGAATGATGAGTTTTGTTATAAATATCAGTAGTTCAAACCTTCCAATATTTATTGGTGGAAATGTCCGATATTTACCATAATATGCAGAAATTGCTGATTGTTTTTATTTTCCAATTTTTTTAATTTGATTTTTAGCATTAGTAATGGCAATATGTCAAAAAGGTGAGACCTGCTGGCTTTGCCAATGCTTGTTTAGGCCGAACACTACATTTTACAGCACACATTTGCAAATGTACTGGCTTAAAAGCATCTGCTCTACAAACAGTTCTCGGAAGGAACTCTCCAAGTTATTCAGTATTTAAAGACTTCCACATAACCTAGGGACTATTCCTCTGCAACAGCAAATGCATTGATGTGTCCTTTGGGTAACTGTGTGTTTGGTAAAGCATTGGATGCAAAGAAAATATACGTTAATGGGTTCAAGGTGGAATGTGCTTATTCTTTGCCATGCCAGTGTCTACCCCCGGAAAAATATTCTCCTCACGTCCTCTGCGCAGCTCATTTTGTTAACAAGTTAAACTTCCTTCCCAAAAGTTGCTTAACCTGCCACACATGTGTTTTGCCAAGCTTGTCTGCAACCACTGTGTGATATCATAACTTCAGCTGAGCACTGAAGACTTCACCACGTCCACCTTTGTGCTCCTCTCTCCAACCCAGGACTTCTGTCGTTCATTGAAGTGCATCACAAATTAGGTTATCACCCCAGGAGGTGGCGTGAGTGAGGTGTTGCTTTTACTGACAGAGAGTATGCAAGTTCCCTTTGAGCGCAGATGGCTTCTGGGAAGGATTGGAGTTTCGCCCGCCTTAGAAAGAGTGGTATGTGATATTATGCAAGGATCCATTGTTGACTGTGAGATGGTGTCGCCACTTAGTTTTAGATGCCGCACCAGGTTCATGTTTCTGTAGGGCGGTGACGTGGGCAGGGGGAGGGGCAGGGTGGGGGGTAGTAATGTATGGATTACGGAGTTTTACAGGTAAGTAAACATTTAAATAAATAAAACGAATTTCGTTGCGCGCACTGAATCACATTTGGTGATGCAGTGCGCGACTTATTTACAATGTCTTTGCGCCACTGGAACATCACTTCTAACAACGTTCCTGTGGCGCAATGCCCTGCTCCATATTACCAAAGTGGCGTTAAGACACTTTTTGTGGCTTAACACCGCTTTCTAAATATGGTCCCCTTTCACGCGGGTGTCTGCGTGAAAGGGGCGTGCAATGGGTGTTGATGTGTGGGCCTTCCACTGCAACATCCATTGCTTTTTGATGCTGCCCCAGGTTTACAAGGATGTGTAAATCTGAGTCAGCACCAAAAACCAATTTCATAGAAGAGCAGGCGTTAGAATGGGCATACAAGGAGAACTGTACTTCCCTTTGTTTTTGCTTTTTCCTTGTGTGCTTCATTCTGCAGCACACATAGAAATAACACATCACCATTATTCAATGTTTCTGTGCAGGAAGGGACACCTTCCTGCACATAAACAATCTGCATCCACCCTGCCTCTATGGTGCAGGGGGCATGCGTTGGTGGTAGGCAACTAATTTTAGCACCAGCGCTAGGAAAAACAGAGGGGTGCACCGTATTGTTGTAAATACAGCGCATCCCTGTGTTTTGGAAATGTCTCGAGCATGGCGCTGCCAAATTTGGAGCAGCTCTGCCCTCTGACATTTCCTTGTGCATGTGCCCCGAAGTTCCTGGGGCCTCAATTATGAAAAGTGACGCATCGCTGCGTGAAAACAGCGATGTGTTACTTTTCACTGCGCCCTCCTTGCGAGACCAATGATGCGTCATATTTACAGTATGACGCATCATGGCGCAAGGAGTTACAGATACGTCAGTATTTCTGACGTATCTGTATGGCGCAAAAGTGACGCATTGCTGGAGTGTGTCACAAAAGTGACGCAACTCCAGCATTGTGTCCTTTCACATGGGGCAAGCCCCATGTGAAAGGGCATGCGTCAGTCTTATGCCTGCTGTGAGGCAGGCGTAAGAAATTGACACATTTGTGTCCTAGAAGTGGCGCAGTGAAATTTTATAGATTTCACTGCGTCACTTCTATGACCCTGTCTTGCGTCAGAACGCCCCCCCTGCATACATTATACCTGGCGTAGGTATAATGTAGCGCAGGGGTTTTACAAAGTGACACATCTACCTAGATGCGTCACTTTGTAAATATGGTGCAACAAGGCACATTTTTTACGCTGCTGGTGCGTCACAAAAAGTGACGCACCGGCAGCGTAAAAGTGACGCACGGCCTCATAAATGAGGCCCCTAGAGCCTCAGCCAGTTGCAGATTGGCTGAGGTATGAAATCCCTTCAGGGCACACCCTGGCTAAGCCATGTATATAATCCTGCGTAAGGGGCAAGCCAAGGTTCACTCGCCACAGGCGACTTCCTCGTTGACTGAAGGCGCTTGTCTGCAGGTGCCCTCCAAAAAGGGCCCAATTTGTGTGGAACCCTTCAGCTGGCAGGGCAGTCAGTGTCCCAGAGTCTGGCAGTTGCACGCTGTGGACATTACGCCGCTCAGTTCTGTGAGGAGCGAGCGTGTGAAACGGCTGTTTTTAATGGAACACCCGCTGTGTGTTATTGGGCCTGCATAGCAGAGCAGAGAGCAGGGATTAGAGACGCCTGCCTTAGCACACACAGGACGCGTAATTCTGCTGGCATTTCATGCCGGTAGTTTTCGGTTCAGATGATATGTTCACACTTCCATTCTCTCCTGAAAAGGGATAAATGAGGGTGCCTAGATCTTTAAGCATGCAGCAGACATCCTCAATAATCAGGTGAAGAAACTGAGTCATTGAAAGGAGAAAGGGGGAGATTCTTCCCTCCTCCTACCAGCAATCACAGGAGGATTAAAGGGAGGGTGACGGGCAGACACACAGAAGGTGTCTCCTGGCAAGTACTTTACTGGTATGGCTACTATTTTTATTATGTCAAGATCAGCCATTTAAATTATTAAGAAAATCCCAACAACAGTATTTTTCCCTCTTTGAACCATAACCTCAAATTGCAAAACCTGATTTTGCACAAATCGTATTCGAGAAACAGCTCCTGGCTCTCAATATAGCACCGGTATTTTTGTCTGACAGTGGAGGAGTGTAAAAATGACTCCACCCCGAGAGGTGTGTTAGGAGCCCATTATAATCACATGTAGTCTGCACTCACATGTATTCGGTGTGACTAATGTTGAAAAAGACAGTGGGAGTATTGCATATTTAAAGTATCCCTGCAAACTAATGAAATATATAAGTTTAGAGAGGTAACTGATAGAGTTGTGTTGCTAATGTATTAATATTTCATGAGAAATGTCTGGTAATGTGTTCACGGATAAGTGATATAATGAGCTGTTTGCTAAAAGAATACTCATATTCTTACTGTATTAATTCTAAAGTTCCACGTTGAGTGTGTAGAGAAGTGCACATAATTTAACCCATGCACATGTTAACTTAGCCTAACTTGTGGGCCTGAGATGCATTAGAATTCAAGCTCACATATAAGGTTAACATTCAAATTCATATTTTATTCTTGTTGTAGAAATGTTGCATGTATTTTGAGTTCCCACTGCAGGTGGACAGGACTTTGTTAGTAAAGAGAAAAGGGTAATTGTTTTTATTAAATAGTGAGGCATGTTTAGCGGCAACTGGTACGGAGAGAGCGATAACAAGATGGGAGGCGAGTTCTCAAATGAGAAGGAGATGAGAACAAGGATGGCCAGAGTAACGATTTATGGGAATAGCAAGATGGGGTGAAGAAGCCAATGTGTGCTGATGGTATGGAAATTTACTGAATATAGTTTGTGGGACATCCTTTGGCTACAACTGATGTTATGATGCAACGCAGTAAGGGGTAGCTAGCATTCTGACTTAGGACACCTGGAGGTGCAGACCACTGCTTTGATCAGTGTGGCTTTAAGCTATTTCACCCATATTAAATCCCCTTTACGGAGGATTCTGACGGCTGACACCTTTCTCTGTTTCCATCTACTTGTTTTAGTTTAGGGTTGCCAATTTATGGTAGGATAGAGTATGTACAGATAGGGGATTCATGCTTACTTTCAATAACAAGTTAATGCAATCTGATACAAATTGTAGTTTCCTTATTACTTATATAGTGATAATCGAATTAGTCTTTTTGTTATATAGAGTGAATCGCTTCCGAAGATTTGGCTTCTTATTATTTACATTGCATTTCTATACAATAATGCTCAGACTGGTATATATTAATTTGTTTTTGAATTTGAAATAAACTTACTAACTCCAGACTTGGTGTGAAATTGACTTATTTTGTAACCTAAAGGGCTACACTGTAATTGGATATTGAATTGAAAGTGTTCTTCTCCTCACCTCTCATGTCCCACAAAAAGATCACAAAAAGATCATTGATTGAGTGTTATTGTGTGAATGGAACCAGGCTCAATCGACAGAATGACAACACTGTATGCACAAGAGGGAGGACCAGTGCAGCATATGAGTGGGACTGGGAAGCAGCCCTATTGCTTGTGGCACAGGGTAGCATTTAGATTTTTGAGGTAGAGGACAAAGCAGGACGTGCTGTGTGGCCGTAGTTTTGAAAAGGGTTTTCATAACGTAATCTGTTCTGATGATGTGCAACATACTATTCATAAAATCTATGCAAGAATGTATTATCTTTCCATTTGTAGGCTTTCATTTAACAAATCAATGCATGCTGGAAGTGGATGTGTTCCTTTGAGTTGAACCAATTGGACTAAAACATTTAATATCAAGGATTTATAAAAGCAAAACACTTAGGGCCAGATGTAGGAAGCGTAATTCCGGTCGGTAACGGCTGAAATTACCGAATTTCGGCCGTTACCGACCGGAATTAGGCTTTTCATATGTAGGTGGGTTCATTTCAGATTCGGTAAATTACCGATTCTTAAAAATATCGAATCGGTAAATTACCGAATCTGAAATGTAGGGAGCACTCAAATGAGTGCTTTTCCCATCTTAGGATTCGTTATTTACCACCAACTAGAAGTTGGTGGTAAATAATCAAAACCTTAGAAAAAGCATCTTTTTTGCTTTTCCAACAGTGCCATGTTGCAGACATACATGCCCTTAGGGCATGTATGTCTGCAACATGCGCACCCATACACATTTGAGGGGTGCACCAGGGTGTCAAAGTGACACCCTGCCACCCTTCAATGTTTCCCCCATTTACCGAATCGGTATTTACCGAATTGGTAATTGACATTCATTCCTGGTGGCCCATAGGAATGAATGGCAATTACCGAATCGGTAAATACCGATTCGGTAATTACCGAAACTTACAGATTCTGTAATTATTTAAGAAAATTTACCTACATCCCATTTGCCTGTTCAAAAATACCGAATCGGTATGATTTGGTATTTAAGAATCGGTAATCTGGGATTACCTACATCGGGCCCTAAGGGCGTAATATGGGGTCTATTCACAACTGCATTTTGTAATACAGAAATTAGTACTATTCACACAAAATTACATTCTCTAGCCTTTTCTGCTGAAAACGTTGCCACTTTCACTCCTATCTTTTGTGTCTATGCCACATGCAGGAATGTTTCTGGACATGTAGGCTTACATTTTAGTAGTAAATGTGGGAGGGACAAGTGCAGGTGGCTGGGTAATCTGTACTATACACCTAAATGGGAAGGTTTTATGGAGGGGTAGGCAGAAGTTTAGGAAGGGACATATAAATACAAACAGCCAACCACAGAAGAGTAAGCCCATTGCTATTCACACACTACAATTCTAAAGTCACTGCACGCATAAGGTCCCAAAACTGCAGTAAATAAACTCCAGCTCAGAGTTGGAGAAAGTCCAGCACAGACACATGGCCACTCACAGGTACTGCAATACATTCACATAGAAAACAGTGGAGGCAGGACTTACCTGCTGGTGCTGTAGCCTAAGGGCCTAACAAGAAATAAATAATGTACTTCCTACCTGTGCAGCTCTAGACTCTTATGAAGACCCCGCCCTCTAACAAGATCTACTCTTAGTATCAAGAGCTTTGCATGGTTCAGCTGGTTCATGAACATCCCAACAAAGGCTCTTTGCATATCCCAACACCAGTTCACATATCTCTAAGTATTAGCATCATTGTATACTGCAACAGCAGCTCACACACTGCCACCTGGTGTGAAACATTTACGTTCCCCAGAACAAACTCGGAAGCCCCATTAATGAGGGGTGGGACATTTGAAGAAAGCCAACTTCCCCCTTTCCCCGTTGTTGGCATAGGCAGGGGAAATTGTGAGCAGGGAAAACCTGTTGGTGAAGCTCTGCACTTCATTTACAAGTACCCATTTGTACAATGTATTAGTCAAGAAATCTTCTCTGTGATTGTGATATTGACTGTGAAGCAAATAGCATCAGTTTAAGGGAGATTGTTGGGGTTGAGCATCAGGAGCAGTGAGATATTAATGCAACCATGAAAACTCCATGTACATCCATTTTCCCCTCCTTGTCACAAGTGGTAAATCAGGGCTCAGTGAAGTTGCATGGTGCTAGTAGAGTAAGGCAGTGGTGGCTGGTGACATTATTCTGCTATTGTTCCTCTGAGGCGGAAGCCGGAGGTTTGCCATGTTCTCTTGCACATTCTGAACTGTTACCGAGTACTGAGTAACTGAACTTACAATCGTCACTGCTGCAATCCCTCTGAGGCGGAAAGCCGGAGGATATTTAGATTTATTGTGTATTGCATCTGTGAAATTATCGCTTTTTTAAAGATTGTACATATTTTAAAAAGATCGTTTTTAGAATATTTGCCCTCACCTCTAGGCGAGATTACTTCGCCGAGGACCTTGTATTGTGCCTCCCATAGCGCCACTGCTACCTGCGCTAGGAAGGCTTGAGCACCACTTTGGGCGCCATCTTGGAGAGGGAAGGCTGGCCGGCGAGCTCGGCGCCCCTCCCACCCTCCTCTCGCCCCCACCATGATGCATATAAACAAGGGATCCTCCCGTCCGCGCAGCGGGCGGGCGCAGCGGGCGCGCCAGCGGCGCGCCGAAGGCGCGCCAAAGGCGAGCCCGTCTGCGCCCGTCTGCGCCCGTCCGCGCCTGGCCTGGGCCTAGGGCCACCCCCCCTGGTGCACCATCGCCAGTACAAGGCCTTAGTTACTCCTCCTCCCAACTCCAGCTCCTACGTCCTCCGAGACATCAGGCCTGCCCCATACATACCCCCCAATCCTTGCTTACAAATCCTATCGCGCATTGCCCAGAGTGTAACGCCTCGCTACCTTTTTCCCACCAATTGCGGACTGGTAAGAAATGCCCTAACAATCATATCTTTTCGATCGGACTCTCAAATGTCCGCTCACTGAGCAAGCATAATCAGGATATTCACGAGCTGATCCAGGACCATAAATTAGACCTCCTATTTATGACCGAAACATGGCTGGACCAGGCATCTGATCCAGACCTAGTCATCGCCCTTCCCTCTGGGTTCACCATATACAGACTCGACAGGCAAATAAAGAAAAAAGGCGGCGGAATCGGTATTATTGCTCGTGACACCTTTTCGGTAAGAACTAAAATCATCCCCCTCACTTCCTGTGAAGCTCTAGAATTTGTGATTACACTATCCCCATCCTACACCTTTAAAGGGATTCTTTTATATCGACCCCCTGGCTCCAGGAACGAATTTATTATGGACTTTAGGACTACGTTGGAAGCATCTGCCCTTGACAACTCCATCACCATTCTGGGTGATTTTAATTTTCACTTTGATATCCCAGACAACCCCGACTCCACCTTGCTCCTAGCCGATATGTCCACCTTTGGCTTCATCCCCCTGGTACATGCTCCCACACATGATGGAGGTCATACACTAGATGGCATCTTTACTAACGCCCCAGGTCTTCAAGTTACCCAAATCCTCCCCCTTACCTGGTCGGACCATCATTGTATTCTAGCTACCCTGACAGTACAGGACACACTACTCAACAAAACCAGCACGATATCTCCTCAACCCTATCTGGCATGGGACGATATTGATGCAACAAGGTTACATACCCTGCTGGATGACACCGCCCCCGCCCTGGTCGCCGATCCAAACACGGCTACCCTTCAATTTTACCAATGGGTCAGCTCTGCAGCCACAGCACTGGTTCAAACTAAAAAACGCTCTCGTAATCGGCAAACCCCCTCGGCCCCATGGTACACCGAGGCACTTCGCACCCAGAAGCAACTATGTAGGCATAAAGAGAGACTATGGAGGAAAAACTACACTGATGAAACCAAATTTAGTTACAAGGAGTCAGTTGCCACTTACAAAACCATGATTTCTGAGGCAAAGAAAAAATACTATTGCGATAGGATAGAATCAGCGAAAAATTCTAATAAAACCCTTTATGAGACAACTAAACAACTAGCCGGTCTGTCCGTTGATCTTGCCCCTCCTCGCTCCCAGATGCTCTGTGACGCACTGTCCAACTTTTTCTTTAGTAAAGTCAACGACATCTACAGGGTTTTTTCCAACACTTCCCCCACCCCCCCGGCAACAACTACCTTCCACCAGAGTCATACTTTCTCCCAGTTTCTTGAGGTTACCTGTTTACAGGTACAGAACACAGTGTCATCTATTAAATCAGGATCAGCCCTAGACCCTTGTCCGTTGAAGGTGCTACGACCAATTATGGAAACAGTCATTCCTTTAATAACTGAAATCTGTAACTCCATGTTTCGTTCCGGCATCTTCCCAGAGATACTGAAAAAGACCTTAATAAAACCTCTTCTTAAGAAGCCCACCCTCGATAAGGACGAACTGAAAAACTACCGTCCTATCGCTAGTCTCCCAATGATGGCCAAAATAGCTGAGAAAATAATGAACCTCCAACTTTCTTCCTTTATCGAGGAACATAAACTCCTGGACGAATCCCAGTTCGGGTTCCGCCAATTCCACGGCACGGAGACCGCTCTGATCAAAGCGGCGGATGATATAAGAACCATTCGGGATGCCGGTGGTACAGCTGTCCTCATTTTATTGGACCTATCGGCTGCCTTTGACACGGTCGACCATTCCACCTTGGTCGACCGTGTCGAGAGCATTGGGATCCAAGGCAAGGCTAGGAATCTCCTTGCCTCCTTCCTGGCAAATAGATCCCAGGTCGTCACCATCGGACCTTTTGAATCCTCCCCCTTGTCTCTGCCATGTGGAGTTCCCCAAGGCTCATCCCTCAGTCCGACACTTTTTAACATTTATGTGTCGGACCTTGCCAAAATCATCAGGGCACATGGGATGAGCCTGACCTCCTATGCAGATGACACTCAATTGGTCCTCGCAGTCAAGAACGACGGCCTCAAAATAGCGAACGCCTTTAGCCAAGGTATGTTGGCTATCGGAAGTTGGATGGCTCAAAACTGCTTGAAACTGAACTCTGATAAGTCAGAGGTGGTAATTTTTGGTAACCTTTCCCCGCAATGGTCCCCCCTCTGGTGGCCATCATCTATGGGCCAACCCCCGGACCCAGCAAAAAAAGTGAGGAATTTAGGAGTCCTTTTCGACGATCAGCTAAATTTTATGCCACACGCCAACCAAATTTCTTCCTCAGCCTTCCACAAATTGCGGCTTATAAAAAAAATCCTGCCTTTCCTGCCGGAAAGTGCCGGCAAAACACTGGTTAGTTCCCTTGTATTGTCGACCCTGGATTACTGCAATGCACTGTTTCTAGGTGCCCAGGAGAGAGTGCTTTGGAAAATGCAGGCCATTCAGAATTCCGCTGCCAGGCTTCTAGGGCGCATCCCCAAACATCACTCGGCCGCATCCACTATAAGACAGCTGCACTGGCTGCCAGTAAGAAGGAGAGTCATGTTTAAGTCCCTCTGCCTGGTTTACAAGGCTTTGAACAACGTGGGACCGGCGTTCTTTGTCCAAAACCTTATTCCTTACCGTCCTTCAAGAACGCTACGTTCATCCTCCCAGCATGACCTAGTGGTACCCCGAACCAAACTTGTTTCTTGGGGGGACAGAAGATTCATGGTAGCCGCACCCAAATTGTGGAATACTCTACCAGAGTCGATCAGAACCAGCCCGTCCCTCTGGATCTTCCGCAAGCAATTAAAAACATGGCTCTTCAACCAATGATCTCCTGTCTGATGAGGCTCAACACATTGCAGTAACTCCAGCGCCGAGATGCCCAAGGGCCTTCGTTCGCGCTCTATAAATGTTTTTATAAATAAATAAATAAATAAATAAATTTAAAGTGGTAAGGCGTAAATGTTGGGCATGGGTTTTATACAGCAAGCAGCGTGAACAGGTTTAATGGACAAACCTGGGATCCAGGGTAGGTCCCTCTCCCGAGAAAGAAATGAAAAATGCAAATGAATGTAACGCTAAAGCAAGGCTTATAAATAACACTCCCGGTATTATGGTATTTATTTTTTGAACATTTCCGTCTGTATTTATACATATTTATTGTTTGGCCTTGTTATTGGTATTTATCCATATTTATTTTGTGTTTTGAGCATAAACGGAATCGGAAAATTGCATATTTCCACATTTATTTAAGTGTTGAACATGCACTCATACATGGATGCTTGTCACGATTTAGCAAATTAGGCACCCATGTATAACAAAACACTACACTCACAGGTAAAGATTAGCGTTGTACTACAAATATATTTTAACATATGCATGTATTTAAGTAAATCTCAACCTGTTTTTTAACACTCCATGCTGTCTATCTGCTCAGCTGTTGCCTGGAATTTATGAAAGAGAGCAGGGAAAGTCTCTCACAACTGCCCCAGATCTTACTCCATTATTATGTTGAGCAGTAAATGTTATGTGTAAATTGTACAGTGTGACAACTTTTGTACTTTGAATTGTATGCTTGCCCACTGTCTTGCACTGCATGCAGCATTAACTTTGGAAAGAAAGGGTCTAACCACCAGGCTTCTGGAAGCACCCACAGTAGGGGCTGGGCAGGTGAAGGGGATCTGGACGGAGCATTTGCAACTCCACCCATTCTACAGGAGTAGGGTGGACAGGGGGCAGGCACAGCACCTGCCCATTGCCCTGGTAGCACAAAAATGGGTCCATGTCCGGTGTTCCTGTGCCCAACAATAAGGGTCTGGTAGTTACTGGCCCAGTAATTCCAGATCTGTCGTTAGCAGGCAGATTGTAATGGCCTGCTGTGGTATTCCCCCAATGAGAAGAAGCAGAACGAAGGTAGTCGAAAAAGAAGCAAGCAATTGAAACTGACATACAAGTCAACCAATGATACACAATAGGCTGAGACACACCCACTGTAAAAATTGGCCAGTATATTTTTCGACAACAGACATATAAAAGCTGTCTGTAGGTAAGACCACAACAGGAGAACCTTTTGATCCACCCTGCAAAGTCTCTGGTTTGTGAAAGTCTTAGTAAGATCTTTCACTTGATGCTTTTCACATGAGAAGCTTTACCACCACCCTGGGATGTTGTAAGCACAGATTTTAGCAGCATCACCACCTGAACACATTGCTCTGGTGCCCAGGGCTGCAAACTGAATTATACACAGAAGAGCTCTTTATTTTCCTAGAGAAAGCCATTTTCTGTTTAGGTACAGATATGTGCTTTGATCCACAATCTGTCAACAGCTGGTTTATCTTTATAAGTTCCCTGTGCCCCTTCAGTGATTAAACTGTCACCAGTCATCTGAGAGCAATTACATCACACATCATGGCTGGGCAGTAAGAGCGGCTCCTCTGTCACTACCCAGGGATAACTCCTTTGCAATGAGACTTATGGATGCTGGCAGAACAGCTACAGTGTAGAGAAATTGCGCTTCTTAGCAAAATAGGGTCAAAACATCGGAACTACGAGTGAGAGAAGGGAGACGTGGCTGTCTGTTTTGAGGTCGAGCCTGGGCAGCGCATGCGCTGCTCTGCGAGGCATGCTGTATTGAAGTATGGAATAGAAGCTCCGCCCATCTTTTCCATTGGCTCCTGTTACTGTCCCTTCAAAATCATTGCTTTTCATTTGTGAATAGGCTTATTAACCCTCCTTGGTATCTCCTTGTCTGCATTTGTAACCTCCCATAACGACTGGACATTTTACTGGTGTTGTGACACAGTTTGCTTTAGCTAGTCGGTGAGCACTATTTTCATTAATAATCTTCCCTATTCCACCCACGACGTCGCAGCACGCTGCCACCTTTTATAATGTTATTAGTCATGTATTTTTTCATTTCCAGCTCGGTCCACTTTAACTATAGTGGTCATGCTTATTTAATGATTTAATTTACGTTGTGGTCCGCTTTCACTTTTGCAGCCGCCCCTATTTATTTATTTAATTTACAGCGCGGGGCGCTTTCACTTTAGCGGCTGCACTTATTTATAGAATTTACAGCATGACCGCTTTCACTTTAATGGCCAAGCTTGTTTATTTATTTAATTTACAGGCCGACCGATTTCACTTTAGCTACCACCCTACAAATGCCTGTTTTATTTATTTATTTTTACACGTGTAAAAGCACCCCATTTGCGCTTTCACTTTAATGTTGGCCACGCCCTTTTCTTTAGACACTGCTGACAGTAACATGAATACGGCATACAGCATCTAAAGAAAGGGGCGCGGCCACCATTAAAGTGGTCTTGCATTTGCAAGAGTTTGAGCTATTACCGTTAGAAATTACAATGCCTTTTATATCTGTGTTGCTTTGAAAAACATAAATAAAAGGCATTATCATTTACAATGCCAATAGCTTAAAATCTTGCAATTGCGAGACCAATTGGATTAAAAATGCTTGTTTTATATATGAGCAGTAAAGACAGAGTCACATGGCAGTGGTCGCTAAAATGTTTGTATGTGTGTTAGTTTGAACTGAGTGATTGCGTCTCTATGTGTTTGTGTTTTGCAGTGACGAATGTGCTTTGTGTTTGCCAAAGGTAAGAACTGCCTGTGTATTTGTTAATAGTTATGTGGAAGTGAAGGTTGAGTGCCTGTGAAAGTAAAAGCTGGGCCCAGATTTATCAAGCTTTTGAATTGCGCTTGTGACGCGAAAGGTGTTGAAAAAGCAATGCAAAGACTTCATTAACCTTTACAAGGCCAGGCAAAGGGGCGCCTTGTGTGGCTTTATAAAGAAATGTAATGCAACACAGCGGTTTGCTTTGTTACATTACCTGTCAAGCTGGGAGGCGTTCCATGGATGGAGCCGAACGCCACAGAGATATCACACGACGGGGAGTGCTTTACCCACTGATTCGGACTGATGAAGCTTTGATACTTTGACGCGTCATAAGAGAGTATAATTTCTCAAACTTACAAGGACGATAGATATCACTGATTTGCCCTGATGAAGTCTTGTTGTATTTAAACGGACAAACAGCTGTTGGCAAGGAGCTGTATTGATGGCAAGGAGTGGTATCTATGACAGATTATAATTACTGAAAGAAAGCCTTGATGTCTGAGTAAAAGACATTGGACACTTCTACATATAATTATACTCATTTTTGATTTTGAGTGTTTGGAGTTCTTTTGAACTATTGCCTAGACAATAGATGGTCAACAAATGAGGAGATCTGAGTGCAGTGACTGGGCAAGCAGGAGCTATAGTTAATTTTCTTGTGATGTGGTGGTGGTGAAACAGGCTTGTGTGGCTCCCTGGCTGGGCCAAGGGCAATTCTACCACATTTTATGTGAGTCTGGCTTAGCATTGATGGTGCTGATTAGGCATAGTAGCCCTTGGCAGTCTCACGCGATGAGCGAGAAGGTCAAAGGGGGAAAACGGGGCTCTTACTAAGCTAGTTATCAATAGCTAGGATAAAAACCCTCCCAGGCCTCCTAGAAGCTGATCCCAGGTTCGAGTGCTAAGGCTTTGTGCACTGATGGGAAGTGGGACATATGCAACTTTGAGGCGTTACTCTGCTTTGTCCTGCTTTGGAATGGAGGTACATGACAAGATATGCAGATGTGTGTCTTCTTCTCTGTCCATTTGAGACTTGGGTATGCTATTTTATGTGGACGTTCTTTTTATTAAGCATTGATGATTCACAACTTCTTGGCTTTGAGACAGAAAAGAGTCCATGAGAAGCAGAACAATAAAATGACTTTATAGCCTAAGGCGGGAGAAATAATGTATTAACTTCATTGAGAGGAACAGACTGACATTCAAATTCCTTCCAAAGTTGACTAGGGAATTTCAATTTTGTGTTGCCTCGATGGATAAGGCCTGACTCCGAGCAGTAAGCCTCAAGTTGAGAATTCTCAGAAAATGCAAGACTAGGAAAAGGAGTGCAGATCACTTAAAGGTCTGTGGTAAAGAAAGCAAATTATTAGAAATGTGGGGCAGCTGTATTAAGGTGTTTGATGGAGTATACACAGGGATTTGAGCTGAATTCTCTCACAACACCAACTTCAGAGTGCAGAGAAGAAGAGTTACATGGTTACTCTGGGGCACCAAAAAACACCTGACTACAGAATTTTGTAAATGTGGTATATTCTGCAGTAAATAAGCTTTTAAACTGGATGGTTCATGCACAGGAAAAGCCTGTTTCTCCTATTTATTCCTTCATAGGGCGCTTTTGTGTGTCTCTTCCTTGGGACCAGCTCAGTGAGTTCACTTATATGTCTATTTAATCTCTCATTTTAAACCAAGTACATCCTATGATTCATTGGGCTTGTTGGGTAGTCTTTTGTCTGTGTTTATCAGACAAAGATGGGTCAGAGGGAATGTCATTGGCTTTCCCATTTGTCTCCAGGTCTACTTCTCTGTCCCAGATTTTTTTCAAATCCTTAAGTCTGTCTATAGGACCATAAAGTGTAATTTTCTGCCCGTGGTACAAGCAGTAGTGTTCAGGACTGCAAGATCTAAAATGGGCCAAAGGAAATATGTCTTGCAAAGTAGAGGGTGACAATTGAAAGATCACTCCAAGACTTTTTCTCTGTTGATCCAGTTCTTATTAAGTTGTGTGTTAATCATTTAGATTAGACGTTGGCACCTCTAAGTCGCTATCTTTTCCCTGTCCCTTAGGATACTGTTGACAATATCTAGTGATGGGAAACGGCATTTGTCCATGCCGGCTAAGCCACGCGTGTCGTTACCACTCAAGCGGAACACCGATTGCCTTAATAACTCATATGCCTTAACCACACATGTGCCTGAACCACACATATGCGTGTTTAAGGCAGTCAGTGGTCTAGTTCGAGAGACAGGATGGGTGGGGAGGGGAACAGGAAGGATCGGGCGAGGAAGGACCAGGACGTGGGTTGGTAAGTAGGGCCTGGGGAGAAGAGGGTAGTTTTCAGGGGTGTAGTTTTAGGACTCATCAGTTTTCAGGGCTGGGAATCCATTTTAGGACTAAGAGTGAGGGCTGGGGTTGGGGTTGGTTTTTGGTCTGGGGACCATTTTAGGGTTCAGGGCGGGGGGCAGGGGTTGGGTAGTTGTTCAGGCTGGGGGCCGTTTAAAGACTCAGGGCCGTGGGAAGGGGTCAGGGTAGTGTTTTGGCTGGGGGGGGCATTTTAGGGATCAGGGCAGGCGATAGGGGTCAGGGTCATTTTTTGGTCGGGGCATTTTAGGACTCAGTGTGGGGGGCAGGTGCCAGAGTAGTTTTTTGGCCCGGGTATGGGGTGCATTGCAGGGCTATAGGCTAGTTTTTAGGGCTCGGGCGGGTGGGTCTGGGTAGTGTTTAGGGCTGGGGTTTGGGGAATGCATTGCTGGCGGCCGATTTTTAGGGCTCAGGGCAGGGGGGCCTTGGTGTGAGCTTTACCACGTATGCCGTTACCAATCATGCCTTTACAGCGAGATTCGTTGCAAAGGCATGTGTGGTAAAGACACGGTCATGGTTGAGATTCCCTGGTTTAGGAATGTGTTGTTGAGGCATATGTTGTTCTATCCTAGAACTCCAGTGTGTGATGGGGATGGTTGTGTAAGCCCTGATCCCACAATTCTGCTGCTGTAGCGTTCTTGGCATAGGTACTTTGTGGCAACAAATTCGCCCTTTATGTTCTTCATTCCACGGTGGGTGACATTCAGCTGTTCAGGTACGTATTTTTCCTTCCTGTACTTCTGATAAGGAATAGCTACCTTTGAGACCTATTGGTGAATTTGTCATTTCAACCCAGGAGCTCAGGGAATGATCCAGTCCTCTTCATACAGGGATAGTATGTTGCGTTTCGACTTCTTTTTATTGAGCCTTGCCCACATGTCTGTTGCCACTGTGGAATGTTCCTTGGAATTCTCCCCCTTTTTGGGGTTTATTCCGGTTTCATTCGTTCTGTGGCTGTGAACTATTTGTCTTTCAATACTACAGTTTGGGAACTGTCTAAGTTTCCTATTGATTATTGTTGTGTGCCTGTGCTTAATGAACAGCTTGCACAATGGTGTAATGGCCTGAATACTTACCAGTAATATTAATTACTTCAATGTCTTCTCCTCCCCTTCACAGTACTTAAGACCCATCCCCCTGCCTTCTGGCTGTGGTTTGAACCTTCGACGTGAGGTTTGGCTTGGGAGAAGATGACAATGCAGTTTAGATATTGTTCTAAAAGAAAGAAAGGAAGAGAGAAAGGAAGGAAGAGAGAAAGAAAGAAAGAGAGAAAGAAAGAAAGAGGGAAAGAAAGAAAGAAAGAAAGAAAGAAAGAAAGAAAGAAAGAAAGAAAGAAAGAAAGAAAGAAAGAAAGAAAGAAAGAAAGAAAGCAAGCAAGAAAGAAAGAAAGACAATCTTTTAAAAAAAGAACATTTATTTGGGCTGAGATGATAGAGTTTCTTTTTATGGAGTGCCTGATTGAAAATAAGGACTGTGAAAAGAACAGCGGGTAATTGTTTAAGCCATTACTGTAGGTCGGCAAAACTGCAATTTATGTCACTCCACTTCCCCACTCCTTTCCCACCTCATATCTAATTTCCAGTGCTCTTTCTTTCTTGCATTCCTTTTGTTCGACAAATGTGCTCACTTTTTTTCTTATGCCCCTGCTTCATCTTCATATAATTTCTTCTATCCATCCAGCCTCTCTCTAATTGTCCTCCTTCTTATCTCTCTCCCCCTTCTACCACCCATCTTGCACTCCCTTGCCAGTCTCGTTTGTTTTATTTCTTCGTAGGTTGTCACAGCTTTTCATTCCTGTGCTGCAAAGAATCATGACAGCTGCCTGTAGTTGAGATATAACCTACCAATAGAAGCCGGGAACTCGGGGGAATATGCAGACACATTACTCTGATTATCATTATGCCATTATTTGTAGCAAATACCAGTCACATATCATTACAGTACTTGCTGCCCCGGGGACTGGGAACCGCTGCAGCAGAAAAGCAGCCGGTGTCTCGGTGCAAATTGAGCAATTTCCACGTTGAGCACAGATTCTGTTAGTGTGAAGATATTTACAAGAAAACGGAAAACCCAAATTATGACTGGGGAGGGGGTTCGGATTATGAATCCTTCTCAACGTTTCATAGGTTTCTCAGCAGATCAGCAGGTAAGTGGACAAGTAACTGTAGAGTGACCAGAATTAGAAAATTAAAACCAGTGGCATTCCACAACAATCAAGTAGGACTAAAATTGTTCAGCAACCATTAACTACTGTATAACTTACTTGGCAACACTCAAGAATATTTACGGTGAACAACCTTTACAACGCAACTTTTAGCACGCAGTGTCTTTACGACGCAACTTTTACAACGCAAACCATTACAACGCATTGCGCTGGGGGGGGCGCTCTAGGATAGGGAATAGGTTTAATGTACTATCCAACACCTTCCCTACTATCCACGGGGACTGGAGTTGGAATAGTAAATGAAACTATTCACTATCCAGTGCCCAAAAGCATTATGCGTTGTAAAGGTATTCGTTGTAAATACCGCGTTGTAAAGGCATGCGATGTAAAAGCATGCGTTGTAATGTCATACATCCATATTTACCAAGGGGCATTAAAGGCAAGACTTTCGTACAATCATGTGTGTTAATTAAATTCCTTTCTTCTAATGGTCGACAAGAAGTTCTTCACTTGAGCACATGGAAACTGGCCTCCTTCTCTGCTTTGGAGCCCACTGGCCAAAAATATAGAGTTTGGTGCAAATGTGACTAAGAAACTTGCCTACAAACCCTTGGTCCACCTGCCTTATGCAGGAATTGGGGGACCTTAAACCCTTGGTCCACCTGCCTTATTTAGGAATTGGGGGACCTTAAATATTCCATCGACGGATCCCCCATTGGCTCAATTGACGGAATACTTCCTCCGAGGGCCCAACAGAGAAGGACATTACAATGCCTGCCCTATTTAAGATGGACCTTGTAATGTTTTTTTCTGTCTGTCCCCACCAGCATAAATCTGGCAGTGACAGAGAAGGAAAAAAGTATTATGGGAAGTAAAAAACTATAGACTTCCTGGGAGAAAGCTCACAGTGTGTAGGGGTGATTCGTTTTTGTTTTCCAAAAACAAACTGACACTTTGAGAGTACTTTAAAAAAAAAAAGTTACATGTTGGTGAATGGCCGTCAGAACTGTACGTGGCTATTCATCAAACTTTTAGAACATTGAAAGAAAACTATGTGACAGCGTTGCCCTTTATTGTACAGAGGTATGTTATAATATGTTAAATAGATTTGTAACGCATGGGACTACCCTAGGGTGTCTTGGCGCTGACTTAGCAGGCTAAGGTTGGCGCATTTGGCTGTTAAACAGCCAGGTCTTAATTTCCTTCCTAAATACAAGGAGGGATGGGATGGCTCTAATGTGGGCCGGGAGGCTGTTCCATAGTTTAGTTGTGCTGACAACAAAGCTCCTACCTCCCCAGTTGGCTTTCCTAACGCTGGGGGCCACTAGGGTATTGGATCTAGCAGAACGTAGTGGTCTCTTAGGAGTGTACCACCAGACATCATGCCTTAAGAATTCTGGTCCTGTGTGGTAGGGAACCTCTGTGTGCTAAGCAAAGGGCTTTGAATTTTACCTGGCTGCGAACAGGGAGCCAGTGCAGCTTTTGGAGACTGGGGGAGTAAAATTGTGTGAGATCCAGGATCATTCTAACTGCGGCGTTCTGGACAAACTCAATTCTACTGGCATGCTTTTCTTGCAGATTCATTTAGAGGCCATTACAGTAATATAACTTTATGAAGACTAAAGCAGTGATCAAATCTTTCCTGGATCTATCCGGAATATAGGGTAAAATCTTTCTGATCCTCCTGAGTGTATGATAAGATGAAGACATCAGTGACGAAACTTGAGCTCTGAGATTGAGTTTGTCGTCAATATTAACCCCCATATTTTTGGCATTAGAGACTGGGATTGGGGGAAGGGGTAAGTACCTCTGAACACCAGGCTTGGGACCAGGGAGGAGAGAGGTTCCCTAACAATATCACCTCTGTTTTACCCGAGTTGAGCTTTAAGCAGTGCTTGTTCATCCAGAGGCTAACTGCTCTAATGCATTCTTGAAATTGTAAAGTTTTGTACGGGTTGCTGTTGAAAGCTAGGACTACCAATTGGGTGTTGTCTGCATGGGAGGTAAGATCCAAATTTAAACTTTTAACAAGAGGGGTCAGTTTAGAAATATAAATATTAAAAAGAGTTGGGTTCATCGAGGATCCCTGTGGTACCCCACATGGCAGAGTGAAAGGTGTTGAATTGAATTAGCCTATAGCCAGACTTTGTCAGAAATAAAAGAGGTGAGCAAGGAAAGGGCCTTATTTTTGATCCCTATCTCTGCTAAACGGTGGATCAGAGTCTTATTGTGAGAAGCTGCCCCGGTATATGGGCACCCTGCACCAGTCCAGACAACCCTTAAGGTGATTTAAGAGGTCTTAGACACCCTAGAAACTCTCTTAGTGGTAGCCGAGCAAGCAGCCTTCAAGCTTAGTCCTGAAGGAGCGTAAAGCACTTTGTTTTCCCAGAATGCAATCTTATAGTAAAGATTAAGTGAAAAAGAACCACACAAGGTATTTATATAAATATGTATTTATTATATATTACTCATTAACACGTTTAGATATCTCCTACATGGAGATAAACACAATGCACACAATGCTTTGCATAGAAATACAGTAAATAGCACAGAATACAGGGTGGGCCCGGGGGGGGACCAAACCATATACTAAGAAAGTGGTATAAGAACCACGACTCGGGTCAAGACAATGTCGAGAGGACGTACAAGTGTTGAGGACCCCAGGAACCACCCAAGGTGAGTGATTAGGAACCCCACGGACAGCGTGTGCAGTTTGGGAATATGACCATGTGCTCCGTACAAATCAACAGGTAAGTCGCGGTTGGAATTTGATAGATTAAGGACCCTTCCCAGTGGACCCTGAAGAAACCCACTGGAAGACAGAAGGTTGGAGAGGCAACCCACCCGTGGATACCCTAGAACCCATATTACCTACACCAGGGAAGGCAGTTGCATAGGTGTGAAGTGGTGTCGGAAACCGCAGTCGAACGCAATGGAGGACTTCAGGAAAGTGCCACTGCTGAAGAAGGAGAACGTGTCTGGTGGAATCCGAAGGTGGATTATAGATTATAGTTGGGAGGTACCTGCAGGCAGAAAGGACAGAGACTATGCCACTCAGGAGTGACCAGGAGATTTGGAAGAAGAATGCCCATCAATGTCGGGAGTTGCAGGACAGTTGATGAGTACCTTGACTCTGCAGCTGTGTGGACCAGGCGATGCAGGAAGACCAGGAGCAGTGCATGAGCTGTCCTATGTCGGATGTTGAGTGCTGAGGAGTTGGTGTCCGGCGGGAGAACCAACAAGCCTTGGCAAATGCAACCAAAGCAGAAGTTAATGAAGGTGAAATGTCGGGACCAGCAAGGTCCAGGGGACTCACCACAAGCAGGGGAGTCAGGGCAGGCCTTGTAGTGTAGTTCCTATTATCCCAATAGGCTCTGCGCATTGGAATAATACCTTCAATAGTAAAGGCCTAGACCAGACGTTAACTAGGTCTACTACTGACGATATTAGACTTAAAGTTTTGGGTTTGCCAGCTAGCTCAGAGTTCACTAGAAACTTTCTCGAATGTTCAGGAAGGAATTAACTTCCCTGATTAGACAAGAAGGGATTTCGTTTCTGACAACCATAGAACATGACAACTTTGCTCTCCCCTAACCAAGAGTGTATCTCGAGAGTCGTGTGAACAAAAGGCAATTTATTTTACTCAGTCAGTACGTGCATTCTCAGTCTCATCAGAATGTAGAGAAAAGGAAGAGACGGGCGTGTTCAATAAAAAGGTGTTATTTATTGATCAGTCTCTTTTCTCATACAAGAGAAATGGATCGATATTATTGCAATACTTATAGTTAAGTAAAGTGCATACATTAAAAGCAGAAGTATAAAGTAATACTGTAAAAACATTGATATGGTTTCTAAGCCATAAGATGTTTTAAAATGAATAAAATATATTATATACACATATACATTTGACTAAACGTACTCAACTGGTGTTTCTAAATACGCCTACCCCGTGTACCTGACCTAAGCCTAATACGTGGGCGGGAATAGAAAGTTACAGTTTAAGTTAAGTTTGTTTTTGGCAAGTGAATAACTAAAGAATTCTCTGCGAGGGGTTATTCAGTTCTGTACCTGGAATTAAGGATGAATGAGGGATGGTATCTCTCTCTCTGGTCTCGATATTCCAGGCTGCCTGCGAGGGCTACCCGGAAGCGCCGGTGCTGGATTTCTCGGCAGGAGAAAGCAGCGCGTCTCGTTCTCAGTGCGTCAGGAAGGCGGGGCTGCGCCAGCGGGGTCTGCTCTGCTCTGGGCTTCGGCAAGTATGGCTGCTCCGTCTCGTCACCACCGCATGTGTTTGCATAGGGCAATATCGGTAATATTTATACCTTTAAGGTGCCGAGATTGACGTAAGGATGGACATAGATACGTCAATAAGGATGTCATACGACTTGCTCGTTAGCACATTCTTTTGCTGAAGTTCTCGGTGAAATCAAAACAATGGCCGCAGGGTTTTGCCCAGGTTGTCATAGGTTTGATTTGTTATGAGAACTCCGTATGCCTTATCAGGGGCTGGAGGAATATCGCTTGTCTAATTAGATCGCAAGCGTTATGACCTAATCAGATAACACGTTCCTGTGCCGTAGTGTGACTGCGTCAGATAACGGTATCTGCATCATGGGGGTTTTCTGCCTCATGGGCTGACTGCTAGTTAACTTGTTGGTTTGTTTAACCAGAATAGGGTCAGGAATAGGGAGATCGATTCAGAACCTATAGGAATAGATCACACCCACTCCACGCTAACTATGGACATATTTACTAATCTATGCATAGTAAAACATACTATAGAGTATAGTGTATACCTTACCACCCCAAAATACATAAATGCATTTTGAAATTTTTCAAATATACGGAAGAATTGCAGTCATATGTATTGTATGCACTCAAGCTGTAGAATAATGCCAAAGTAATCACGCATTTGTATACATTATTGCTATTTGGTATATGAGAATTTACACATGAAATGGCTCTTAATACAGAAAAAAAGTTCGAGCCCATTCATCACAGAATAAAATATTTATGCACATACCAGCGGGCAGCTAATGTCTATAAGCTATCTAAAATTTAGAAACCTTAGTTCTCTAATAATAGTTCTTACTTTAAGCAGAAGATAGTGTCCCGAAAAATATGCAAAAATATTTTGGGGCTGCTGAAAAATTGCTGTCCGTGAACTGGAGGTAAAAATTGTTCATGTGACTTTATTTTTAAAGTTGAAGGCCGAATTCAGGGAACGTCGTGTGCGAGCTTGCTCAAAAGTCTCTATTTCTGCTCTGGTGAGAACATCATATCATTTAGGCTTTCGAAAAAACTGTCAACAGCTTCCTGGGAAAGTTCCACTAACTCGGAAAAAGGTGTAACCATGCATTCGTGCGCATGATTTTCTCCATTGACATTCTGATTCGCATTGCTGACAGAAGGTCGTACCTGTTCGATGCTGCTTTCATCTTGAACTTCACTACCCCTTAATCGTAGTGGTGAAGCTTCCACGAATGCCGTCATCAGGATTGGTAGCCTTTGAGGGCAGCACAAAGCGTGAACCTTGATCGGGCTCAACAATGTTTCTGCATCCATTGGCGCATCCGATTGTAGCGTTAGACAGGTGTCTAACACGCATTCTTCTCCGCATAGCAGACACCTCAATACAGGTAAAACACATCTTTGCCACATTGGTCGAAATGATAGAAACCAAGTCATGTTCAGGTCTCTAAGCCGGGAGAGTCCCAGGATTTTTGATATCCGGTCCCGGTATCCAATGGCTAGGATTGTTTCTTCCCTTGTCGGAAGAGTTTTGTCTGTGACATGGGTTGCCATAACGAAAAAAAAGGACTAAGAATAGGATTCCTGCAATTAGTCCCAAGATCAGGGGAAGTCCGCCAAAAATCAAATGGACGAAATCTGGAAAAATACCCAGTATGGCTTTGAATGGTGTTAATGCCATCGAAAATACTGTCTTAAATACCTTTGAGACCCCATTGGTATCAGAAATATTTAAGATTTCATTCAGGATTTCTGCGAAATGTATGGGGGAATTAGTTGATAACAATGAATGTATCTCTGCAGTCGTCCTTGCGACTTGTAGATCATACATTTCTTTTGATGACGTGAGCCTTGTAGGCGTCTGAAGAAGCACTGTTTTCATTCTGCTTAAAGTATCTATTCGAATAGAAGTAATTTTCAAATTGGGCCATGCCCTTGCCTCCCTGTCTGGAAAGGAGCTGGGGAACAATGAGCGTCCACAGCACTTGACCTTCGCAGTCGTAGTTACGAGATAAGGTGTCCCGGGCATAAGACTACAACATCTGCGATCTACAATTAGAATGTAACTCCCATTATAGAGTCTTTGAAAGAATGGTTCTATCTCTGTTGCAGGTGCGCCTTGCTGGTGACATGAAAGGTTGTATGAATTCCCTTCACAGGCTCCATGCAAACTAATTCCGTTACACAGAAGCGTGCCGCTTAGTGACATCGAATCATTGCCACTAAGAAACACTTTCTGTCCTTTATTACTGACACATGCATGTGAATAGGGCAGGTTCCATGTTGTTTTGATGTACCCCTTTCCCAATTTCTCGTACATGCCAGCCTGTATATATTTTTGGCAGTATTGAAACCTGAAGGTTGAGATTGGAATATTTATTATCCCATGTATTATCCATTCACTGACAGGTCGTTCTGACATTGTCACTGGTAATCTTTCGAGTTTTTCAATGCTCAAGATTGTATAATCAGCACCCTTTTGTGCCATACTGATTTGTCTATCAGTAAGGTTAAAGATTTGGAATAGTGACGTTGTGTTGATTAAACGCCAAGGCACATAGCCTGAACGCAGATTTTGTAACGTCCAGCCAAGCTGTACAATAGAACGCAATTGAGACTGACCGTGTTGTAATAACAGTAAGTCTTGCGATAATATGTCGATTGCTGAAGACACAATGCTGTCCAAAGAAAAAATTCTGGAGGACAGAGTCATTAACCCATTGTCCACTACAGAAAGTGATTTTTCCAAATTAATACGGTCAATTTCCCGTATTCTCTCTGCTGTTTCAATTTGAGTAACCTTCCAGGCCTCATTGTATGCTGCATATACAGAGGCTGCTATGAATCGCTTGTGACGCTGTTTGCGTGGTCCCATAGTGAAATCACGCAAGTCAGCACCATCAGTAAGTAAAGTTAGGTGTTGCTTAATTTCTGTCAGTGTGGAAGTTTGTAGCCATTGAAGGCATAATTTGCCCACACTGTAGGTGGTTATTATCCCTGGGTGATGTCTTTGAGGATATCTAGGGTCTGGCCTGGTCATTTTGAACCCCTGTGTTTTGTTCAGGAATCTGTCTTGACAGTTATTAGTATCTGTGGGCCAGATCAACCACTGTTTCCAATCTGGATGTGTTCTGTTTTGGTTTAATACATCATTTACGTCTATCTCTTCATCTATAGAGCTATTGCTGTACATTGTTGGTTTTGGAATAGACGGTTTATTTAAGTCTTTAATTTTGGCTAGGCCAAGACAGGTAGTTTGTTGAACAGTGTCATTTAAAAATATCATTTGTTCTGGGATCATGCAGGCTCTAAACAAAGATTCTATACCCTGTACTTGCCATTCTTTTGTACCCCAAACACTTTTTAATTCAACATTTTTGTCCCAATAATCAAAACCATAAGTATTCATTTTTTCAAAGAATGAGTCCGAATATATCAATTTTGTGTTTGTTATCATGGTCTTTGTCCCTGTCTTATTTGACAATTTGAAATAAAATGTTTCAGCATTACTTATGTTAAAACCTGAAAAGTATGAATATTTGTCGTAAACGGTTCTTGAGCTCCCTTTTGGAGGGGTTGCACAATGCTCCCATTGATTATAATTTAAAACATTTCTAGGTTGTGCAGATCTATGTAAAAAATGGTTACCATAGTGGTTATAACAGTACATACTATCATAATTTGTAGAACCCTGCAAATAATCATGTTTGGTAAATTTAGCAGACATTACTAAGTCAGACATCATATTATTAATGCTTTCGAAGTCCCAATCATCAGCAAATGAGCTTGGTTTTACAAAGTCACTCAATGAGATCTTAATTTGGTGTGGATATTTCAGGATTTCGACCGGACCATAAATTTCATAGTCTGTGTTGTCCCATGCTACCCCACCCGGTATAGGATTGGCTGTGAAGTTGACTGAAGAAAGTTCTCTTTTCTCGACGTGTGACGATGTGTGTGGTTTGAGGATCAAGTTGATTTTCTGACTTGCTGTGTCCATTTTAGCATATTTTCCCTCAATGAAGCGTCCCAAAGTAAGTACCATGATGAGCCAAAGTATGAGGATAAATGCACCAAAACCCACCCAAAATTCGATCCATGGAGAAATCAGATATGTTTCTTTCAGTTGTTTCAAAAGTTCTTTAGCTTTATCTTTAAAGGTTTTTGATGATGTCTGTGTCTTTGATTCACTGAAGCCTTCAGAGGAATCATCGAAGTTTATGAAGTAGCCGGATGCAGTTCTGTCAATTGTTCCAATTGGTTCAGGATCAGTTTCTTGCATTTGCACTGGGTACTTCATTGTAGATTGGTGTGTCTCTGCTAAAAGTTTTTATTTGGGTTTTCAGAGGTCTGAGTTCGATTGCATTGTTGCATAGTCCTTGTTGTTCTTCTGTAGGCGTTTCGAATGTGATGAGCCTCTTCGTTAGGACCTCTGTACTGGTAGCAAACCTTGGTGTTCTGCTACTTATTGGGAGTCCACTTGGCCTACTGTTTGTTATCGGCCACATGATTGTGGTTTTACCAGGTCGATGGATACAACTCGGTTCTCCTTTTTACCAGCAAGTGGCGGTAGTACAACTGATCTTGTCCCGTTGATAGACAAGACAGGAACTGCTTTTCTGTAAGAAGGCCCAAATTCCTTCTTTACCGCGATCTTTTCCCTGACTAGATCCCCGACTTTTGGAATCCAGACAGGTCTTGCTGGGACAGGTGGTGGTTCTTCAGTGGTTGTTGGCTGTTGTTTAAACTTTATGTTGCTCAGGTCTTTTCTTGTTTTGTTTAAGTCCTGCAAAATAGCCAAACGGTCTTTGATATCAAAGCTTTTTTCTTTCACCACTGAAGTCTGACTATCAATGTCAGAGATCAACATCCTAGTTCCAAATAATAATTCGTACGCACTGAATCCCTTCAGAGAATTTCTTGGCAAGTTATTTAGACTACGTTGGACACTTATTAGATGTTTGACCCACCCAGCTCCCGAACCTAATATCCTTTGCCTAGAGGGAGGCTGTGGAGAGTCATGGAAGAGCTAAACGTCCCTGGGGATATTTTGGCAATCCTGATGAGACTTCACTGCAACAACTACGCCCGCGTAAGGTGTGGCAAAGGTGGCAAGTTAACCGAAAGGTTCCCCGTTCGCAGAGGGGTGAGACAGGGCTGCGTGCTTGCACCGACCCTGTTTTGCCTCTTTGTGAACGGGGTTGTTGCCCACCTAATCAGGATTGCCAATACCGATGCCCCAAAGTTGACAGGCAGCAGGGTGCCTGCAATCATGTTTGCAGATGACACCCTGCTGCTGTCCAAATCCCCCATGGGAATCCAACGCATTTTAGATGGCTTTCTAGAGTTTTGCTCCGAACGTGGATTGGAGATCAACCCACAAAAAACTAAATTTATGATCTTGAATCCTAACCCCCATAATCGAGCCCCACCCAGGCTAGGCACTGTCCAATTAGAACGCGTGCATAATATTGAATACCTGGGGATTACTCTAAACGAATATCTAACTTGGACGACCCACCAGACCAAAGTGACCATCAAACTGGCTCAGTTGGCGGGTGGCACGATGCGTCTGGCGAATAAATCTTCTTATCGCCCACTAACCCCAATTATTCATATTTACAAAACCCAAGCCCGGGCGGGTGTCACATATGGGGGTGAATTGTGGGGGCATTCCAAACTCCCAAAATTACAGGTAATCGAAAACAAATTCTTGAGACAGGTTGTCGCTCTACCTCAGAGTACCCCCCTACTTCCCCTCAGACTAGACCTGGGAATTCGATCAATAACAGAGGAGCTGGGACTCAAACCGCTAACTTTTTGAAAGCGCTTGTGGTGTAGCCCAGACCTTATAAGCTACAGAGAGGAATTACAGGAATTTCTAGAGCTAAGGAACGCTAAAAGAATTCCGTGGATGATTTATGTCAAGGCAATGCTAGAGGAGATGGGTTTCTCGGAACTATGGACGGATCCCTTAAACTTTTGTGTAAAGACTCCAAAGAAGGTACTCGTGAGAGCATATTATGAATTGATGCTCACAAAAGCCATTGATGCCACGAGAGAAGGATCCTTGACACACCTGTTCCTCAAAGCGAAAGACTCTTATCATCTCGAAAGTGCTCTAGATTCAATCTCCCCCACATTAACAAGAAAATTATTTTTACAGTGGAGGTATGGATGCCTCCCTCTAGCATCATTCACAGCGTCATGGCAATCCCGCTCCACCGCAGAACTCTGCCCAGTGTGTGCTCATCCGAAAGAAGATGATGCACATGCCGTCTTCTTCTGCAAGGGCTACGAGAGGAGCAGGAAATACTGGCTAGTCCCGTTACTTAAGAACTTGGGCTTTAGATCTTTTCAACCTGCCTACAGAATCTTAAAGACAGATCTCTCTCCCATTGTGGTTTTTGCCCTTTCAAAATTTTTAACCTCCATGTGGTTCACTCGGAGTCGAGTGTTGAAAAGACTTGTATAACAGTACCCCTGAATTTCCTATTGCTTTTACTGCACCCTATGTTCTTCTTTTTAATATTTTCTTAACTATCGGATCACACTATGTTTAATCACTTTTATTGTGTACAAATACTATGCATCTTTTATGATTTGTGATCGAAATAAAGATTATTTGAAATGAAATGAAATAATATCCTTTCCGTTATAGATTGCTTTATGCCTTGGTTTTTTCTTTACACCATCCCGTATCCCTCAGGAAGGAAGTGAGAAGATTCCCGCTGTGCTATGCTCATTTGGCCATGTTTCCCATCAGGCTGGAGGGCTAGAGTGAAAACAATGGTCAAACGTAGCATGCTCTTAGCGTATATGCCAAATAGACTCGCAAATCTTTGTATAACAGTCCAGACGTCAGCCGAGTGCTGGTGATCTACATTATAAGTGGAAACTAGCCTGTATATGTTAATCGCAAGCCTTCATTTTTACTCTTGATTTTTTCTGGAGTAAAACAACGAGGTATTAAACTGTTTCTCTCCCCACTGCGATCTCTGTTGCAGTTTGGGCAGTTTTTTACAAACATGGTGTGACGCAGGCTCATGCCTGGCCACCAGTACCGTGATTGTAATTCTTCCAGAGAATCTTTTAGTTTGAGGTGTCTGAGACCCTCGCCCATATGTGCGTCTGCGATTAACAAGTTTCTCCTGTCCATGTTTGGAATCACTCTATCCCCCACTCCAGGGATTCGAGCAAAAGGGACGGAGTTTGCATCGATTATGTATGTATAATTGAGCGGATAGTTGATCGGTAGCGCTGAGCAGTCGCCTTTTGATGACGTTTTCACCGCCAGCACTGTTTCACCGTCAATGTATTTTAATGTACGCTTTTTTCGAACTACGGGAGCCGATTTAGTGGCTGTCGCTGCGGCTGTGTCAGCCAATGAATTCCCTGCAACGTGAACGCCATCACGTTGATGACTCAGTGTGTGTATCACGTGAGTCTTTGGTAGTTCTTTTTGTAAAAGAACTATTTGTTCCCAGAGCAGTTTCTGCTTTATTGGTGCATTTGTGTCATCTTTGTAACCGTTCTGAATCCATGTCTGCAAATCCTTATTATATGATTTGACGCAGTAATATGAATCTGACACTATAAGTGTCGGGAATTCGCGATCCGCATTATCTAGCGCCATTTTCAATGCTAGTATTTCAGTTTGTTGTTCTGAATTAGTTTCTACTGAGTGTGTTTTTGTTAATAGAGGTTTTAGTTTACCTCCGCGCCACACTTCTTTTGTAATCCCACATGTGGGGTTGTATGCCTGTTCTCCCCAAACGGGGGGTTGAGCATGTCCGTCTGTATAAATTACACAGGCGTAATGATCTAGAGGCAGAATTTCGGTCGGCGGAGGACATTCAAATTCATATTGGAGAAATTCTTGTGTTTTTAAGTTAGGATCAAATTCGTATGCCACGTCCGTTGCAGCAAGAGAATTAGCCCATTGTATCCATCTCGGATGGAGCGCTTTAGCATTTGGAATGCTTGCCTTTGTTACCGCCTCTAGGGCTGGTATCGGTGTCACGATTATTATTCGTTTACCTTGTGCCAGGGCTCGTTCTTTTGCTATAGCTGTCTGTGTTGCAGTTAGAATTTTTTCCGTAGGGCTAAATTTCATTTCAGCCTTAGTGTACAAGTGTGATTTGAATGCAATTGGTACCTTTTCTCCCTCATTAGAGGTCAGGTATGTGAATCCGCATCTCCCTGGGATGACTCGAATCACAAGATTGCGTGTGTTATCACGTGTTTCTAATTTTGTTTTAATTAGCATGTCTGTTTGTAAGGATCTCAAAATTTCTGTGTGTATTTGAGTCCAATTATATCTTTTAAAATCTGGTTTTATCAGATCATAAAGGGGTTTGACCCTTTCTGCGTAATTTGCAATGTATGTTCTTCCGAAATTTAGGAAGCCTAGAATCGACTGTAGGTTTTTTAGTGTTCTAGGTGCTTGGATTACGGCACATTTCTCTAGAAAATTGTCAGCCAGGCTTTTGCCTTCACTTGATAATTCATATCCTAAGAACAGGACTGTCAGATGGGCAATTCTGGATTTTTTAAAGTTGAATTTGTAACCCTCTGCTGCGAACCCAAGTATTATGGTGTTCACTCTCTTCAAGTGAGTCTCCAAGTCATCATCTGTTAAGTAAATGTCGTCGACATAAGATAATGCTTCATCATCATATATTTGTAGTAATTCTGTTACTCTCGCTGAGAATACTCCCGGGCTGTTCTTGTACCCCTGGGCTAACCGACAGAATTGTTTTTGAGTGCCATTTATTGAGAACGCAGACAAATATCTGCTCTCTGGTGCTATGTTTTGACAAAAGAATCCATTAGAGATGTCTAATGTTGTTTTGTATTTTTTGCGCACTATGTTATTCATTAGTGCAGCACTATGCGAATTTTGCACTGCAAAGGTTTTGCAACATGTGTTAAGGTGTCGGTAATCCAAAACTAGACGATATGAATTGTCTGGTTTGGAGACCGGAAACAAAGGGTTGTTCATTTGTGAGGTGCAAGTTTCAATCACCCCCTGGTATTCTAGCTGATCTAGTATTTCTTTTACCTGTTTTTTAGCTTCTTGCTTAATTGGGTACTGCCTTTGTGCAGTAGGTTGTGATTTTAACTGGATTTTGTGAGGAGGAGAGTCCTCATCCCATCCCACGTGATTTTTATATAAAGCAGGAGCTAGAGCCACTGCCCACTTTCTAGCAAGTGTGTATTTTTTATGAATTGGGATATGATTTGAGAAGGCAGGCATAATTACTTCTTCGCCAGAGGGCAATCCCTGACAAACTCTGGTGGCCAGTCTTTTTCAGCTAGAAGGATATCATAGCCCTTGGAGAGATTATCTCAAAATAGTCCCCTTATTTTTCTAGTCTTATCACCCTCTATACGTAATGTTATTTCGTATATTTTGTGAGGTTTGCTAACTCTGGTGTCTGCAGTTTCCACTTGAAGATATTCATTCGTGTCCACTGTCTCCAGATGATTCATAAGGACTTTGCGAGCTATGCTCACTTCTGCTGCGCTGTCTAGCATTGTCTGAGCCCATTCCCCGTTTTTCAGTTGTGTCCTCAGAATTCTCGGCATTGTTAACTATTTTAATGCTGGCTACCTTCTTCTTTGGAAATTGTAATTTCTTTTTTAGCTGAGCAGGTTCCTTGTCTTTGGACTTGGCGTGCTCTTCTCTTTGTTCTGATCGTCCTCTTCTTTCCGATTTCTGCGAGGAAGTCTGAAAAGATTGAGAGGGACGTGTATCAATATCTTGATATCTATCAGGCTTTTTTATATTATCCCTATTTCTAAGGTTATATCTTTTCCCAGAGGGGTCACTCTGGGGTGACCTGTGTCTTTGGTTCGGAGATTTCTCTCTTCGCCTAGGAAACCTTCCTCTGGACTGGAATTTCTTTTCTTTGGGATTGGATTGTTTGTTTCCATCCCAGCTCTTTTTCTGTGATGTTGAATTATTATTAGAAAATGTTTTTTCAGGACTTTCAATTAGTTGTGGTTTTACTGGTATTCCACCTAAACTATCTCTACCTAGTTCCTCATAGGATTTTTCTATGATTCTGGCAATTTCAGCTGGTTGGTCTGCTATATCTGTTTCCTTTAACCTCTGGCGGATCGCCACGTTTGCTGCTTCTCCCTTTATGTTGGCTAATAATATAGCCGAGACCTGCTTGAAGTCTTTTAGTAATTTCATACCAAGAGTTAAAGCGGGTTCTGGACCGTATTCATCTTGAATTTGTTTTAGCACATCTGGTATTACCGAAATGGATGGAACACCGTGCGTTTTTGTGTAGATGGAAGCAAAGACTGTACCCCAAGTGTCACAGTCCTCAATGTGTGGTGCGATTCCCATTGGAAGACAGATAGTCAGAATCCTGTGCTTTTCTAGCGGGGTGGTGTCTGGAAACACCGCCTCTATTTGGGTGATTTTCTGCGCTAGCCAGAATGGTATTTGTTCCCGTTTAGCCGGTACTTTACCTAGGCAGGACTGGATGTTATGTGGTGTAATTTTATTTGTGTTCCCCTGGTGAGGGGTCAGCTGTGGGAGTTTAATCGCTGGCTGAATTGTTGAAGTCCGCATCACATACTGGACTAATTGTCTATGTATTTTTATTAATTGTTTTAGCTGTGTTAACAGGTTGGCTGCAGACATCCCGTCGATGTCTGGATGTGGTGTGTATTCGGCTAGGACCGGCCACGTTGCTCATGGTCTACCTAAAGGACCGAGCCTGGTGATGTGATTATTATGTTTTAGGGCGCCATCAAATAAGAGCAAATGCTCTTGAAATTTGAGTGGTACTTCCACCTCCTCGAAAGGAGTGTACGTTTCAGGAGGTTCCTCTATTTTGTAATAGTGGAAGTACTTTGTTACAGGTTTTGCTGCTGGAAAATTTATCCATGAATAGTATACCTCTGTCTGCCGATATTCGTGTGCCTCAATTACGAATATGACTGTACCACCTCTAGGTGTCAGTCCATTTTCTATAAGTTTTATGGTTATAGATTTCCTTTTAATGACCGGGATGAATATTATATCCTGGTCTGCTTCCTGCATGGTAGCATCAGCTGCTGCGAGTTCAGTTGCTAATCTAACTGCCTCTCTTTCTTCATCACTGTCTACCATTTTACCGACAGGATGGTTATTTTGTTTGTTTGCAGATCAGGTTTCTTATGGAAACAAAGATTAGATGCACAATATTTTGGAACAGTGTATCCTTCAACGTTGACTATACCAAGAACCATACATAGGAGTTCCCTCCTGCGAGGTCTGGCGGATATAACCTTTTACCCACTCCAGACGTCTTTGGAGTATTATGGGACAAAGGGGTCTGAGTGAGAAAGCACGACTGAGTTACTTTAAATGTCTTACGTTAGTTTTATCGCCCTTTCCAAACGCGTTGGGCACCATGTAGTGTAGTTCCTATTATCCCAATAGGCTCTGCGCATTGGAATAATACCTTCAATAGTAAAGGCCTAGACCAGACGTTAACTAGGTCTACTACTGACGATATTAGACTTAAAGTTTTGGGTTTGCCAGCTAGCTCAGAGTTCACTAGAAACTTTCTCGAATGTTCAGGAAGGAATTAACTTCCCTGATTAGACAAGAAGGGATTTAGTTTCTGACAACCATAGAACATGACAACTTTGCTCTCCCCTAACCAAGAGTGTATCTCGAGAGTCGTGTGAACAAAAGGCAATTTATTTTACTCAGTCAGTACGTGCATTCTTAGTCTCATCAGAATGTAGAGAAAAGGAAGAGACGGGCGTGTTCAATAAAAAGGTGTTATTTATTGATCAGTCTCTTTTCTCATACAAGAGAAATGGATCGATATTATTGCAATACTTATAGTTAAGTAAAGTGCATACATTAAAAGCAGAAGTATAAAGTAATACTGTAAAAACATTGATATGGTTTCTAAGCCATAAGATGTTTTAAAATGAATAAAATATATTATATACACATATACATTTGACTAAACGTACTCAACTGGTGTTTCTAAATACGCCTACCCCGTGTACCTGACCTAAGCCTAATACGTGGGCGGGAATAGAAAGTTACAGTTTAAGTTAAGTTTGTTTTTGCCAAGTGAATAACTAAAGAATTCTCTGCGAGGGGTTATTCAGTTCTGTACCTGGAATTAAGGATGAATGAGGGATGGTATCTCTCTCTCTGGTCTCGATATTCCAGGCTGCCTGCGAGGGCTACCCGGAAGCGCCGGTGCTGGATTTCTCGGCAGGAGAAAGCAGCGCGTCTCGTTCTCAGCGCGTCAGGAAGGCGGGGCTGCGCCAGCGGGGTCTGCTCTGCTCTGGGCTTCGGCAAGTATGGCTGCTCCGTCTCGTCACCACCGCGTGTGTTTGCATAGGGCAATATCGGTAATATTTATACCTTTAAGGTGCCGAGATTGACGTAAGGATGGACATAGATACGTCAATAAGGATGTCATACGACTTGCTCGTTAGCACATTCTTTTGCTGAAGTTCTCGGTGAAATCAAAACAATGGCCGCAGGGTTTTGCCCAGGTTGTCATAGGTTTGATTTGTTATGAGAACTCCGTATGCCTTATCAGGGGCTGGAGGAATATCGCTTGTCTAATTAGATCGCAAGCGTTATGACCTAATCAGATAACACGTTCCTGTGCCGTAGTGTGACTGCGTCAGATAACGGTATCTGCATCATGGGGGTTTTCTGCCTCATGGGCTGACTGCTAGTTAACTTGTTGGTTTGTTTAACCAGAATAGGGTCAGGAATAGGGGGATCGATTCAGAACCTATAGGAATACATCACAGCCTAAGCAATCAGAGGAGCCCAAAAGAAGTAAAGATGACCCTCAACAGGACCCACAGGACGGAGGCACTGGAGTCGCAAGAGGACCTCGAGCAGCACACCAAAAGATGCAGTCCACGGTGCAAGCTTTGCTGTGTGGACAAAGATTCTGGTCACAGGAGGTGCTTGAGGTTTGGGGCTACTTGGAGCCCAAGATCATGGTGGAAGGAAGCCAACAAGCCTTTGCAACTGCAATTTGACGAATTCCCTTGTGGGGGATATTGCAGCCCCCACGAGGGATACTGGTCTCAAACTTGATGAGAGGTCCGGGCAGGCCTCAGGAGCTGTGGAGAACCAGCACCTGTGTTGCAGAACCTTTCAGAGTCCAGAGGAGCTCAGGATCAGCAGACCGGTCGACTTAGTTGCGCTGCCTGAGAATGCAGGGAAGTGACTTCTTCACTACAAGGGAGATTCCTTTAGGCGTCTTTGATGCCCACAGGCTTTGAAGGTTCCTGTATGGTGCACAGACACAGACGGTGCAGCAGACTGGAAGGGAGATGATGTCAAGCCCAAATGAAGTCCAGCTAAGTCCAAGTGCCCAGTCAGTAGAAGAAGAGGTGGTGTCTGATCTGAATCTTGTCCATAACTAATTTAGGGACCTACACCCAGGTAAGCCCTTAAGTAGCCTAAGGAAAGGGTTGGGATGATTCAGGGGACCCTCCCAGGGGAGTGTCTGGACAGGGTGTAGGTTACTCCCATGTCCTTTGTCCAGTTTCACACCAGAGCAGGATCCAACGGCTCCCAGAGCTAGTTTGAACTGGACTATGCATTGGGACACCAAATGTGCCCCTAATGAAGACTGAGTGGCACTGGCAAGCACACCCACCCTGCCCCAAAACAATAAATCCTGTCTGAGAGGTGTTCACACCTCCCTATGACAGGATACCTATTGTTCTGCCTTCCCCTGCTCGAGCTTGGCTCAGAAGCAGGAGGCCAGAATCGTGTCTCTGGTCAGCAGCAACCATTTTGTGCTGTCCGGGTCTAGACGTCTGGTACTGGGAGCACTGTGAGACTAATGGAGGGCTCTTGCAGTGCTTGGAATCATACCTCCCACACCGTTTACAGTGTGGGGTATGATTCCAACTTGTTTGATACCAAACATGATAGGATTCATTGCAGCCAGGTTGGAGATGGTCATTGCGTAATTGCGCGGTGCCCCTTTATATAGTATACAGATGCTTCACTTACAACCCAGGAGAATGGACTCCGTAGGCTGTAGGGGTGTCCTGCTCATGCAGGGGCACCCTCACACTTAGAACCAAGTATCCTGCCTTCAGGATTGATAAGGCATGCTATAGGGGTGACTTATAGGTTTTAAGTGCTGTGACCCTAGATATAGGACACCTATATCTTTAGTAAGTGGCGCTGGCACCAGCTTACACAGGCTGCAACGGCAGGCCTGTAGATCCATTTTGAATGGTCTCCCATTGGTGGCATAATACATGCTTTCGCCCGTGAGGGGACCTTTGGGTACCTATGCCATGGGTAACTTAGTACCATATGAGGACAGATAAGGGTATCCCAGTATCCAATCTGGGATGTGCCTAAGTATTGAACATAACATTAAAAGGGAGAAAGCAAATAGACTGAGGACCCCAGTCAGACCAGTCAATTATAGCTTAGCACCAGGCAAAAAGTGGGGGTAACCATAAAAGCAGATCCTACTTTCCTACACTTTTGATCCACCGCATCAAACGTGGCCAATAGGTTAAGCAGAATGAGGGCAGCAGATCCCCTCTGTCTAGTGAGGTCCTTATCATTTCTGTTGCTTTGACATGGGCAGTTTCTGTAATGTGTCCTGTCCTGAACCCAAACTGAGTCAAGTCCAGGATGTGGATACATTTTCAGTTAAAAGTTCATGATTTCTTCAACAAATTTAGAGGAGAGAGGGAGCCGTTATATAGGGCGGTAGTTATCTGACAGATTAATAGCGATTATATCTGGTGCTGATTTGAGTATCCTGGGGGGGCAGTGGTCGCATGGGGACCCAGATTTAGCTCCCATAATAAGAGCGGCCTCTTGACCAGGAGAAGTGAAAGTGAATTTAGAGAAGGGGTGATAGTCCTGCTTTAACTGAGATGTCTACTCCTCGGTACCGTGTAGCTGGAAATATCACATTTATAAAACACTTGATTAACCTTCTCTTTAAAGGTGAAAGCTAAGGTATCTCAAAACTGTTGGCAGTGAATTGTCTAATTGGTTTTAGGAGCAGAGGTAAGTTTGGTGACCACCTGATAAAGTTCCTTGGTGGAATTGGAAGGCTTTTCGATCAACTGTGTATAGTAATTATTTTTCTCTATGATGAGAAGAGTTTTTCTCGGGTGTCATAGTGCTTCCACCAGCTCCTTTCTTTCCTTCTAGAGGCTTGCTTTTATAGCCGAAGGGATTCAGTAAACTTCCTGTTGGAGCATGTGGACTTAGGAGGGAAAAGATTGAGGAACATGTAATTAAGCCAGTCTGAATAGTAATTAGACGCTAACTCTGCATCAGAAGGTATTATGGGTTGATTATTTATTTATTTTTTTGAATTTGTTTATTGGGTTTTAGGTTGCATGTACATGAATAATACGACAGTGTTCAATCAAGGTTAAACGAGCATTACATAAATTGAAGTCATAGAGATACAATTGGAGATGTGAGTTCTGTTAGGCATTTCACAGTTCAGGGTCATTGTCAATCTATCGACCGTATCCGTATGCCTTAGTGACACGTATCACGTGGCTTCCCACCATAGCACCTGTATCCACCACGAGCGGGACCGTCCTGAACGTGCTAGACTGTCGATTGCACCCGTGGGGGGGTGAGCTCGTGTCGTGTCAGGTACCGTGGGGGTGGTGCTATAGGCATCAGGAATGTGGGTGTGATACGTGATAACATGTGGCATCGTGGTGCCTCTATGCGTGAAGTCAATCAGCGAGTAATATGTACGAGTAGCATTCTGTCTAGTTCAAGCATGTCTTCTTTCCCAGGAACTATGGGGGTGAACTGATTAACTTGGGGGAGGGGTGGGAGTGAGGGAGGACGGGAGAGGGGGGGTTCTAGGTCACTGCGTCCTAGCACAGTGTGTATAGTTTCAGATCATTAGGTAGAGGCCTATAGCGAGCGTCGGTGATTTGTGTCTGGGTGTCGGGGGTCGTCGCTTGTGGTCACTCACAACTGGTGTGTAGACTCCATGATATGGTTATGGACGCATGGGGGTCGGTGTCGTCGGTCGTACCTGGGATTGTGTGGCTGTAGGGGACTCCTGAGGGCCTGTCGTCTGTGTGAAGGTGTATAGTAGTTGGGCCCACTCCTGGGATATGGGATGTTTGCGATGTCCCCGTACCTCCTCCTCCCGTAGTATCTCTTCCTCCGCCTTCCCCATTTAAGTACCGCACCGATCCATGCTGCCTCCGGTGGACCCGCAGGGGCTCTCCAGTGCATGGCGATACCGCGTTTCGCTAAGAGGATTGCTAGTGATAGGAATCGGTATTGCGTTTTCTCAGTTTTCCGTTTGCGGAAAATTCCGAGTGCGCATGCCTCCCATGTGTTCATGGTGGCAATGGTCGTGGTCTCTTCTAAGGTACGGTGGATCGTGTCCCAGTACTGGCGGAGAGTGGGGCAATCCCAAAACATGTGCCTGAAGACTGTACCCGGGGTTCGACATCGGGGACATTCAAAGTGAGTGTCCGGGAAGAATCGTTGGAGGCGGCCCGGTGTAAGATAAGCCCTGTGGAGGACGTTGAACTGTATGTTGCGGAACCTTGCGTTCCTGGAGACTTTTTTGGGATATTCCAGGGCTGACCTCCACTCCCCGTCATGGGCCACTCTGCCGAAGTCTGTCTCCCACTTCTGGCGTAGAGACTGGAGGGATGGGAGGATTAACGAGCGCACCGCCCTGTAGAGCCATGTTACTAAGTGTCTCCCCACCCCCATGTGCAGGATCGTGTGAATCACTGGATGCGTCGCTGGTTCGCCGGCCCCTAGGTTCCAGTGCGTACCGCTGCTATCCAGTAATTGCCTATGGAGCAAAAACTGACCAGGGGGTAGGTCATAACGGTCCATCAGCTGCTCAAACGTCTGCAACTGCCCGTCGTCAAACAGAGATCCGATCTCCGTGACCGCCAGCTCCGTCCAAACCCGAAGCGGGCCCGGGGAATAATACGATTCCCTGCGAGGGAAACCCACCAATGGCAGCAAAGGCGAATACGGTGGTTGTGTTTTGGACATGCGGTGTATCCGCATCATGCACGTTCGGGCTACGGACACTTGCAGGGGACGAGTCCGCATGGGTTTAGTGCCCGGCAACAAGAGTCTGACGATCGCGGCCTGCGAGAGAGGACCAGTAGTTGTGATGGTCTCTCCTGTGTGGCGTCCCGCCGTCCAGTAGGACAGCCACTGGAGCTGGGCCGCTAGAAAGTATGCCTCAAAGGCCGGCGCTCCCAGTCCCCCCTCCGTGGTAGGCAGGTATAGTGTGGTGAGCGCCACCTGTTTTCGACCCCCTCCCCATATCAGGTCTATCAGAAGAGTGTTCAGTTCCCCGAAGAATGATCGAGGTGGGATCACTGGGAGATTCGCGAAGCTATACAGCAGGCGGGGGAGCATGATCATTTTTGCCAGTGCCACTCGGCCTATGGGCGCCAGTGGGAGTGTCTTCCAGAAGTTGACCGCCGATCGAAGACCAGCTAGTGTCCTACGATGATTCCCTGTGTATAAGTCCTCCGGGGTGTGGTACAACCGTACTCCCAGGTATCGGGGGGCGTCGGCGTTCCAGGCGAGTGATTGAGTACCCATTCGGATTTCGAAGGGGGCCATATGGGGGCTCAACGTGTATATGGATGATTTCCCCCAGTTGACCCTTAGGCCTGACACTGTCGCAAAGTCCTCTAGCGTTCTCCAGATGCACGTCAGGTCGCTCGTGGCATCCCTAACATAGATCAGGAGGTCATCTGTTTATAGAGATACGCAGTGCCACATATGCGCTAGGGGCATACCCCAGTCTTCACCCTCTCGTCTCAGGCGTATCGACAGAGGTTCAACCACCAAGGCAAACAAGAGGGGTGACAACGGGCATCCTTGTCTAGTTCCTCTGCTTACGGTGAATTCCGGGGAGATATAAGTGCCGATCCGGACCCTGGACTTAAGTTGTGTGTACAGGAGCTTAGTGTAAGCGATGAGGCGGGAGCCAAAGTTGTTCTTAGCGATGACTGCGAACAAATATGGCCATAGGAGGGTGTTAAATGCCTTCTCGAGGTCTAGTATGAGGCAAGCTGCATTCGGGAACTGGGCACGAGTCATGTCTTGGACGTGGAAGAGTCTACGGAGATTTTGGGATGTGTTGCGGTTTGGTACGAATCCGTTTTGGTCGGGGTGGACCAATTGGGGTACGGCTTGGGCATACCTCGTCGCTAACAGTTTACCCAGGATTTTACAGTCTGAGTTAAGTAATGTGATCGGCCTGTAGGACGATGGGAGTTGGGGGTCCCTGTGTGGTTTTAGGAACGATACTATTAATGATTCTCTGAGGGAGCGTGGGAGGATTCCCGTCCTGAGTGCGTCTTCGAACATAGTCGTTAGACGCGGGGCGAGGTGAGCTACGAACGTCTGGTAATACTCGAGGGGGAAGCCGTCCATGCCTGGGGCCTTGTTCCTGGCAAGCGTCCCCATCGCTGCCTTAATCTCGGTCTGCGTTAATTTCCTGTCTAGGTCCTTGCGGAGCGCTGGCATAGACCTGGGGGAATGGTAAAGGGAGTAGGAAGTTGGACGCCACAAGGGTGTCGCCTTGGCTGGAAGTTTGGTATATGTGCGAGTAATATGTGTAGAAAACCTGTATGATCGCTACCTGGGAAGTCTGGAGGTGACCGGCTTGGTCTGTAATTTCCGAGATAGGTTTCAAGTCGGGGTCCTGTCGAGCTAACCATGCTAAGAGTGTGCCACCCCTGTTGCCCTCCCGGTGTACCTTACTAGCATATTTTCTGAAGTTGTATTTTCGCAGGTCCCGCAGTGTCTCAGCGTATTTTGTTTTAGCCTCTGCTATTTGTATCTGGGTCACCTCGCCGCGGTCATCTGCTTGCAGCATAGTTGCTAGCTTCTGTTCTGTGGTGTGTAATGCGCGTTCTAGCACCTTTCGCACTCCTAACACTTGCTGAATGCAGTGTCCCCTCGCCAATACTTTGTGTGCATCCCATTCAGCGAGACTAGAGGACGCCGAGCCCGCATTGAGTCTGAAGTGTTCCTGCAGGTGTTCCCCGTGATCATGTGTGAATGCCGGGTCTGTGAGGCACTCCCGAGGGAGCTTCCAGGTCGGTACTGGGGGGTGGGGTGGTTTCCATCGGAGGGTCAGGACATGGGCGTCGTGATCTGATAGCACTCTGCCTAGGTAGTCTGTGTGTCTGGCTTTGGCGTGTATAGCAGGTGAGCACAGAAATCGGTCGAGTCTCACTCGAAGATCGTGTGGAATGGAGTGAAACGAGTATAGTTTCGTTGTGGGGTTCAGTGCTCTCCACGTGTCCGTTAGTGTCCAGTGTCGAACCCACTCGTTGAAGAGTTCCGTCTGTCTGTGTATTGGTGACCGTGGTGGCGGGGGGCGGGACCGGTCGAGGGTCATGTCTAGGACACTGTTATAATCCCCCCCTAGTAGCCAAGGGGTGTGAGTGTGGTGTGCCAGTGTGTTCGTGAGGCGAGGCCAAAAGGCGTTCTGTTCCACATTTGGGGCATAGATACTGCCTATCAGGATAGACTGTCCATCCAGTTGTCCTTCCAGTAATACATAGCGTCCCTCCTTATCTACCACCCTGGATTGTTCTCGAAAGGGGACTCCCGGCCTGACCCAAATAAGTGTGCCCCTGGCAAATGCGGAGTACCCCGTGGCACAGATCATACCCCTCCACTTCCTCTGCAGCTTGCCAACTTCTGCCGTCGTCAAGTGAGTCTCTTGGAGGAGAGCTATATGCGCCTGCTGTCTCTTTAGATAGGCATAGACTGCATATAGTTTGCTTGCTGTGTGTAACCCCCTGACGTTTAGTGTGATAAATGTAAAGTCCGAGTTAGAGGGTTTTGTCATGTGAGGATGTCGATCGTGTTGGTCGGTGCACTCGTCTCCCCTCGGCTATACCCAGGGCCACTCTCGCTCGCATGACCTCCCTCCATATGTGGTATCGCCGTGACCAGAGTACCATCTCCCGTGTAGGTATCAGGGTTAAAAGGGAAAGGACGTAACATGGAAACAACATATGGGAAACAGTCCCAACTGAAGGGGCCCATTGCAAGGCATGATGAGCCCAAACTGTACATCTCGTACTGTCTCTAGTTCGTTTGGTGTGAGGGGGTGTTGAAGCGGTGGATCCCCGATCTCGGGTCAAGGCCACCCGCCGCATTGTGTCTCTGCGTGTGTGTATGCTACCACTCATACCTTAGGCGTGTCTTCCCGGCGTCCCTCGCCGGCTGGTTGTTCCATCAACTCAATCTTACCGCTGAATGTGCCAGTCGCTATCAGATAAGTGTATCCGCCGTCTGCGGGGTCACCAGTGGCGGGGAGGCGGACCCATCTCTGGAGGTGCGGCCATCGCTCTGATCCTCATCCTCGGATGTGAAGATGTGGGGGCCTCGATCCATCTCCTGTTCAGCGTCCAGTAGCCTGACCTCCGTCGCTGCCTGAATGGCTTTCCGTCGGTCTGCTATGATTTGTTCCAAGTCCGGGACACATTTGACGCTGGGCGACGGTGGGCGATTCATCTGTGTGAGAGTGACCTTCCTGGCTCGGAGTCGTCGCCGTTTGTCGGACGCAGAACTCGACGGCGTATCCTCGCGGTCTGATCGAGGCTGACTGTGATGATCCAACCAGTGTCTGGCTTCCGCGGGGTCCGTGAAGAAGTGTGTCGTATCTTCATAGATGATTTTGAGACGGGCCGGGAACAGGAGGGCATACTGTATCTTATGGTGGCGCAGGGCTTGCTTTACTGCCAAGAATGTGGCGCGTTGGCGCTGCACTGCTTGGGAATAGTCCGGGAACACCATCACATTTTTGTCTTCCACCCTGAGGACTTTCGCTTGTCTGGCCGCCCGTAGAATCGCGTCCCTGTCCTGATAGTGCAGAAGCTTCAGAAGGAATGGTCTGGGCGGGAAGCCAGTTCGAGGTCGTCCAGTCAGGACCCTGTGTGCCCTTTCTACCGAGAAGAACGGCGTTAGATCTTGGGTCCAGGTGAACGTTTTTATCCAGGTCTCTATATATCGGACAGGGTCTTCCTTCTCCACTCCCTCCGGCAGATTGATCAGACGTATGTTGCTCCGGCGGGAGCGTCCTTCTAAATCGTCCGTCTTGCGTTCTAGGAAAGTGACCTTCTCTTGTAGGTCCTTGATGGCTTTTTGATTGAGGTGGACCTGAGGTTTCAGTTCTTGGAGCGTGTGACTCTCCTGCTTCACCTTATCCGCTAGCTTCCTATGGTCGTCGCGTAGCAGGGTGATGTCCGAGGCCAGTTCCCCAAATTTAGTTTCCATGGAGACTCGTGAGTGCTCGATGGCCGCCAGGACTTTGTCTAGCTTCGTGGACATGTCCGATTCCTGTGAAGGACCTCCGGTCTTCGATCCGCGTGAGGGGCCCGGGGAAGGTGATCGTCTCTGAGCTGGCGCTGGCGTCACAGGCACCGTCCGCAGTGTGCGCCCCATGGGTGGCGTGGGTGACCTTTCGGTCTGATCCGGCCTGCTAGATGTGGTTCAGGCTCCTGTCCGTAGCAACGTTGGGCAAACCGGGCCTCCGGGGTGTCCTCCGTCCAGTGTTGCTCTTCCAGGCTGGGCTCCTGACGTCTGGCTGCGGGGGGTCCGTGGCACGTCCTCGGCAGGGGAGGTGGAAGGCTCTCCGCGTGGACTTTCCCCGTCTGCACCGCCGGGGCCACCCGCTACTCCTGGTCCCCTCGCTGAGTGCAGCCACAGTGAGTCAGTGTTCTCTAGAAGGCCTCTGGTCTGACATTGGGGGCCCGAGTCGGGCATCAGAGCTCACCCCGGGGGCGCACGTGTCCTTGCTCTCCGGTATTCCGCGCCGCGTGGTTACCAGGCGGCACTCAGCGGCGCTGGCTCCTGGGCACCGGATTTAAGATTCTGGAGTCTCCATAACTCTCCCTCACGAAGTCAGTCCGGTGGCGCCATCTTGGATTGGGGACTTCTCGGGATCATCCGCGGGCGGCCTCCCCGGTGTCCAGCTCCGAGCGGCCGGGTCCGCATCGGTCCCCGCGTTTGTGTGCCGCGATGAGTCACCAGGGGTCGCACCCGTCTAGGCCCCCCGCAACGGAGGGAGTGCGCTCGGCTCTCAGTGCGCCATGTGTCCGCTGTGGGTCCTGGGTCCACAGCTCCTCCCTGGATTCCGCTGCGCTTTGTATTTGACAACGCACTCCGGATGTCGCAGCTCACCGGTGAGGCGCGTTGGGCGCTCCAGATCCCGGTAATGGCGGGGACCGCTCCGGTCACCCGGGACCTCCCGCGTCAGTCTCTGGGCGCCGCCATTTTGGGGGAGGATCTGCCGAGGTCGTCAGGGGCCGGTGCGGGCGCACCCCGGATACACCGTCTCTCTCCGAGGCCCCCCAGGTGGTCCCGGGAGTCTCCTACAGCTGCTGGAGGCGTTAGAATTGCATGGTGGTAGGTTTCATCGTCGGTGCGACGGGTAGCCGACCGGAGCTCTAAGGGAGCCCGTCCGCCATCTTGGCTAGTTTAGCCACGCCCCCATTATGGGTTGATTATGAGCCAGAATTTGGGGTAACGTATCAGAGTTCAATTTATTCCATGCTCTGCATACAGTAGGCTCAACTATCTTGGATTGTTGATGGGTATGTTTGTACTATTAATGAAGGCATGATGGTAGGACCAGATAAGTGGAGATATTAGCAGTCAAATTATTGCGATATATTAGGACTAGCCCGCCACCTCTCTTTACAACCTGTCTAGGCTAAAAAGTGAATAGCCGATGGGGACGGCTACAGCGAAGTCTGGGCTGCAGGACTCGTCTCCTCAAGTTTCGGTAATAAATAAAGCATCCCAGTGGTTTTTGTCGAACAAGTTGGCAATTTCGAACTTGTGTTTGGGCAGGGAGCGGGCTTTAATTAGGGCAAGATGCAGTGTGGGTTTACCTTAGGCACGCCCGCTGCGCCCGTCCGCTGTGCAGACATGATCCAGCCATATATAAATACGAAAAGAAACGTGAGAACAAAACACATAAAAATAAACAATATCAGGCCACAGTACACCCGAAATGGTACCCGTGTTGTCAAGGAGTTAGGCACCTCCAAAGAGTACAAGGAAATACAAATGTGTGCTCTAGCATACTCAGGAGGAGCTGTGTGGACGCGATCCAGTCAAATTTAAATACCCTCTAACAGGAGGGGAGCATGTCACAACTGACTGTCGGAACTCAATAGTAGAAAGACTGGCGAAATCAAATGGGACTTTAAACTGGGGCCCAGCAACCCCAACAACACCTCCAGGCTCCCCTGTGGGTGTTGCTACTGGCAACTAAAATTTGAAAACAAAACAAAACATGAGAACAAAACACTTAAAATGAATAAAATCGGGCAACAGTAAACCCGAAATGGTGTCCGTGTTGCCAAGGAGCAAGGCACCTCCAAAGTGTACAAAGAAATAAAAATGTGTGTTCTAGCATGCTCAGGAGGAGCAGAGTTGACCTAATTAATCTGCTTCCTCCACCAGCCCAACAGACTGTACTTCGCCCACCAAACTTTAAATCATGCCCTATGTTGAAATCCAGGGCACATGCTAAATGTACTAACATTTGCCAGGACATAAATGACTGAAAGACAACTTGGATTTTTCAGACAAATTTAGGACGTCTGCTGCTGACATAGGCAACTGCAACTTTAGCATGCAATGGACACTGCTGAACTAATGTGAAAAAAACTAGAATTGCATAGTAACATTTAAACATCACTTCACACCCCTTTTTTGGGTGCAGAAGCTCAATTTTGGGCTGTTAACATGTTACATTGTAGGGGAATGGATGGTTGGCAGAGTCTCGAGAAGCTAGGGGAACCATCAGCAGAGAAGGGTAAGAACCCAACTGAGGAGGGAAAACAATATACATCGGATAATAAAGTTATTAGCTAGCACATATTCTGCCCACAACCTACTCACTCTGAGCCTTCAGTACTGCACTTGCTAGGCCTCTAACACTAAGGGGCCGAAGGAGCTGAAGTTTCCGGCTCGCAAAACGTCCAGGAAGCTGCCTTTGGAAGACCCCCCGTCACCCGCAGATTTACCACTCGGCCTATACAGGCATGTATAGTGCAGATGACACCGATGTATACCCACTGTGGGGGGCGCCGTTGTGCGAGACGTACCCATTCAGTCGATGGGAGCCCATGTACGTGTCGTACGACCGGCTGACATTGACTTCTATGGGAGTCCGACCGAACTGAGTCCGGCAGCATGCAGCCAAATCGTACTCGCTCAGGTGGACTGCAGAAGTCCAGCTCGGTCGGAAAACACTCCGGATCCGGGTCGGTCGGAGAGCTTTCCGACCCAGATCGGAATCGGTCCCTAGGTTGTTTTTTTTTTCTGAGCAGGCATACTTGTTACCTGTACATGTCATTATATGACACATGCAGAGAAGTATGTACTTTATATGAGTCCTCACTACTTGATGTACATGTCAGGATTTGCAAACTTTAAACAAAAAGGGGGCATATTTACAAATAGTTGTTGGAGCGCAAAGCTGCGCTGAAATCAGAAGGAATGCGCTCTGACATTTTTTAAACGCAAGCATACACCGTATTCACAAGAATATGGTGCGCCCCTGTGTTTCCCCTAGTACTGGTGCAAAAAAAAGCTGTTTAGTGCCAGCACAGGCACCCTGCTGCCATGTTACAAGGGTGTCTGCACTGCAGGGGCGATTGTATTTGTGCAGGAAGGGACTCCTTCCTGCACAAAAACAATCATTTGTGGTGATTTGCTCTTTCTAAGTGTGCTGCAGAACACAGCACACCTGGAAAGAGCAAATAACCAGGAGTAATTCATGATTTCTCCTTGTATCACTATGCCAACGCCTGGTAATCCATTGTGTTAGAATGGCGCTGATTTTGGCTCTGCCTCAGCCTTGTAAATCTGGGGCAGCATCAAAAAGCAATGGGTGTTGTGGTGGAATGCCCACAGCAACACTCATTGCACGCCCCTTTGCTGCAGAGGACTGCGTCAGAAAGGGGCATAGTTACAATGTGGCTTTAAGCCATGTTAAGTGGTTAAGTGCCACCTTGTAGACATGGGAAATGGCACTAGGCACCGGAGCTTCTAAAAATGTGATGCTCCGGTGGCGATTTGGGCTAGTAAATATGCCCCAGAGTCTGATGACAATCTGCACCTCTCCCCAAGACATAGTTCAGCCCAAATGTGGATAAGCACCGACAGCAGGACCAACGTCAGGATAAAAGGGGGGAAGGAGATTCGGAACCGGAATGACAGAGGTAAGAGACAGCCAGAGCGCTACAGTCTCAAGTGGCTCACATAGTGCTCTTACAGGTTACCATAAAATATTTCATAGAGATGTGAAAAACTGATAAACATATATTAAAGTTTACACTCAAAAGTAATGTAACAACAAAAGTGGTGTTCGTTAGTCTTCTTACTGGCTTTAGAATGGCAGGCAGGGAACCTAAGGCCTTGTGAAGGAAGACAGTATTGGGAATGGAGAACTCCAGGTTGAAGCAATCCTGGAAAAACCGGAATGGGCAGTGGCAGACAGAACAAAGCAAACCAAGGCAAACAGTTATCCACAAGGAGGTCAAAGTTCAAACAAAAGTCAGGCAAATGAGGGAACGGAACAAGGAGCAACACGTGAAGGATGGGAAATACAGTGAATGAGCTGTAGTGACAACGAAGGAGCCAATGCAACACCAGTTGCCAAGCACTTCCCAAAGGAAGTTGATGGTTTATAAAGCAATGCTGCTGCTCATGACCCGAAATCCCACCCCTTGACCTTCCAGGTTTCCAGTCCTGGTGCCCCATTCTCCATAGGTCTGTCCAACACAGTCTCACAGGGAAACTTACCAGCAGCGTCTCCTCTGCTAAGGCAAAGGAGTGTTCCCGCACAGGGAAAAGAAATTATATTAAGGTTATTATAATTTTTTTTTACTATTGGCTCTGTGAAGGTGTGGGGCGAGGCTATGCAGCCTATAGAGCAGTGGGAGTAGTGGTGGGTAATCACTTAAGTGTGCATGGGGGTTTGTCCGACTGTCTCAGGCGGGCCAAACCACCATGTGCACTTCGCATGTTAACATGCAAAGCCTCCCACTCCCTTTCTGAGTGCCGAACCACGACGCTCAGACCAATCACATCGCTGCTTTCATGCTAGTGACAGCAAAATACACAAGATGATGGACGAAATGTTGCACAATGGCAAAACATTCACCCCCAGTCACAGATCTGGGTTTAATCCATTGTTGTTTTGCTCACCAACCCACCCCAGTTCAGACCTGGCCATATGCAAATCAGTCTTGACCCTGTGCCTCATGGGAACAGTCCAGACCGAACTGCCAAGCCATGGACTCACTTTGTACTCTTCAGGTGCCGGATCCAGTAGTGGGCTCACAGGAGCTTTGCGATAACATATCAGAGTTCTTCTATAAGAAGATTGATGATATCTACACGGCTCTGGAAACGCAAAGAACTAATATGGATGATTCCTCTTTTCAAATCCTGAAGAGCTTGGAAGCCTGGTCTAGTGACCATGCTAACACCCTAATGGACTTTCCGCCCCTTACTTTGGATAAACTTGACAATCTTCTTGATAGGATCAAATCCTCATCCCCTCTGGACCCATGTCCTCTGAAAATCCTGAAGGATTGCAGAGCCACTTTGTTGCCACCTTTGCTAGAGGTGATGAATGGATCTATCACCCAAGGCATCTTCCCTTTATCGTGGAAGAGGGCGATAGTTAAGCCATTACTCAAGAAGCCCACGCTGGACCCGGAACAGCTGAAAAACTTTAGACCTATTTCGCTGTTACCCGCTCCCGCAAAAATACTTGAGTCTCACCTCAATTGTCATCTTTCTACTTTTCTTGACTCATCTGGGTATCTTGATGGATCCCAACATGGCTTTCGCAAAGTCCATAGTACGGAGTCTGCGTTGACCATGGTGGTAAACAACATCCGTATGAAGGTAGATGCCGGACACACTACGGTATTGGTCCTTTTGGACCTTACCGCAGCATTTGATACCCTGTCTCCTTCCATTTTAACATCCCGGTTGAGGGAGGCAGGGATCTCAGGTGTGGCTCTTAACCTTCTGCACTCTTTTTTACAACATAGAGAGCAGAGAGTCAAGCTCGGCGAATTTCTATCCCCCGTCAAATCCTTGCAATGTGGGGTGCCCCAAGGGTCGGCTCTGAGTCCGACCCTATTTAACATTTATGTTGCACCCCTTGCGAGGCTAGTAAAATCTCAGGGGATGGAAGTGGTGTCATACGCCGATGACACTCAAATTATGGTGTCATTAGCCCACTCAGTATCTACATCCGCCGCCAACTTCAGAATCTGTATGCAGACAGTATCTGACTGGATGCTTCAGAATTCTCTGAAGTTGAACGGCGATAAAACTGAGATCCTGGTCTTTGGCAAGGACCAGGATATCTGGTCTACTGAGTGGTGGCCGTCTGCGCTGGGAACTTGTCCTTCTCCCTCCCAGTCAGCCAGAAATCTCGGCGTTATCTTTGACACCTCGCTGTCTATGACCCTACAGGTTAATCGCACGGTCGCTACCTGCTGGGGAGTCATAAAAATACTCAGGAGAATTCTTCATTATCTTTCTCTCCCAGCACGGAAGCAGATAGTAGTGGCATTGGTGGGCTCCAGGTTGGATTACTGCAATGCACTCTATGCAGATGCCAACAAGGGGCTCACCCAGCGGCTACAAATTGTACAAAATGCTGCGGCCCGTTTTGTCCTAGCACTTCCTAATACTTCTTCTGCCACTATGGCCAGAAAGACTCTTCACTGGCTTCCTATTCAACTGAGGATCTCGTTTAAGATTCTTTGCTTAGCTTATAGAGCTCTGTCAGAAAGATCTACGCACCCTTTAAGCGCCTTGCTTACTCCCTACCAGCCGGGGAGAGCGCTTAGATCTGCTGAGTTGAACCTGTTGGTCGTCCCTCGAGCCAAAAGAGCACGATGGGGAGATAGGGCATTCTCAATTGTTGCACCAAAGCTGTGGAACTCTCTCCCCCAAGATATTAAGACACAGTCCTCTCTCTCCTCTTTTAAAAAGGCGCTTAAAACCTGGTATTTCGTCAAGGCCTACCCGCAATAGTTGTATAGCTGTATAGTGGTATTTTTAACAGCTGTTACTATTTGGTTATGCGCCTTGACGCCCATTGGGCTTAGTTGCGCCATAGAAATTGCCTTTAATAATAATAATAATAATGTCTTCCCTGGACCGGAATCAAGCATCCCAGGACCGGTTTCTGGCTATCAGCCTTCATCAGCCAGGATAGCTTGACTCCAGTGGCGTAGTGAGCACAGGACCCACGTCTGGGCATACCCTTCCCACATAGGGTGAACAGCAAAATACACAAGATGCTGGACGGAATGTTGCACAACGGCAAAACATTCACCCCCAGTCACAGATCTGGGTGTAATCCATCGTTATTTTGCTCACCAAGCCACCCCAGTTCAGACATGGCTATATGCAAATCAGTCTTGACCCTCTGCCTCATGGGAACAGTCCAGACCGAACTGCCAAGCCATGTCTTCCCTGGACCGGAATCAAACACCCTAGGACCGGTTTCTGGCTATCAGCCTTCATCAGCCAGGATAGCTTGACTCCAGTGGCGTAGTGAGCACGGAACCCACGTCTGGGCATACCCTTCCCACATAGGATGAACAGCAAAAAACACAAGATGATGGAGGGAATGTTACACAATGGCAAAACATTCACCCCCAGTCACTGATCTGGGTTTAATCCATCGTTATTTTGCTCACCAAGCCACCCCAGTTCAGACATGGCCATATGCAAATCAGTCTTGCCCGTGTGCCTCATGGGAACAGTCCCGTGCTCTCCACACCACTGGAGTCAAGCTATCCTGGCTGATGACGGCTGATAGCCAGAAACCGGTCCTAGGATGCTTGATTCCGGTCCAGGGAAGACATGGCTTGGCAGTTCGGGCTGGACTGTTCCCATGAGGCACAGGGTCAAGGCTGATTTGCATATGGGCATGTCTGAACTGGGATGGTGTGGAGTGCAAAAAAATTATGGATTTAGGCCCAGATCTCTGTACTGGGGTGAATGTTTGACATTGTTCTGCATTCTGTCCATCAACTGTTGTTTTTGCATTTCTCACGCCGAGTGGGACGGGTATGCCCAGACGTGAGTCCCGTGCTCTCCACACCACTGGAGTCAAGCTATCCTGGATGATGACGGCTGATAGCCAGAAACCGGTCCTAGGATGCTGGATTCCGGTCCAGGGAAGACATGGCTTGGCAGTTCGGGCTGGACTGTTTCCATGAGGTACAGGGTCAAGGCTGATTTGCATGTGGCCATGTCTGAACTGCGGTGGTGTAACGTGGAAAAAAACGATGGATTTAGGCCCTGATCTCTGTACTGGGGTGAATGTATGACATTGTTCTGCATTCTGTCCATCAACTGTTGTTTTTGCATTTGTCACCCCGAGTAGGATGGGTATGCTCAGACGTGAGTCCCGTGCTCTCCACACCACTGGAGTTAAGCTATCCTGGCTGATGACGGCTGATAGCCAGAAACTGGTCCTAGGATGCTTGATTCCAGTCCAGGGAAGACATGGCTTGGCAGTTTGGGCTGGACTGTTACCATGAGGCACAGGGGCAAGGCTGATTTGCATATGGCTATGTCTGAACTGGGGTGGTGTGGAGTGCAAAAAAACGATGGATTTAGGCCCAGATATCTGTACTGGGGTGAATGTATGACATTGTTCTGCATTCCGTCCATCAACTGTTGTTTTTGCATCTGTCACCCCGAGTGGGACGGGTATTCTCAGACGTGAGTCCCGTGCTCTCCACACCACTGGAGTCAAGCTATCCTGGCTGATGACGGCTGATAGCCAGAAACCGGTCCTAGGATGCTTGATTCCGGTCCAGGGAAGACATAGCTTGGCAGTTCGGGCTGGATTGTTCCTATGAGGCACAGGGTCAAGGCTGATTTGCATATGGCCATGTCTGAACTGGGGTGGTGTGGAGTGCAAAAAAACAATGGATTTAGGCCCAGATCTCTGTACTGGGGTGAATGTATGACATTGTTCTGCATTCTGTCCATCAACTGTTGTTTTTGCATTCATGCTAGTGACAGCAGCATTGTGATTAGCCAGGGGAATCTGGGAGCCTGGGTGCTTTCTGCGTCATCGACCGAAGAGGGCGGAGTAGAGGTGTCCGCCAGGAAGGTAAGAGAAATTTTCTTTATGTTTGTTCCTTTTATTTTTTTTACCCCCACCTCACCACTACAGCCCGGTAGCAGCCGCTACTGATCCTTGCACAGATTCTATAGTATCTTCTTCCTACAGCAAGTCCCCAACACTCCAGACCAGAACAATGGCTCAGTGAGTCAAGTGCTTGAAGGTGAAACATGCAGCTCATGAGTTTGGGTCCTGGCACAGCCAAATCAGTCTGCCACTGTGGTATTTGGGTTCTATCAGGTCTACATACTTGCAGAAACACTCGGACACCATAAAACAGAAGTTGGCACGGAAACTGAAAATGCAAAGAGACAAGTTTATTAGGACCCCATGGGGTGGTGGTACATTCCTACAGCACCCTTCGGCAATGCAAGAAGTATCACACCGAACATCGGTGCGCGACCTCTTTTATACAGTTTAACAGCAATAAAAAGGTAGGTGGTATACATTAGAACAGTTTTAGGTACATATAAGGGCATTTTTGGAACACAGCCAACATGTGGGAGGGGTTTAATACCACTGGTCAGTTGGGAGGAACATTCCTAAGGAGTGACCACTCTCTTGTCCAAAGATCAGATGTACGCATGCGCGAGACTGACCATTACTAAAAATAGCCTGTTGCTGGGCAGGGTAAAGGTTCATTGGCATGAAGGAAGGACGAAAGGGCACGCTGACCACGAGGCCGCATGTTCATACAAAATGGAAGCCACCGAATACAAAATGGCCCCCGCACGTTTAGTCAAGTTAACAAAAATGTTCGTGTAGCTGAGCTTAACGCTAACTCAGGTACTGCCAAATTACGACAGACGACCCTTTTAGCGTTCAGCTGAAGCTACCTCATAATGGAAGTAATCCGAATGTTCATCATTAATATCGATAAGCATAATTTGCTTGACTTCAGCATTACTCATCTGTACATTTTTAGCAATAGCTCGTTTGGATGGGATACAGGCTGTAATACATACAGTACATAAAGTAGGACCACATTGAATATATAGGCAACAAAAGAAAAATATCACAATAATCACACATAGAACAGTTAGCAGTTTCCAACCCCAGGTACTAAGCAGAGCCCAAAACCAGCTAGAAAAAGTCCAAGTACCATTGTCAGTGTGAATTTCAGAGGCAATTTTGTGCAACCTAGAGATAGCATCATACACAGATGGTGAATTATCTGGCACATAAACACAACAACTACTTCCGATGATGCGGCATGCACCCCCACGATCAGCTAACACTACGTCCAGAACCATCCGGTTCTGAAGCATAACGATTCTTGTAATCTGAAGCTCTTCAGTTATATTCCCTAAAGCGGAAGCAGTTTCATTAGCAACTGCCTCCACAACACGTGTTAACCGTCTAATTTTCCTGCTGTTTAGGGCAGCACCTACAAAAGAGAACAACCCTAAATTAAAATCCACATATTGTTGTAGTGAGGTGTCGGTTTGGTCGACATCATCAATACCCAATGTTCTCTTAACTCTATTCAATATAAAATCGTGATATAATACAAAATCATTATGGTACATAGGTGGGGCAATAAACACAGGGGGTAATACAAAAGATATATAACATGTACCTAACCATCCAAGAGGAAGACGATGATAACCTTTATTACCGCAAATAAAGTAAGTGTTTCGTGAGGCCACAAATGAAACACCATTGGGTGTATCAAAGGCAAGAGTAACATTGCATTCACTTCTCCCCACCGGAATTGTTCCCTTATTCCTAATACAAAGGTCTGCTTTTGTATCAATAACTGTAATTACATGTAAACTGGTCATATTTGTAAGTCTCTGATTGGTGAAGATACGAGGCGTAGATACATTGTCCGGTCGATATTCTTCCCACTCGAATTTAGTTCCTTCTGCTTGTGGATAGCCATCTCGATCGTTATAGCAAACCTTGTTCAATCGAAAAAGTAGTCCACCTTTTGTTGGCCATCTCAATGTAAAGAGAAGTGTGTACCAAGCATTACATGAACCATTGTCGGAAAATGGAAGAGGAATAAGAGGTGTTCCTCCTTTCTTTTGATGTCCCGGTAACATCCCACAAACCCAACAGTTGGATGTATTTGTCATATTGTGTGTGTGATGTAGAATTTGAATGAAACTGTTATTCAAGTAAGTCTGTCTATGTCTCTCCTCATGATAGGGCAAAGTAAAATGGAAATGTTCAGATGGAATTGGAGTGGTAGGCAGTAAATAGTCACGTGCAGGAAACAGTCTTTCTATAGTCCAAGCTATTACTGCTATTACCACCATAGTCGTAGCAAAAAGAACTGCACCCAAAATTTTTCTATTTCTCAATGTCATAGGTGCCATAGTACAAAGAACGAAAGTTTCAAAAACCAAACTAAAAACAAGAATGTGGTGCTGAGAACCGAGGCTGCCGCTGGTGTCTTCTCCGAGATTCAAGACGGGTGTCGCTACACTGGACAGAACTGATCCCGCCCCCCCTTGATATTCCCGGCTTCCGTTTTCACAAACCTCGGAACGGTTACCAACCAGTCACAAAAATACAAAAATTTATTATTTCCTTGGCCGTAGATTGTACTTCACTCCGCCAGAAATAGCGTGGTCCGGGAAGGCTCCCTCCGACTCGTTGGGCATAACGGCTGGGCTTTTCTCCGCATTCAAGATGTCTCTGTAATCGGACAGCACTTCAGGGTTCACCAGATCCGGAGAGACACGTCGGCAGTGCGTTGAATGTATCCACCGCTTCTTATTCGTGACTTGCACAGCCGTTCGTGTTGCCAGCAGCACTTGTTCAGGGCCACGCCATCTGGGCTCCAAACTGCTGGATCTCTCAAACACCTGGATCATGACATGGTCGCCAGGACGAAGATTGTGAGCCTCTCCAATGGAATTGTCGGGGAGCGCTTCTCGAACCTGTTGATGAATAGAAAGTAAATCATTTGTTAATCGTGCCAAATAATCGTTCATCATTATACAAGGCACATCATGTATCAAACGAGGCTTTGGAACTCCCCAGATATTCATGGGCCTTCCAAACACCACCTCATAGGGTGTGAGGCCAGTTCGAGAGTGTGGCACTGATCTAATAGACAATAATGCCAATGGCAAAGCATCCGGCCATTTCAAAGACGTGGATGCCACGATCTTTGCTAGCTTCAGCTTCAGCTTCAGAGTCGCATTATACCTTTCTACTAGACCTGCTGACTGCGGGTGGAATACAGCGTGGAATTTCTGTCTAATTCCCAATCCTTTCAGGACATGCTCCACTATCTTCCCAACAAAATAAGGACCATTATCATTCCACAAGAATTTACAAACACCATAACGTGGGAAGTACTCTTTTAGTAATACCTTAGCTGTTGTTAATGCTGTATTGTCCTTTGTGGGGTAGGCTTCAACCCATTTACTAAAAGCACACACCACCACTAGGACATACTTGAGGTTATTACAGCGCTCCAGTTGGATATAGTCCATTTGCAGTACTTCGAATGGTGCAGTAGGTGGAACAAACCCTCCTTTAGGAGTAGAGGTCCCTTTAGCAGAAAAGGCAAGATGGCCGCCGACAGTCCGTAGGGGGTAGCAGCCCTCAAGCTACTCTCCACATTACTGCTTGATTAATGATTAATGCTTGTTGGTATGGCTCAGAGCTGTTCTACAGTTCCATTCTTCTGCTACATTGCATAAGATGCTGGTTATCGCATCTATTTGGGCATTAGCGACGACGGAGGCTGAGATACTCGCTGAGGCACTCGTATTGCATAGCAGGAAGCTAGGGTCCTCGAGAGTGCCAAGCTGTCTCCTGCGAGAAACAGTGTCTGAGGCCAAGAGGAGGATTACCTTGTGGTGGCTGGCTGTGAAGTGTGTCATGGCCCCTAAGGTAGTGAGGATTACCAAGAGCACACGAAGGCAAGAAGAAGCAGAGACATCTAGCGAGCCTGAAGTCCCGGCGGCAAGTGTGAGAACTAAGGCACAGCAAAGGGCACAGGCTCGCAAAGAAGCAGCTAGGAAGCGCGAAGAGGAGCGACTACTGGCAAGTCAGAAGAGGAGGGGAGAGAGGCATATGGAATTACCTGCATCAGACCTGGCCGCAGAGTCTTTGAGGGAAGCGATCCTACGACAGCCCCTGATCTTCGAGTCATTTCAGGCGCGTGGGCTTTCACCCTCTTCCTCTTTGGCGGCGAGGGGCACGATGAGAGGCGAGGCTGACCCGGCTCCTGCAGTAGCTGGGGGTGCCGAGTCAGGATCGAGATCAGGATCTGCGATGGACCCGCCGCCGATGGATCCGCCGCAAAATGCAGCAGAGAGTGCAGAGAGCGTACCCGCTGTCACGGATTCAGGACTGGACTTGTTGTTGTTGTCTGAACCTGTAGCGGTAGAATCGCCGCTGGTGGCCGCGGAGTGCTCGGCAGCGGTGGAGACCGCGGGAGATGCAGGAGGCGTGGAAGGCGGGTTCAAAGACACTGGGCCATGTAAAGTGATTGGAGCGACAGGAGCGGAGACGGGAGCCGTCCTGATCCAGCACTCAGCTTCACCGGAGGTTACAGAATGTACTCCGCAAGGCTCATTAGTAGGCGGGGAGTCCAATGGAGGCGGAGGCGGAGGCGGTGGCGGAGGTGGAGCCGAGGTCATGGAGTGGGTGGAGGGGGAGAGATCTCATGGAGACGAGGATGGAGGAGGAACTGAAACTGGAATTGGAACTGGAGCTGGAGAGGCTGATTGCACCGGGCTACAAAGTAGCAAACAGGATATTGTAAAAATAAGTAAAGGTAATGTGGAAAATGCGGGAAATGCGGAGAATTCAGGGCCGCAAGATCCAATAACTTTGAGCAAAAGTATGAGCAAAAGCCTACACGAGTTAGTTGCAGTGCCCAAAACATTGGATGAGAACACACATCTGGGTTTGGGAGCGCAGCTGAGTGCCTCACAGGGGGAAGTGCAAACTTTAAGTACATGGCGTATTGAGCAGCGGAATATGCAACAAGAACCCGCAGAGGGGGGTAGCTCATGTAAAATCATAAGGGAGGCTGCGACTGATCCTGGTCCTGAATCTGGTCCTGATCCTGATCCTGAAATCATGGTAGTTGGTGTTGTGTGTACATCTAAATCTACTGAAACCACCATTAGTATAGGAGAGGGTCTGAATGCCGGTAAAGTTGATAGCCCGCAACCTATAATACCAAATCCTGCAGCAACTGGAGTTAAAAAAATACCAGTATCAAATCAGGGAGCAGTTCCTAAAGATAAGGGTATGGGTAAGGGTAAGGATGAAACTAAACTCTTTAAAATACCTGGCGCGGCTACAACATCAGACTCTTATAGGAAAAAGCAGGAAAAAAACGTAACTATGCTAAATAGCCCAAGACGCTCTTTTCTTAACAAAACCTCGACTAAAAAGCTACAATATAGCAATGACACTGATACTGACAGTGATGATAATGTATCGGCAGAGCGCGAGGAGAAGGAGAAGGGCGAAGAGGATGAGACGGAGTCATCGATTATGGAGTCATCGATTACCTCTTCGGTAGAATCAGAACCGGACTCAGAGAACTTCTCAATGAGCGAATCCGAAGAGTATGAGACTGGCTCCAGGTGTCTAGGGAAAGGGCAGAGCAGTGCGGTGAAAGTAACAAAAACAAACTAGAAACCCTTAATCAAAACTCAAAAGACCAGGGGAAGATCCCGCGTAAGAAATAGCAAGATAGGAATTCTGCCACAAAGGGGGATATCTAAGAAACCCGAGCAGGATAAGTTGGGTACAGAGCCACAGAGGGATAGATTTGATCCTATACTCTCCACAATGCAACAGATCCAAGGGGAAGCCCGGCTGGAGAGCCAAAGAGCCAAGCGGGCAAACAAGAAAATACAGAGATCTCTCCACAAAGTACAGGAAATGTGTGTTGAAGCCACAGGCAGATTGACCGAGGTTGAACAGAGGACTGGCAAAATCGAAGACGATATGGCAAAGATGCAGGAATTTAGGCAGACTCAGGAGAAAACAGAATCTGACATACTCTGGAAGTTGGAAGTCTTCGAAAATCGGCAGAGGAGAAACAATATAAGACTGCTTGGAGTGGAGGAAGGTAAGGAAGGAGGAGATACAAGAGCTTTTGTTGTAGATTTGCTGAAAGGCGCATTCCCAGAGATGGACGCATGGGACTGGGACAAAGAGGTGCAACGTGCGCACAGATTTCCCCTCACACAGAAAAAGGGTAGTGTGGGCATAAGAGCAAGGGCAATCCTTGTGTACGTCGGAAACTATCTATTAAGAGAGGAAGTGATAATGAAGGCTAAACCCATGAAGAAGCGAACTTATAAAGACATAACTTTTTTTGCTCGACCAGACTTTTGCCACACAACAGTGGAAAGAAGATGGCGTATGCGGCAACTCATAGTACCGTTTCAGAACATAGGCTGTGAGGTCTACTTATTGTTTCCTTCCCGCCTCAAAGTAGGTTTTAATGGACAGTTTAGAGTCTTCTTTTCTGAAATCACTGCGCAAGAGTATCTGACTTTTCTTCGAGAAGAAAGAACACACAGGGATCGGAATATACAATCTGATCGTATAGAAAGCTTAAAACAAGTAGCTCTTATTACAAAGAAATAACTGAGCTTTTCTTGAATAGTATGAGTTAATTTTTGAAAATGATGTATCAAGGGGGAGTGGCTGGGGGAAACTCCCCTGGGGGGGTGCGGCTGTCACATATAGGTCAGGATTGACCTATTTGCCAGTAAGGGAAGGGGGGGGAGGGAAAAGGGGTTGTGGGGTGGGTCTTAGGGGGGGAACAGGGCACGGCAGGATATACTATAGAGAGATGGAGTTTAAAAAGGGCACTTATAAGAAAGGGGGAAAAGGTGGAGTTGCAAATATTTAAAGGAGGCAATATAGAAAGGAACGTCAATCGAGGATTGATAATATGTTGGATAATTAAATGGGTGGTATACAGAAGAGATTTCGGGAGGAATAAGATATGTGACAATTTGTACAATGAGCATTAGGGTTGTAACATGGAATCTATGTGGCTTAAATGATCCCCAAAAAAGAGTAAAAGTTGCCTTACTTCTGAAACAAATGAATCTGGATTTTGTATTTATACAGGAAACGCACATTATGATGACACAAGCATATTTCATGACACAGCTAGGATTTCATCTCCTAGTACACTCAAGCCAAGGGGTTAAAAAAAGAGGGGTAGCTATTTTAGCTAGGAATAACAATATTTTGACCAGGAAGAAAGCACAGGATAAATGGGGAAGATGGGCAATGATTGAGTGCTTTATTGATGGGGAGTGGATTACGCTTGTAACTGTTTACGGCTCAACACAGGATGATCCTGAGATTTTTCAATTTTTAGATGTCGAGCTAGCAACATGGGCACCAAAAATAATATTGGGAGGTGATTTTAATATTAATGGAGCAGATGGTTTAGGATTGGGTTCCTTTGGAAAATATAAAGGTAGGAAAAAGAAAGTAAACCAGGCAATACATAGTTTAGTTTTAAATAATGCTCTTTCAGATGTCTGGGGGAAAAAGAGAATGGATAATAAAGGCTTCACATATTATTCTGCCCCACACCGAATATGTGTAAGATTAGATTATTTTTTTATTTCAAGCACTATTATAGCAAATTCAAAGATCGAAAGGTTGCCTCGGATACTTAGTGATCACAACCCCTTAGTACTCACTATGACAATAAGAACAAACACCAGACAATACACAAATTGGACTTTTGAAAGAGATTTATTGAAAGACGAACAATATATAGAACGTATGAACAAATGGATTAGGGATTTTTTTATTTTCAATAGGGACACAGCAGAAGTGGGAATAGTCTGGGATACATTTAAAGCTGGAGTACGAGGGGAAACCAAGAGTTATAATTCTTACAAAAGGAAACAAGCTCAGTTGAGGAATTTAGAGCTAGCTGAGAAGGTCTTTAAGGCAGAGGAGAAACTAGAAATTAGCGTCTTGACGGGGAGGGATTTGGAAAAGGCTTTGATAGAACTAGTGAAAGTAAAAAGTGAGGCAGAGGGTGAAATTGCTAGTAAGGCAGCAAAAATCTATAATACTAAGCGAGAGAAGTGTTATGAGTTAAGTGAGTCAGTAGGTAGAATTTTGGCTAGTCGGACAAGGCAACAAGAAGCTGTCGGTATAGTTAGAGAAATCAGGGATACATCGGGCATGGTTTATTCAGACTCGAATGAAATAAGGGAAGTATTTAGGATATTTTATGAGAACTTGTATGATGATGAACTAGAGGGTCGGGACTCTCAAAGAGGTAATGAGGAAATGAAGGAGTATCTTCAAGAGATTCCTTTAGATATAATCGAGGAGGAGGAAGCAGATGGATTAGAGGGAGTGTTACAGACAGAAGAAATCAAGGAGGCAATATGGAATCTGCCCTCTGGCAAAGCGGCAGGCCCCGATCAGATTCCTATAGAATTTTATAAAGTATTTTGGGACCACTTGAAAGAAGAAATAATGAAGGTTATGCAACTGGCACAGTTGGGCAAATCAGTACCAAAGTCAGGGGGGAGCGCTGAGGTAGTTGTCATATTAAAAAAAGGGAAAAATCCGGAAGACCCAGGTTCATACAGGCCCATTACCTTACTCAATGCGGACGTAAAAGTTTTCTCCAAGGCACTGGCATCAAGGCTTGCAAGAGTTATTGATAAAATAGTCAGTAGCTGCCAACACGGCTTTATACCAGGGAGAGGAACTACCCACCATATACGAAAAGTGATAACGTTACTCGATGTTACTTCAGTCACAGGAGACCCGATTGCAGTGATGTTACTTGACGCAGAAAAAGCATTCGATCGGGTCTCCTGGGGCTACCTTTGGTATGTTTTAGAAAGAACAGGTATTAAGCACGGTTTTATTAAAGCCTTGAAAACTCTTTATTTGAAACCGGTGGCAACTTTACGAGTGAATGGTGGAAATACGGGCCAATTCCAAATAAAAAGAGGTACTAGACAAGGGTGTCCTTGCTCACCGCTATTGTTTGCCATATATATGGACCCATTAATACGGAGGATAGAGGTATCCGAGAGGATTGCACCTCTAACAACACTAATCGGGCAATGTAAAATTTTAGCTTATGCAGACGATATCGCTGTAATTTCTCCAAAACCCTCTGAATCTATAGAGCACCTTGAACTTGAGGCGTTGAAATTTGGAAAGATATCGGGGTACAAATTAAATACATCTAAAACGCAGATAATAAAAAACTCATTTACTCAATGTGCAGACAATCTGGTGGTGCAGGAAGGTACGTACTTAGGGGTTATTATAATGTCAGACTTGGATACTCTTGTAGAAAGGAATATTAGACCTTTGATTAAGAAAGTGGAAAAAGACTTGGATAGATGGGACAATTTGCATATGTCGTTAGTGGGGCGGACAAATATAGTAAAAATGTTGATACTCCCAAAATTTTTATATTTATTTAGAGCAATCCCTTTATTATTTGATGTTAAAATATTTAAAAAACTAGAGTGTATATTAAATAGATTCATCTGGGCAAAAGGGAAAACAAGAAGGGCCCTTAGATTCATGACACTGCCGAGAGAAAGGGGAGGCTGGGGAGTTCCAGATTTAAAATCTTATTACTGGGCGGCGGCTTTACAAAACATGATTGGTATGTTGGGCGGGGAAGAATTAGAAGACTGGAGCAAATTTGGTTCACTAGCAATTTATGGATTAACTGTGGGAATGGAAGCGAAAGATGTCCTATTGAAATTTACAGAGGCTAGCTATTATAAGAGGACAAAATTTAAGACGCTCATAGCAGCATTTGACATTTGGAAAAGCTTTTCTAAAAAAATAGGTCTGGGGAAATATAATGTGTATACTAGACTCACACATAACCAAAATCTTCCACAAGAGATTTTTTCGGGACCAATATTTGTGGAGTGGGAAAATAAGGGAATTAAAACTATAGGGGATGTAATGGGGGACCAGGCGATTCTTCAATTTTCAGATTTACAAACTATATTTAATTTAGAAACAAGGCAATTCTTCAAATACTTACAAGTTAGGAGTTTCCTGTTGAACAAAAAAGGAGGAGCTTTGGGATTCAGGCGCAATCCAATTATGGAGATAATCCAAGGCGGGGAAGACTGTACAATTAAAAGGCTTTATGCGGAATTGATAAAACTAAAACGGGATGACTGTCAAAACTGGAGCGAAAAGTGGAAGGACAAGCTTAATATCAGTTGTGAAAGTTTTGGTATCTCTCTAGAAAAGGGTTACTCTCTGCTATGTTCAGCACCATTGCAGGCGCAACACTATAAAACGATACATCACCTATATTACACACCCGCTAAAATAGCACAATGGGGAAATACAGTGGGTATTAAGTGCTATAGGTGTGGAAGCCTGGATGCCAATTTACAACATGTATTCGCTACGTGTCCTCATCTAGATTTACTAAAAAAAGAAATTGAATGTTTTATAAACAATGTTCTAGGAATTGAAATTGTGTTAACTCCCGGAACCATATTATTAGGAGTCAATCTTGAGGATGCAAGACCATATTGTGGGAGGGAATTTCTTTTTGTTGCAGTATCTGTTTTGAGATTATGCATAGCTTCTGCATGGATTGACCCTATACCGCCTACTTTCCATAAATGGCTGGCTAAGTTATTATTAACATATAACGTGGAGAAAGAAATATATGCAAGGAAGGGAAAAAAGGGGAGGAAGCTGGGTAACATAATATGGGATCCAATAACGCGCTGGAAAGATAATTTAACAGTTTAAAATTGAGTTTTGCTTGAAATAGGGTTAAATAAGGTCCAGATAAGAGATATAAATTTGTAGGCTGGTTATAATCGGAGAGAGTTATTTTATTGTGGGGAAACTCTAGGAAAAGGTAATTTTGATTGATTACACTTACGCTATATAATTTGGAATAATATCTAGAATCTGCCTCCTTTATTTATGCCTGCTGATGCTCTATCGGTTGTTTTTCTCAATGTAATGTTATGCATTATTTTTTTTTTTCTGTTATGAATATTGCCGTGCCCTGTACATAAGTGCAAAATACTTCAATAATTTTTTTTTTTTTAAAAAAGAGGTCCCTTTAGCAGGATTGTGCTGTAGACATATCAGACAGGTCTGCACTACTCTCCTAGCCGTGCTGGCAATCTCAGGATGCTCCCAAACTCGTGTAAGCAATTTCGTAATTGCAAGAGCTCCAATATGTGCCAGCCCATGCGTCATTTGAACCATTGCTTGCAAGTAAGCAGCAGGCAGTTTCCATTTCTTCATGTCTTTGCTTCTCCAACAACCCTCATCATCCAATACTCCCTCTGTTGCCCATGTTGCAAGTTCTACTTTAGATGCTGGCTTTTGTATGTCTAGAATTTCTTCTCTAGCACCATGCCATCGTTTGGCTTGCGATCTCACCACATACATAGGGGAGTCATTTTGCAACATAGCAGTCTCTCTCGCTATGCGGTCTGCAAAAGCATTTCCTTGCCCTATTTTGTCTGTCACTTTCTTATGTGCACTACATTTTATTATCGCCACCTTCTTTGGACATAATAGTGCATTCAGGAGGTCGCATACCAACTCTCCGTACATGATGTGTGTTCCGTGTGAGGTCATAAACCCTCGTTCCCTCCAGAGTAGGCCAAAATCGTGCGCTACTCCAAAGGCGTAACGACTATCAGTATAGATATTCACACATAGAGCAGCGCTTAACTCACATGCTTTCATTAAGGCTATCAATTCAGCCGCTTGAGCAGATTTTTGTGGTATTCGTGCTGTTTCTACCACTGTCTTAAGTGTCGTGATCGCATAGGCTGCGGAAGCCGTACCATCTGGCAATCTCACACACGATCCATCAACCCACAGTTCCCCATCTACATCAGGAAGTGGCGTGTCCTGTAAATCGACACGACCCTTTGTTTGTTCGTCAGTCAGAAAAACACAATCATGTTGCTCTTCCTCCTGAGTCTCAGTAACAGGATATGGCAATAAAGTAGCGGGATTCAAAGTGGCGCACCTCTTTAATGTAATGTGTGGCGCCAACAGTGTTAATTCGTATCCCGTTAAACGGGCACTGGTTAGATGTTGCGTTTTCGTTTGGTTCAGCAAAGCATCTACTGCATGGGGAACTAACACCAACAATTTGTGTGACAAAACTATTCCCTCACTCTGCTGTATAGCTACTGCTGTTGCTGCAACTGCTCGAAGGCATCCAGGCAGTCCTCGAGCCACAGGATCGAGTACCGCTGAAAAGTATGCGCAAGGCCTCTGTTTGTCTCCGTGTAACTGTACCAAGACTGACAATGCGCACCCATCCTTCTCATGTATATACAGTGTAAAGAGCTTTGTATAATCTGGTGTACCTAACACGCGCAGAACAAAGAGCTTGTCTCAGTTGTTCAAAAGCATTTTGACATTCGTCCGTCCATTCGAGGGGGAGTGGTGCAGTTTTGGACAGCAACGCTAACAAAGGTTTTACAATGCACGAAAATCCTAGTATCCATTGCCTACAGAAGGACGTCAAACCTATGAAAGCACGAACATCCTTCTGCGTGCAAGGGACTGGTGTATCTAAGATTGCTTGGATTCGGTCTGATGTTAATGTACGTCCCTCCTTAGACAAAAGATGACTAATATATGTCACCTTTGGTCTACAATATTGTAGCTTCTTCCGCGAAACCTTGTGATTGTGTTCCGCAAGGAAAGAAAGCAGGGAGAGTGTACTCTCCTCGCATTGCTCCTGTGTGTCGGCTGCAAGCAGAATGTCATCAACATATTGGATTAGTGCCACCCCAGACTGCAAATCAAATGAATCAAGTTGTCTTTTCAAAGCCTGACTGTAAATGCTAGGACTTTCTGTGTAACCTTGAGGAACTCGACAAAATCTATAAGATTTATTATTTAATGTAAAGCCGAACAAATATCGGCTATCAGGATGAATAGGGATTGAAAAGAAAGCGTTTTTCAAATCAATCACTGTAAATATAGTAGCCGTGGGTGGAACCAAAGTAAGTAAGGTGGTAATGTCAGATACTACTGGATACTGCGGTACAACTATCTTATTAATTTCCCTCAAATCAATAATAAAACGATAGATCTTAGTATCTGTGTCTTTCTTTAGGATCGGAAGAAATGGACTGTTGCAAACATTATAGGAAACTTCCTCCACCACCCCTGCCGTTATCAAGTCATTCACAATATGTATCAAGGCTATTTCGCCTTCTCTAGAGATCTTGTACTGAGGAACACGAGGTAAAACCGCTCCCTCCTTCACAGTAATGCGCACAGGAGGAATAATCATTTGACCCACATCAGTATCGGAAGTAGCCTATAACGTACTTGGAAGGGAAGCTAATGCGTCGGCCTCTTGCATGAGGCACGATCTCTCAATTTCTGGGTAGTTTTCATTCAAAATGACCCGCACCCCTTCAGGGGCACAGCATATTGTTGCACGAAAATGCTTTAGCATATCAAGTCCCATAATATTATCTGGTGTATTTGGAGATAATAAAAACGGACATGGGGCAGTGAATTTATCAACATGAAATGTAAGGGGTTGAGACAATGGGCTTAGTGAAGGTGTTCCATCAAACCCTATTGCTGTAATCGTTTCGCCAGACAGGGGAGCCCTTGGAACCAAGTGTTTAGACAGAGCACTACGAGTAGCTCCTGTGTCGACCAGAAACTGATCAGTAGAACCCAAAACATGTGCTGATATATATGGACCCCTTTGATCGACTGGTACTTCAACCGATTCCACACCCCATCCTACGCAATCCTATGCATATCTATTATCCTGTGACTCCGTATTTTCTCCTCCAGCTATCGGGTATTGATTCCGCCGATCAAAAGTATTATGTTCAACCTGACCACGACCCCTCTCTTCAAACCTACCACGATCATTCGCTCCACCTCTTGGCCCTGAATAACTATTCCGTGACCTTCCACTTCCTCGACCCCTCTGACTACGCTGTTCACGAAGTACCGGACAATCTGCGAGCCAATGTCCAAACTGCTTACAGTATGCACACTGATCCTCAGAAATGTCGGAACGAGGGGGAGACGTAACGTACGATCCTCGTCTACCCCTATCGTTCCCTCTCGATTGCGTAACACAAACCTGTGCCAACATCACTTTCGTCTTTAAGTCCTTCGCTTTCTTATCACTACTTTCTTTAGCCTCTAGTTCCTGACGTTCATAATACTGAGCCATAGTTAATAAGGAGGCAGGCGTTGCCGTGGTCCATGAACTTTCACTAGCCTTTAATCGCTTTGCAATCTCCGGTAGGAGATTAGCCACATACTTATCTACGAATAAGTGCCTGCCCGTGTCCTCTGTTAATGATTGACCACTGTAATCATGGAATGCTTCCTCAAAACGTGAAAAGAAATCAGAAACCGATTCGTCTGACTTCTGCTTACACGACGCTAACACTGTCCAATCTATTTTCTTAGGAGGGACAAGCGTTTTTAATATATTCAAGATAGCTGTTGGCAATTCTAAAATCAACTGACACGGTTTACATGCAGGTTCCCTATCTGAATCAGCTCTCACTATGTACTTCCAATCTGCACCTAATATCGTCCGATCGTCAAACTTACGAATCACCCTCCACATATCAGGAGGCAATATCAGCCCAAAGAAAAGATCGATATCAACTAACGTCATAGTACACGAAGAAATAGCACCCTCCACACCTTCATAGAAAGCTGCTGGATTTTTACGGGGGTCAGGCAAAGCATTCTTAAGTGCCATAACATCTGCTCTATTCCATGGCGTATAAACCCAATTATATATAAAATAGCCCCTTGAATCCTTAGACGTCTTATCCTCATCCGTACCATCCCCTTTAGGAGGGACATACAAAGGCGCAGCTTCCCGCATAGGCAAAACATTAATCGCAACACTCTTATCTGATCCATAGATAGGGCACACTCGGGAATTTTCCGTCGATCCAGACGCTGATTGCTCTGATGCCTTGTTCGCCGCTCGCAATCGTGTCGCCTCATCTCGCAACTGAACCAACCGCCGGAAGAATTCGTCCGCATCTGAAAGAGCAAAAATACCTTTACGAAAATTCTCACGACCAACTGATATATCTTTAGGTTCCAACTCAGGAGAGTGTTTTCTAAACCGTTCAACAACTTCATCTGCAAAATGACTTAAAAAATACAACCGTTCCTTGTCAGACCACTGACTCATAAGATCATTAACCCCTGAAACAGTTATAGTATCACTGTTAAGTTTACGAGCAATCGAACGTAATTCCGTCATACGCTCGGCATGTAACCTGGTACGCTGTTTATCCTGGCCATCCTCGTCCGAGTCCTCATCCGGAGCCGTAGGCTGAACATACGGAGGCGGGCAACGATCTAACAATGAAAAATCATCTAATTCATTAGTAAAGACAGGATAAAGAGGACGTCTAATAGGAAACTGACCATTAACCTGCAAGTTACGTTCTCGACTCTCTTTCTCTTTCTGTTCCTGCAATTCCTTCTCCTGTAGCTGTAAAGCTTTATCCTGAGCAGCCTTTCGCTGCTCTTTGTCCGCCAAGGCTTCTGCACGCTTCATTCGTTCACGCACCGCTTTCTCCCACATACGCACACAATCAAACATATCCTGTCTAGACCTGCTCTGAAACAAACACTGTTCTACATACTGGACTTTTCGCAAGTCGAATGACCCATGTAGTGGCCATTGCAACTCACGATCAGGTTTAGTGTATTTGTGCCATAACGTGCTATACATTATGGGAGGAAGGCCAAATTTAATGTACATTTCACGATTAGGAGTCCCCTCTGGGGGAGCCGGCTGAGATTCATTTAATCGATAAGTGGTACCATTTCCAAAGCAGCACATTCCTCGGAGTGTGCTGAGAACAGGCATGTTCAAAATATCACGGAAAAAACGCGATATTACATAAAATGGCACTTAAGGGTACTTATGCACAATGTGCCGTTCAAACAAATTCAAAAGCAGAGAAATATCCCTACATGCCTGCCTATGTGAGGTGCACTCCACATATAATTCAAATCATAGGTCCAAACGTTAGCTAACTCATACAAATTCAAATTCAAGTTCAAAAAGCCACAGTAAGTGTCAATAGACTACCTTACCAAACATAAGCTTACCAAATATCTTCAAAAATGTCCAGATTCCAACTGCCAAGTTCCGTAGCCGAATCAGCCAAAACAGGCACTACACGACAAGCCAAACGATCAGAATCTCAGTCGAGGACCAGCGCCACCTGGAAGGTCAGATCAGAAGGAAAGGAAAAAAACACCGTGGGTGCCAAGACTCGGGTCACTCAGTGGCAGCGTACGCGTCCATAGCGAGTTTCCAATCCTTCGTCGTGACCTCTCCTTCGGGCATCCGAGTCGCCGATGAGTCCCTTCGTGGTCGCCAATTGTGGTATTCGGGTTCTATCAGGTCTACATACTTGCAGAAACACTCGGACACCATAAAAGAGAAGTTGGCACGGAAACTGAAAATGCAAAGAGACAAGTTTATTAGGACCCCATGGGGTGGTGGTACATTCCTACAGCACCCTTCGGCAATGCAAGAAGTATCACACCGAACATCGGTGCGCGACCTCTTTTATACAGTTTAACAGCAATAAAAAGGTAGGTGGTATACATTAGAACAGTTTTAGGTACATATAAGGGCATTTTTGGAACACAGCCAACATGTGGGAGGGGTTTAATACCACTGGTCAGTTGGGAGGAACATTCCTAAGGAGTGACCACTCTCTTGTCCAAAGATCAGATGTACGCATGCGCGAGACTGACCATTACTAAAAATAGCCTGTTGCTGGGCAGGGTAAAGGTTCATTGGCATGAAGGAAGGACGAAAGGGCACGCTGACCACGAGGCCGCATGTTCATACAAAATGGAAGCCACCGAATACAAAATGTTTACGTACGTTTAGTCAAGTTAACAAAAATGTTCGTGTAGCTGAGCTTAACGCTAACTCAGGTACTGCCAAATTACGACACCACCCTTCCAGGTCTAATCTTTCGATTGGTTATGGAAATATGCAGAGTGTCAAAAAACAGCTAAACGATGGCAGAATGTGCTATTTAAAAAACAAAATATTAACAGCATCACTCTCTCCAGCCTAAAGTAAACTCATTCAGTGTGTAGTGCTCCACCTAACATTCAGAGGTGTGGAGGTATGGAATGTTTTTCCATTGTACGTGAGAAAGCATCCCATGCTTTCAAAATTCAAGAAGAAATTGAAAACCATTTCCCTTCAAAGTCATCCACTGGGGATTCCTAAAAAAGGTTGAGTGAAGTGGCATGAGCAGGTGGAATCAGCCTTTTGCATGTGTTGCACTACTAATTAAGTAATCGGTAAAAGCAGCAGTTTATCAAATTTCAGGAGAGCAATGTACCAATAAAAGGTTTGTTTAAAAACCGTTGTTTCCTTGGCGGATGTAAGCTTAAATGGTTATTTCCAGGATATAGAGTGTATACAGATGTGGGACACTGGCTAAACAAATGCGACTGATGTCCTCTATGCCCTAGTTAGAAAGCCTATAGCCTCAATATAATTTAAATGGTGTAAACGGGACATTTGATGCTTTTTGGCAGATGCCTCACATTCACCAATCTCTGAGCAAGGCCCCAAGGCCTAATTTAAAGATGGGTGGTAATGGAAATCCTATCATTTGGAGAGGATTATGCTAAATTCAGTGGAGACTTCATCAGTGAAATGTATACTTTCTTTTTTTGACTTGGATGTGATGCCAACTACAGAAGGCATGCAGCTAAGTCTGGCATGAACAATGGGTGCAGTTTAGATTACATTTTGTTGAATTCCACGCTCCACAGAGGACAAATAACAGCTGTATTCAGGTGTATAGGTTTATTGAGCATAAGGAAATTTGCTGCTTCTCAGGAGACAAAACCTGAGCTAACTACCAATTGCTGGAATCACAGCCCATGCAAGGATCCAGGCTCCAACAAGAACACCACACATTACGTTCCGTAAAACACAGCATACAATCCTACACACATATTATATACAGAATACAGTATCAACTTAAACAGAAGGAACATTACAAACAGAATGCTAACATGATTGTTGTATACTTCATAAAGTTTGGAAACTCAAATATCATAACATGTTGCATAGAAAAAAATCGTAAACTTAAAATAGAACTCATTCTTCCCTTAAGAGAAAGACTGATTCAATAATACAAAAAAACTAAATATATACAGGTTCAGAAAAAAGAAGGTTATTAAGAACTAATAAAATAACACCTTAACATATCCAAATATTCACTTGTATTTAGTATATATGATAATCCTTACTTCAGATTGGTGCCTGTCTCATGCATTTGATTGAAGATTGGTTTGCATCCATGTGTTTGAGTGAAGATTGATAAGAATCTCTATCCTCCTTTGGCCACAGATATTACAGTAACTTAACTACTTTACTCATACTTCATATATTATCATCTGATAACTCATAAACCGGTTTACCCACTCTAATTATCTACAAAGGAACTGAAAATTTAGACTCCCCAACCTTAACCTTGCTCCCTTTTTTCACAGGCACCCAATCTCTCAATCTTAAAATGGGCAAATAATTGCCAAATTCTAAATTAGATCCAGACCAGATTTTCCAGAAGACCATCTATTATCTCCACTCTTAGCAACACCATTACATGCCTTGCCTTTTACATCCAACATCCGCATTTGCTCTAGATTATACACTGCTATTTACCTCTCATCTTTTAAAAGGTTATTTGTCTCCAACATTCCTTGGTGTGGTGCTATAACTCCACAGTAATTCCTTAACCATTTTATAACAAACATTTCCATTTGCTACTACAAGTTGCAATCCTTCTTTTAAAATTCATATGCATCTTTACACAATGCCATTGCTCTGTAGATAATATACAAATGTATGTATATGTTCAATACTAGGACTAGATAAAAACAATAGCATTTCTTCTGATGTTAACTGTAGACCATTATCTGTCACTAAACCTTTAGGAAAACCTTCTCTTTCCAAAACTTCTTTCATAAATTGAATCACATTCTTTGACGTAACCTTATTTTCCAATTTCACCTCTGACTATTGTGACATCCAAGCAATACAATACACTTGACTCTTGGCATAACACATTGGACCAAGTACATCAAGCAATACTCTCTCCCATACCCTACTCGATCTAGACATGGGTTCCTTGGGTTAATCTAATGATTTCTGTGACTTATCACTAGTCATTAACTACATACAAGAGCTTACCTTATCTTCTATAGATTTGTCCACACAAGGCCACCAAAATCTAAATATGGTTTGCCTCATGTTTTCAGGCACAATTAACTGTATACCCCGTAATAACAAACAATCTTGCCCAGAAAGTTAATCCGCAATGTGAGAGTAAGATAATACATTTTCATCCCATAAATTATTTTTGGGCCATTTTGTCCAGACATACTTCAGAACCACTTGAATTTCTATGTCCACTTTACATGCTTTACATGCTTCTCCCATTGTGACTCTGGGACACAACCCCCTGACACTTCACACATACTATCTTGTCCATATTACAATCTTGCACCAGAATATCATTGTTGTCCTCAACTGGAGACAGAAGTCTTGAAAAGCAATCTGCTAAAACATTTCTGGTTCCAGAACATATTTGACATGAAAATGAAATTCTTGCAGCTTTTTTTGCCATCTCTCTACCCATGGTGTTGTTCTTCTACAAACCTTTGTAGTAAACAAATCTATTAGAGGTGTATTGTCTGTTGAATTTTGTGCCATAAACATATTTTCTAAAATATTCAATACCCCACCAACAGGCTAGGGTTTCGTTCTCCAAAGTACAATAGTTTAACTCCTAGCCTGTAAATGGTCTAGAAGAAAAGGCAATAGTTACTAATTTAACATTTTGATCTTGCAACAAGACTGCTCCAATTCCTACATTACTGGCATCAGTCATAAATATCGAATCACATGCCGTATTAAACAAAGACAATGTTGGTGCATTAGTGAAATCCCTTTCTAAATTATTGATACACAATCAATGTTCCATTTTCATCAACTGTCACATATGTTTAGATTTGTCGGCAAATGCAGGAATACAATTTGTCATATTATTCTGCCAAACCTAAAAATGATCTAAGGTGATATTTATCTTCTAGGTCAGATGCATACTCAACAGCCTTGACCAAACTTCGTTTTGGAGATATGTCCTAATTACATTCAAATTTACATTTGTTTTTTCTAAAGGTAATCCCATTCTCTTGTGAATCATTAATAATTTAAACTAAGTCTTGATATGTTCTTTTTTAATCTTACCAAACACCAAGATATCATCCTGAAAATACAATACGTTCTGTAAGTCCTTAAATTATGTGGGCATTGTCCTTTGGAAAATCGCATATGCAGATGGTAGCACTCAAGGCATTCTTTTTTTACTGGAAAGCTCTTTCAGGTGTAATTAAGGAAGTATACTGTTTCCTATTGTTATGTAAACCAAATTGGTGATATGTGCTTGAGAGATCTAAAGTTGAGAACACCTTGGCACTATTTAATAAAAAACAATTTCACCATTATTGGGCAGTGGACCTCAATCTACTCATACACAGCCATTTAGATATCTCAAGTCCACACACAGTCTGATCTTACCATTTGGTTTAGGTTCAACTACAGCTGACAACCACTACAAAGATTCTATATCTTATATTATGTCTTACTTGCACAGTTTCTCCAATTCTTTCTTTAATGCTTTCTCAAAGATATGGGTATGTTCTTAACTTTGTGAACTTTGGCGACTACATTATTCTTTAGAATGATTATGTGAGCAAAATCTTTTAATAAGCGCAATTCAGATGAAAAGACATTGGGAAATAAATTCTCCCATTCCATTGCCTTAACTTCATTAACATGTAAAATCAAATCTCTATAGCCCAAAACTGATCAGGATGGTTGGGCTTGGGAGTTATCATGAGATCTCTTTGGTGTGGCCACCATCCTAACAGATACAATCCTTCTTTGGCAACATATCTTTAAGTGTCAATTGTCTTTCCCTTATAACTCAAGTTGATGTAGAGTACCCAAGCACATCAATGGGTATTACCATAACCAACTAGCTTGATATAGTTTTACATCGGTAAATAAGTGTAATACATCATCCCCAATCGACGTTTGCCATTCTCCTGAATCTGCCATTACCTTTGCCTCCAATATCTACCATAGAAAAAGGGTGAATCTTTTTTATTCTCATTAATTTTATGCACGCCTAAAATGTACACATCAGGCATTTCGTCCCCAAGCTGCTGGACTTCTTTTATGCGACTGCTTAGTTTTGTCCTTATCCACACTACCTTAATTTCTACTTTTGAACATCCTTGCATAACGACCCTACGTTTTGCAATATCTGAAAATCTGACCAATGGCTGGGTATGACCTATCATTAGATAAAAGACCAGGTAGACTACATTTAAAACACATGTATTCCCTCTTCTTCCACATAATCCTACCTCAGCCACTTGCCTTAGACTTGGTATCAACACCTCTGGATTTTTTACTCATAGCTTCTTTTTAGACACTTTTAGATTATCTGTGACTTTGTCAGCCAATTTTTTTATGCCCAATTTCATCTCTTCAAATTGGTGTGCAATACCAATTGCTTTCTTCAATGTTAAGTCCTTCTCCAATAAAAGTTTTTCTTGTAGCTCAGGATCACATGTTCCATGAACCATCTAGTCTTAGTGGTGGCCACCGCACAACGAAAGTGGGGGGTTTGGGTGAAGGATGGCACTGGAAATTGAGGGTAAATATAATATTTTTTTAAAACGTACCTCTCGCTTCCCCGGCGATGACAGCTGCCTCGGTGCTTCATTCCCGGTAGTCTCTGGGAAGGCATAGGGTCCTCAACCGATCCAGACACTGCTCTCATGCCTTGAGAGCAGCGCCAGGATTAGTCTGAGTGGCCTGGACTACCACTCAGACACTGCCTGGGAGTCTGCGGCTTTTCTCTAACCTGGCTGTGAACATAGCTGGATTGGAGGAATTGAAATAGAAGTGAGCATGTCTGTCTGTCTTACATGCGCACTTCTAAATGCCCACCACTCCTGCCTGTCATGGCTGGCCTACCCCACACACATGTACCGTCAGCCAGAGCCATCACAGAAAAATAATATTATATTGTATTAATATCATTTTATTTTTCTGTGACTGACTCTGACCAGTGGAGTGAAACTCCTCTGCCATTACTGAGGAGCCGCCCCTGCCTGGCTCCTTACCATTTTATCACAAAAAGTACCACAATTACAGTTAGCAACCAGTACTCTTAGCTCCCTTACAAAAGAATCTGTTGATGCATTACGCAATTGAGCCCTCCCAAAAAATGTATACCTAACAACCACTTCATTCTTCCTTTTTCTATAATGGATGTCAAGTTGTTTAATGATAGTTTCATATACATCCAACTCTTCTTCATCTCCTAAATCAGACGGTGGTAAATGATTAAAAACTATTTTTCCTTTAAGGCCTAGGCAATGTTTTCAAATGGCGTCTTTCCTTTTATCAGTGTAAACATCTCCACCAATTGTTACCAGATATGCCTTAAATCCATCTTTCCATTGCCCCCAATCAAGGGATGGTTCACCTGAATTTGGTAGAAATGATGGGAGTGCTGTAATACCTTTTATTAGTCAAAATTGTGTTTAAATAGTATTTCAATGGTTTAGTTTATAGGTTGGTGTGTAAATCACAAAATATGCACTGAACAGTGTGTGAATCACTGATTACACACATGATATCCGCACTAGAATTTACCAATCATACAAATGTGCAGGTGTGTAAATCACTAAATCGCTCATCATGCGCAGTTACCACTGCTCATAACAGTTTGCGAATCACTGGTTGCACATATGGTTGAATTCGCAGTTATTGCTGTACATAACAGTATGCAAATATCACTGACTACCTGTATGTAATCTCATCAGAGCAGTTACAATATGGCTGTTGCTTCTCCTTTCAATGTGACAACTACAAAGTGTCTAGATTGTGTCACGTGAACGTGTTCACTACAGCTGCACTGTCAGAAAGCTCATTTCTTCTAAAATGGCTGCCAAGACTAAACCTGACCACAACACATGAACATTCTCACTGCAACAACTTTTGCGCTCACTTGCGCTTGCTGTAGGAGATACAATGCTCTTCTCTCCTCACACGGATGTGCTTGCGCTTGCCACTGATGATTCCTCGCTCTGACTCTTTGCACTGATTTAGTTTGCACACCACTCTCATCTGAATACAGGCATCAGATCTTTTCAACTTGCCAAAAGTAGTAATCTCTTCACAAGTCATCTGCAGAATATCATAGGCATAAAGTATGTACTATTTACATTCAGAAGGGAACAAATGACACTAGAATGTATGTTACCAGTGGAAGTTATAGTACCTACGTGAAAATAAAAGGGTGGAAAATGTTAGTTTTTTTCCAGAGGGCATGTGCATTGATATGACAGTATGATCAATCATGGATGTTAGAAGCCTTCAAGATCTCTGTGGAGTTGACACCTAAGTGGGTGCTTTTCAAAGTAAGTGGCTATGCTGTGTACCTGTGTTCCATTTGGGAAGGTTGATTACTGTCCGCCCTTGAGAAATCAGTTCAGTATGGTAAACATCACTTACAACAAAACTTTTACAACGCACTACCATTACAATGCGGTCATTACAACCCAAACTATTACAACGCATTGCGCTGGGGGCGCTCTAGGATAGGGAATAGGTTAATTTACTATCCAATAACCTTCCCTAGTGTCCACGGGGACTGAAGTTGGAATAGTAAATTAAACTATTCACTATCCAACACCCAAAAGCGCTATGCGTTGTAATGGTATGCGATGTAAAAACCGCGTTGTAAAGGCAGGCGTTGTAATAGTCTGCGTTGTAACGTCATACATCCGTTCAGTATGTAATGACAAAGATCCTATATTTTCCTTGAGTGTCAGAGGTATGTATGTGGAGTTGACGTTCCCAAGGCTCTTAGCCCCATATGGCTTCATGTAAATTTGTAGATGAAAGATGTAGCTTGCCTTGTAAGACAATACAGATGCATATGTTTCTCTCTGTCTTTGCAGTCTCCATGTGGCAGCACTCACAACAAGACTGTGACTCACCAATAGTCTTCAGCTGCAAACACACATTTGTCCTCTCAGTGCATTCTGGTCAATGTGGTCCATCTTTGACTAAGCTGCTGTTCCAAGTAAAGCTTGGTAACTATTAGGTTTTACCAATATTTCATTTTCGTAGCTTGATAGCTGTTACTGTCTTCTAATTTTCATTTTCTGAGCCCCAGGCACATGTGTTTCGCTCTTCATGAGCGCTTCGGTGGAGCACAGCAGGTACTGAGTGCCAAACTTGTTTGCAGCATAACATTTAAAAACCTGTGCCTTCCTAACTGTTGATCAAACATCGTTATTGCAAAAGTCGTCTCCCTGTGGTGGTAGCCACTGGCCCCGGGAGCCAGTTTATGCAAAACAATCTCCATGTGACTGCACTCAAAACAAAGTTGCCACTCACCAATAGCCTCCAGCCAGGGGTTCAAGCGAAACACGACTCATTCGCCATCACAGTCCAACTGATCAATGTGGTCCATTTTAGCAAATTGTGGTTTCTACAGTGAAGTAGAACTTGGTAACTATTAGGTTCTTTCAATATTTCTGTTTCATAGCTTGATAACTATTAATTTCTTCCAACCTTTCACTTTCCTTTCATTTTCTCTGTGCCTTTGTCCTACTGTATGTCCCTGAACAACCATTGCTCTCCAACTTACTCACACTTTCCACTGTAGCTAGTATGTTGTTTGTCTGGTTCAGATTAACAAATCCTTGAATGGAAATGAGAGATACTCTTTATGCTGACCTTACTTGATAAAGACTGTTTGTGCTAGTTGGCCTGTGAACTCAGGGATGCAATACAGTGACAAAGACTGTCTCAAGTTCAAGGCCACCTCTATCACCTGAATGAAGGACATGGTTATCCATAATCACCCACGTCCATCATCCCGTCCTGAAAAAGAGGTTATACTTCTCCTATGTCTTAGAACTATAGCTATTTGTCTCCTAAGATACCATGAACACTCCTGTGCCAGCAATGTTTCACTGTACACTGCTCTGCAATAGCTACTGCCAGGATCAACTTATGACCGGCCAGAGAGTCTATTGGATGAGGAAAAAACCCACAGTCTATGTTTAGACAAGCACCAGACAACACACCTAAGCCATGTTAACGAAACACTTGGTACAGGCCATGTCTTTTGCTGCTAGGGCGCATAAATCTCTACTGCATTGAGAGGGGAGTCAAATAGGACCCTTATGGGTGTATGTATAAGTATTTACAGAGTGAAAATCTAGATAGAGAGAAACCAAGTACTGAGCAGGTTTGTCTTATGTGTTTTTTGCAGTTTGGCAACATTCTATCTTCTTGTTTGGCCCTCTCTACCTGAGGTAGCCAATTTCTTTGTTACATATGAATGGGTGCTGCTAACACACATACATGCAGGCACGGCCGGTACAGGTAAGAGCGGTGGGAAGCCAACATACGACGGAATAGGGAAAATAAAATAAATAAATAAAACCACCTACCTTGCGCTCCCTGTATCGCCGAGTCGGCAATGCGGCGAGCGAACAGTAAGTGGTTTTATTTGTTTATTTTCCCTATTCCGTTGTATATCGACTTCCCACTCCCCACCCCCGCCCACCACTCTTACCTGTGCCAGCCGCACCTGCATTCATGGATGATGTCCACAAGGGGACTGGTTCAATGAGAAGATGCCTTCTATGAGATATTTCCTGTCCACCACGGGCAAAAAAAATACAAACTTTCAAGGCTGCGCCGTAAGCAGAACGCTGCATGATGCAAAATCGATTAATTTTACAATAAAAAAATTCCACAAGTCTGGTTGCTAGCCTTCAGTTGTGGCTCAGTGGAGGGTACCACATTAGCCTGCAATATAAGGGTCTATTTTGACTTGATAAAAAATGGTGCTACCGTCTCCAAATTGATGTGGCGTCAACCTTTCCTATTGGAGAAGGCAATGGTAGACTTTATTGCACAGTGAAAAACACCAGGGTAATAAGCAAATGACACATAGAGGTTCACAGAATGCTATGACTTGACGACGTGAGTTAGCAGTTATATACACATTCGGTGGCACAGGTTGCATCAGTGGGATTTGATATCACATAAATATTGCAGAATCTGACAAAAAAAGAGTGGGTTTGAAAAGTATCTAAATTGCTCAAGGGGGCAAGAGCAAACTGCACCGTTCTGAAAGTGGGATGCAAATAGCTTGCGATTGAGATATTGCAGGCCTAATGTACCATAATTATACTGTAATGTAAAAATATAGACACCTTCTCAATACACAAAGGATTTCTAAAATGCTTTCAGTTCAAAACGCTCATTCTCTCTCACAAAAGCTGCGTTTGGCAAAACTCCAAAATACATAAAATATCCATCTGCTCGTATAAACTCACAAGAACCCACTGTTCCTTTCATAGACGCACCTTACAATATGTTTCGGTACAAGGTAATTCTTTTGGCATTCTCTTTTGATTCATATCAGGATATTTTCAGCTCATATACCTTTTTCAGTTGCTCTGGTAAACTTTATTTATGAAGGGCATGCACATTCATAGTTTAAGGGCAGTGACAGACAGTGAAGGATCATAGAAACCGTGTAGTGGTATGCACATGTAGTGTGGTATGCAACTCTAACTTTTATCTCTAGGTCAATATGACGCTTAAGTCTGCACTTGTATTAGTAGCACTGAAGTAAACCAGAAGCCGCATTACATTTATGTGGCGCATGGTCCTGGTTTGCTCCAGGCACAAGTGACCGGTGCAAACCAAGATCATGTGTCACATAACGAAAAAAATAAATGCACTGTCCTGAGTAGAAGCGTGAACCTGTGCCTCCAATGGAAGTGCAATGGGAATAATATTGTTCAGTGGGTGTTTGTGTCTGCTCCTTTCTTTGGGTGAGCTCGGAGCGGGGCAAACCTTTCCAAGGGGTGCCCTCAGTGGGCGCCTGCACTGACTGTGCACTTACTCCTTATTTTTGCATCTCCCAACAGCTTTTCTGCCCTTGAATCTATGGTATAGATGCATCAAGGTAAAATCCGCTCGCAAAGGGGCAGATTCTGAGAATCTGCCCCTTTGTGACCGGTATTTTTGCATTTGGGATGCACCATCCCAAATGCAAAAATCGCAATTTTAGAAATCGCAAAATTGCGATTACTTGCATTTAAGGAATCTCAAATTGAGATTCCTTAAATGCAATGCATTAAAGTTAAAAAAATAGCGATTTCGCTAATAGGGGTCGCAAATTACCATGAAGTTGAAGTTCATGGTAATTTGCAAAAACTTTTAAAAATGCACTAAAGTAAATTTTTCAAAGTTCCATTTTACACACAAACATGCCCTTAGGGCATGTGTGTGTGCAAGATGTACCCATATGCAGATTTCAGGGGTGCAACAGGGTGTCCTTTTGACACCCGGGCACCCTTGAAATTGCAATCTCAATTAGCGATTCTCTAATTGAGAATCGCAAATTGAGATTGTCCCCCCATTCATTCCTATGGGCAAATGAATGGGGAGGTATTCCTTAATTGCGAGTCGCAATTTGCGAGTCGCAATTAAGGAATTTGAAGAAATCGCTATTATTTTAGTGATTTCTTCATGCATAGCATTTTGCTATTCCTTATTAGCAAATCGTTATTTTTCGCTAATAAGGATTAGCAAAATGGGTTCTTGATGCATCTGGGGGTATGTCACTAATATGGCCCAGGAGCAACAGCAAATGTATTGCCTAATTTGCCTGGGCCCTGAGGCCGGGCAGGCCTTTATATTCCACCAGGCATTTCCCCGGTGGGCTGGATCCTTTGCAGGGCGGTCATGAAGTCCAGGGCTCCTCCTGATTACTCTCTCCCCATCTCCCTATGGTTAATTGAAGCAGGCACGTGAGGCTTCAAGAGAGAGAGAAAGAGAGACAGGAGGTGGAAAGAAGAAAGGAAGCAGTCACAGAGGGAGACGATTGAGAGGGGAGAACTAGCAAGAGAACGGGTGGACGGAAAGATAGAAATTGCTTTGGAGACAAAGGCAGAGGGCTGCTTTGAGCATTTTGGCCAGGGCTGCTTTTGTTTCTCCAGACCGGCCCTGCTGGGCCCACGGCCACAAACAAATAAGGGAATGCTCCCTTGAGAATGTGTGCCCACTCAATCGATTTTAAATAAGAGAGGGGTTGGCCTAACGGGTAAGGCGCTTGACCTCGGACCTGGGGATCTGGGTTCGAGTCTCAGTAACGACGACAAAAACCTCCTGTGATTCTGGGCAAATCACTTAATCTCCCCGTGCCTAAAAAATGAAAGTGTGTTCTCATGTAACGTAACTGGTGCTATGTAAAGCTCTCTGATACCTGATTCGGTTCGGGTCTAGTTCGCGCTATATAAAACTCTGCAAAAAAGAAGAAGCAAGAATAGAATGAACAAACGGCTGCAAGTCACTGCTTTACACCACCACTCCCCCCCCCCCCCCCGGGGCGCCTCTTCCTGGTCCTTTTGCCTTGTTTTCAGTTATCTCCCATGTATATCCTGTATATCCTTTGCACCATGTAAATATAATTTTTCAATAAATATTTACTGAAATAAATATAAATAAAAAACTCTTCAAAAAAAAAAAAATCCTCTCAACCGTCGACAGCCTCTTGACTGACGCGGCTGGCCCGGAGGGGTTGTAAGCTACACGCTGTGTAATATGCATTTCGAATAATAAAGGTTTTTCGAGAAAAAAAAACCGTCTACAGCCTCTTCTCTAATACCAAAGTAAAAAAATAGGCTCAAACACCTGTTGCACTTTAGCCTCAAGAGTAGAAACTTGTGGAGATACAGCAGTGTGTGCCTGCAAAGCTGCCGCTCTTCAAATTGAGTCCATGACTATTGATGAATTGAGATGCATAGGCTACTCTAGGCACCAGGGCAAGACCCCTCCTCCTCAAAGGGATGGACTTGACTTGTGCTAAGATTTAAGGAGAATGTATACTTATGAAAGAGGAATAAAGTACTCACATTTAAGAGTAGGTGGTGGGCATGTGAATGTGTGCAGGGGTCAGGAGAGGGTACTCGGAGGTAGCATGTGTTTCATGAAGGTCTGCAGGCACCAGCTGTAATATGAAACAAATGGCCCTGGGGCTCAGTTGGCAGAGTGTTTATGATTATTCTATAAGTAGAGCTGTGAAGGCTAACATGAGGACAGATATTGTGAGTAAGTAATGCATCTGGCTAAATTTCCACTTAGCTGTGAAAACCTATTAATAAAGTTCCTGAGTGAGGATGGAAGCAATGAATATTTATTTCATTTAATGCATTTTATTGACGTAGAGAGAATAGACTCCCTTGTGTTTGTATTTGTAACTAATACTGTTTGCTTCATTCCATGGATCATTTCCATCAGAATAACTTTACATAGCATCAACATGCAATGTTAGCACCATGCGGTGCATGAGCTCAGTGTGCAGGAAGAAATAGCAACAGTGTGGATGGGACAACCAGTTAAGTGTGGTAAAAGAAAGTGATGATGAAATACTAGCTCTGTTTCTGCCACTAGAAAAGACATCACAGTAATTCTGTGGTTACTTAAACCATAGTAGAATTAATCCACTTCACATAAAGTCCATGACAGATTACAACCAGCCTTGGGATGATGGTAAGAGAGTACACATATTATAAAAAGAAAAGCGTGCTGTAACATCATGAACACAATTGTTTCCTAATTGTTTGAACTGAAATATAAATCCATGTAAAATACCATTATTACCAGACTAGTGATACTGAGTAGAACTCCTCGACTTATTTTTAATATTGTTTATAGATACCAACGACTAGCCCTGATGAAGTCTGCTGCAACATTGTCAGCATTAGACGAAACACGTGTTGGCGAGGGCAAAATGAACTAACAGATGCCTAACAAAGAACATGTGTTGAAACCACAACCTCATCTCTGGATTTTTTGAGTGCTCGGAGAACCCTTTCTTTGTACTGAATTCAAATGAGGGCCAAAGATAGTCAAGGTGAAATCTTAGTGGCTCAATGAGCCCTTAACCTGCTGGCAACCTCCCAGTGGAAGAAAGTGTAGTTTCAGGTTCTTCTTGAAGAAATCCAGAATTTTATACATTTAGTGGTAAGGGGGTATTCCAATTACGAGTGCCAGGAGAATGCAAGACCTGAAGCAGACAGTAAAGCAGAAGAGAGTTTGACCCCTGAGGGGACAATAGAAGGTTTTCAGGTGGATGGTTCGAGTGAAAAATTATGATAATAATAATAATAATAAGCCTAATGCTGTCATGATTCCTATTGTGCCCTGCTGCTCTTGCACAAATACACTGAAAGCGAGCAGTCTTATAAGCCAGCAAAATGGCTGAGAATGTAAATCTTATTCCTACCATCTTTATGGCCCATAGATGAGAAGTTTTAATCTTGGCTAAACTAAGTCACCCTTTCCTTCTCTAAGCCAATAAACTGTGCATCCTTAGCTTTGGTCGTAGTTGCACTTATTTTAAGCGCTTAGTAAATGTCAAACAGCATTTTATCAAGCATTATATGAAGTTATGTTCTTATATTACGTTAACCCAATTAAAACATAGGGCTTGATTTAGAGTTTAGAGCAAACATGACAGAGCACCCTGCCCACCAAACTTTTAGTCTGCCCGCGTTATTTAGAGAGAGACAGGCCTTTAGCGTTTGTTAAATTGATAGAGCTCCATTGGCTTTGTTGACAGAATACTTGCCGTGATGGCCAAATTGGGTAGGGGCTGTCGGAGGGGGACATTACACAGTCAGCCCTATTTATAGGGATGTGTAATGTCTTTTTTTCCTGCCCAGCACTGCTAGGAAAAACCTGGCAGTGAGGGAAAGGAAAAAAATGAGTTTGGACCTCCACCCCCTGGAAGAAAGCTCCCAAGGGGTGGAGGTCATTAGTCTTTGTTTTTCAAAAACAAATTCCCACTTTGGGAGTATGTTTTTGAAAAGCAAAAAAAATAGTCAAAGGTTTGGCGTACGGACATTAAAACTGACCGCGCATGCACACCAAAAGTTTAGTACATTGAAAGTAACTGCTGTGAAGGCGGTTCCTTTGAATATACAAAGATGATTGCTGGGCCAGCGCACATGTCTAAATTTGGCAGGCTGTGAAGGCGGTTCCTTTGAATATACAGAGGCAATTATCGGGCCAGCAGTCATGTCTAAATTTGGCAGGCGGAGTACCTTGGGATGGAGCAGGAAATAAATGTCCTACGCCATCCTGATGGACACTGCCCCATCTGCCAAACTCAAAATCAGGTCCTTGAGCATGCAATGGTCTAAAATACACCAACTGCGACTTTAAGATTTCAGTATCGCTCTGCTAAGAGATAGTTAAAACTTTTTGAAACTGGTTCATCTCCGCCGTTTCCAAACTCATTGAAGGTCTGACATCTGGAGTAAAGTCATTTCTGAAAAGATTGTTGGTTTCTTGTGTTGTAAACCATAAAGACTGCAGAATTCAAGTAGGCTGATTCTCAAAAGCATTTCTGTGCATGGGTAGTAGGAGCACTCTTGTATGTTCTTAAACATGCCTATCCAAATAGGCCCTGAAACGTACAACATTTTACATGTAAAAGTGCAAAGAGGGCACAGTCCTTTCTATTTGTACATACATATTTTCCGAATATTCACATTTAGAGGTTTTGGGGACAATTCATGAAGGCATGTAAGAGTATTTAAAAGAGTACTACAGTTGTGTTATTTTATGTACTCCTAAATGCCTTTCTGAACAACTCCCATTGTTTTTATTTTCAGAAACAGAGCAAATGTTAAGAATGTCTCTCTTGACATAACAGAATCCAAACATGCTGTTTAAGTAACTTCATATGATAGTTGAGTACAATCCTAAAACAACAAGGAGGATGGTAAAATTTCTAGTGAATATGGTTAACAATCAAACTTTTTTACAATCTAGTGTACGTTTTTCAGGGAAGAGTTCTTAAAAATATAGGGGCGTATTATCAAGAACCGGCGTTATAATTATTACCACTTTAGCGGCAGGAAAACTGCCGCTAAAGAGGCGATAATGGGCTTGATAATATGCCCTTGTGACTTCCCATAGAGGCCCATGTTCTGGTGTGAACATGGGCTTCTATGGGAATTCTCAAGGGCATATTATCAAGCTCATTATCGCAGCTTTAGCGGCGGTTTCCTGCGGCTAAAGCAGCGATAATTTTAACGCCCTTCTTGATAATATGCCCCATAGAGACCTCTTCTGTTAGTGAGAGTGCGATAGAAGACGTGGTTTCCTATTTGTGTGTGGTTGTTGCAGTTCTGTTCATCTGGAAGCCTTTTGGTAGTGTAGTCTTATGGAAGAATGGATGAGTGCTGCCACCCTTCGCGTTTAGTGTCCGTGACTGCCTGCTGCTGCAGCTGGTTAGTTAGATATCTGGTCGAGTATGAGGGAAAAAAGCCCTCTGATAAATTTGGGCACAAACGTGTTTTTTTATTTGTTAGTGGTTAAAACACTTGTCATAATTTGAGTGATTTCATGGGGCGCCCACCTGCCTAGAGAACAACCATTGGCAAATGCAATAGGTTTTGCCTATGGGCGAACTATTGGCTTTGGCGGGAGAACGCCATCTACGATGCAGCATCTGATCACTCAATAGCAAGGACATTGGCTATACTCTGGATATGGTCTAGGGAGTAACAACTGTATTGGGACATTACATTGGTGTGGCTATCACACCACACATGCTCTACATCCTGCTGCAAATTACTAAGTGATATTAAGAACACAAAAAGATGCCCAACCTTTTATCATCTCTTGCTTTGATAGGATTACGCGCTGGCTCAAATAGATGAGCGTCCGGGACGCAAGGGTCTAAATATAACCGCTATCGCAACATACCATTTGGCCAGTGTTATTACCTCAAATTCTCTGCATAGTTTCTATATTGCCCAAAAGAAGTCCTGTTGTTTAGGACGAAACGTGTTGGCTGTCTGTCTTTTAAAGAAAGAACTGATAAAGGAAAGGAAAAAACTTGACCAATGTACAACGACTTGGTGGCTTCATAGACAATTATTATTCAAAGGACTTTTTGAATATTGCTGTAAAGTGGTGCATCTCTGATTTAGTGTTTCATTTGGTTGCCCCTGGTAACAAGGGAGTGCTCTCGGACAGGAGGCACGTTTGGAGATTTGCACACAAGAGCTTAATTTTGCCTTTCAATAATTTCAATTGGTGATTGCATTGGATTGGTGCCTTACTGGTTGCCTCTTTGGTCCACTGTCCATTTTTGTGTGTTTTAACTTTTTTTGTATGCACTCTAGAAGAGTGCATGAGTCTCCAGTATCTCCCTCTTTCCATTGTCCGTGTTCTTGTCCCAACTACACCCCCTGTCCACAGTGTTTCTTCTCTCCCTCTCCTCCCTGTACCTCCCTCCTGTTGCTTGTACTGCTGTCTATTGTATTGCTTTCCCTTCCTCCTTCCCCCAACCTTCCTGTCTTGCTTGCCCACTACGCTCCTCAAGATGTCCGCTATATTGCTTCCCCCTATCGTCCCCACTGCCCCCTTCAATCCTCCCATATACCACAAAAAACATGAAACAAAGCCAAATAGCTCTTGTGAGTGCTATTTGGCTTTACTTAATGCAGCAGCACAGGCGTTATGCAACATAGCTTAAAGGAAAGAAATCGATATAACGCAGTCAACACTGGCCATGTCATTGCACTTTTTTTTCTTTACTTTAAACCATGTTGCACAGTAGCATACGCTGCTCTGCAGCATGTTTAGAAATAACATTGACAAAGCCAATATATTGTGCATAGGCGCAACCTATTGGCTTTGCCAATGCTTCTTTTCCAGTGGTATACGTATTTTAGATGTTTCCTGAAAGAAGGTAATGTGTCTGTGTAGGTGAAGCTCAGTGCTTGGGTCACTGCATGCCTATAGATCTGCCTTATTACCTTTATTATTAGAATTTCTGATGATAGACAATCTGAATGCTGGCTGATCAGAGAGTCCTAGTTGGTGTGTAGTGCTGGTTCTAGGTTCAGCGTGTAGCCTAGACCCTTATTCATGTAGTATATGTTTTTTGTAGATTTATTGTGGCCGTACCTCTTCCAATTGAGTGCTTGCAATATGTAGATGAACTTTCTGGGAAACCAGTCTGGATTACAATAGTTTAATTGTCGCACACAGATCTGATATGCTGCACTCAGTGGTTTATTTTGGAGAATGATATGCCTCAGTGGTTTATTTTGGGAAATGATATGCCTTTGTCGGGTGGGTATAGATGGAAGCTGTCCACATTGGCTACTAGGTTTACTATGGAGATCAGTTAAAAATGACACCAACTTTTTTTGAATTGTGTGGGGGAAGGGGTTACCCCCATTGATGGGGGCATTTGAAAAAAGTCAAACTGTTCTTTCAGACACCTGTCGCCTGAAACACATGTTAGGCCCCATTACAGCTCTTCTTCATCATATAAAGAGGTTTGGTTCGGGCAGCTGACAATGTTGGGTTGGCTGCTAGCTCAACCGCTTGGAGAAGAATGGATCTGTGTGTTGTCCACATACTGCTGAATGCGCAGGTGGTGCTGGTGGACATTGGTGCCGAAGAGTCATGGTGATGCAGATGACCCCTGCAGTACTTCATATAAAACCCTGTGCCTGGAGGACTCAACATGCCATATCCTTACTGTGTGACTGCGATTGTCGTGAAATGAAACAACTGTACCAGGTGTTTGAGATTCCCATTCACTCCCTCAGTCTTCTAAGTAGGAAGCCTTAGTCAACCCTTATTCTAAATTGAATCCTTCCTTTGAAAAACTATTTTTTGTAATGCCCCTGGATGGAGAAGGTGAATTGCCAATGTAAATGCATTTTTGAAGAACCACTATGCTAAAATCTAATTTAATTTGTAATTAACCTTCCTTTAGTTTAGCGTTATATATTTAAATGGGGGAGCTCTCCAAGTTACATCTCGTTTCTCTCATCTTCCTCAGTATTCCTCTCTCTTTTTCTTTCCTACTCTATCCTCACTCACTCCACCAGTTGCCAGGGTCGAAATAGCCTATAGGGCAAGCAGGCAGTGCATGAGGGGCTGGTCTGACAGATCAGGGCTCAGAGCGGGTTTCTGGCTGTTTGTTGGCCTCTTCTATAATCTGCTGGGCCTGTTTTTATGGTTTATTTCCCTGTTATTAAAACAAACAATACCTACAGCAAGCTCAAATCCATTCATTCTTCCATTCCTTGTACACCACTTAAACAGAGGGCATATTTACAAGCCCCCTATCGCCACCATAACGTCACTTTTAGTGACGTTGTGATGGCGATAGGAGCTTTGCTTTATTTACAAGGCAGCGTTAAGCCACTTAACAAGGCTCAATACAGCCTTGTAAATAAGGCCCCCTTTCATGCTACACTTAGAGTGAAAGGGGCGGTCAATGGGTGTTGTGGTGGGCGTTCCACCGCAACACCCATTTATTTTGATGCTGCTGCCTGTTTACAATGGTGGCGTAAATAGGAGGGAGTGCCAAAATTAAGACTAAGGAAAACCTGGTCTTATCCTGGCGAAACAAGGAGAAATGCTTCATTTCTTCTTGTTTTTGCTATTTCCATGTGTGCTGCCTTGGACAGCCCACAAAGAAACAGCACACAGCCAATGCTTGTTTATGTGCAGAAAGGTCCCCCTGCCTGCACATAAATAATCATTTAAAAAACTGCTGTTTTGCAACTTCTATGTGTGCTGCATTAAGCAGCACACATAGAAATTACAAAACTGCATTTAGACATTGTTTATGTGCAGAAAGGGGGACCTTCTTGAAATTAAACAGTCTTCCCCTCAACACAGGCACCCTTGCGCTATGGTGCAAGGTTACCTGCGTTGGTGCTAGGCTGCTAAACATAGCGCCAGCGGAGGGGGAAACACAGGGCTGAACCATATTCTGGTTAATCTGGTGCAGCCCTACGTTTCTAAAGTGACAAAGTGTGTTGTTAGCCTTCTTGGCTTAACGACCCGCTTTGCCACTTTATTGTACATATGCCCCAGAGTGTCTTTACAAGTTTAACACTGCACCAATTTTACAAACAGCGACTGTTTCTTTAGGTTATTTCACTGATGGGGTCCACTTTTATTTTGGTGCCCCAGCCTGTTTCCTGCCCCTGTCCAACCCTGCTGTTTCATTAACTTTACTGTTTTACTTGAGGGTCCACCTCAGACTTCTTTTGACATCTTCCTATCATATCCTTTTCAAGTCCATGTGCATGGTTTATAAGGCCTTAGCTAAAACCAGCCCCACCGGGATTGGTTGCATCCTCTCCCGCAAAATCCCGGTAGGAACCTTCGTTCCTCCAATAGACTCCTCCTCTCCGTTCCCCGTGTTCGGAAGGCTAGATGGGGTGGCAAGGCCTTTTCCATTCTGGCCCCTAAATGGTGGAATGCTCTCCCTCTTGAGGTTAGGTCTCTCCCCACTCTCCAAGCCTTTAGATCTGCCCTGAAAACCTATCTCTTTGTACGTGCCTACCTGTAGTAGTGCTGTTGTAATTTGCTGATCTTTTTTAGATAGGCGCCTTGACACCTTCGGGTTTAGTACGCGCAATACAAATTGCCTAATAAATAAATATCAACTCCTTCACATCCACAATCCTTTACCATTTATACAATCCCTCATCTGCTTTCTTGTTTGTTATTATTTGGCCTCATTTTCGAATGTCTTTCCTATTTCATTATCTTTTTCATGCTTTTTGTAAATAAAACAATTTGCACCAAATTCGTACCAAATCATTCTAACTAGGCACTGTGCACTGTCAAGAAGATCCATAGCAGCTTGTTGATCTTCAGTCAGGGCAATGAGGAGACTTCACCCTTGCTCACTGCTGGAGTTTTATCTCTCTTGTAGGTTTAAAGCCTTCATGGAATAGATTACTTTGTTGGAGTTGCTCCTACAGCTATCTTTTGACTTCTATTTCCTTGTCTATTGCTTTGGATACAAGGACATTTAAATCTATATAGAGTTTGATTGGATCTTGGTATTTGGATGAGATTTTTCTACTAGTGGAGTGATGGTTGCCTCTTTCTGTCAGTCTGGGATTATACCTTTGAAACAGTTCATAAAAAATGGGGACAAAGTGCCTTGAGCATGAACCTGCATGTATGTTGACAGGCTGGGTCACCAAAGGATCTTGCTGTGTTTAGTGTTGTTTACTATGTTCTCTCATATATTTATTTTTCGAATTGAAGAATGGAAGCCAGCAAGCCCTGTCAGCGTTATATCCCAAAAAAAGTGTTCCATATTCTCAGATGTCCCCTGACTTGTTGGTTGCTCCCTTGATTTAGTTGGTGTTCTACTCTCTTTGTCTTCTTCACTGCTGTCCTGTACCCTCTCCTCTGAATTCGACTTCATGTAATTTTCAAGCCCTTCTAAGTTCAGCGTAATAGACATTCCAGGTTTTGTCACGCTTTTCGGATCACACACATGATACCCTTGTTTGGTGGTTTGTGTAAACGAAGGTAGATTTGCCAAGTGTCATGGTGATATGGTGATAGAATGCATCAAAGCAGCCCTTTGAGTTCATGTTAGCGCGACCTAGTCAGACCTACCAACTCACACAGAGCCACCATGTGTCACACAATAGTGGAGGTCTACAAACGGGCCCCAGATGAAAGGGTGATACCACTGTGTTGAAAACTCTAGATTGTGAGTAGAGGCTCCTCAGAGTCAGGGTCCATGAAGGTCTCCTGTAATCTCTCCATGTCTACAAGACGCTCATTTAGAAACCTTCATGTTTGGGGGAAGGTAGTAGTGGTTTATGAGGCAGTGCTCGGCACAAGACCCCCTCTCCCTATCACTGCCCACTCCATGGCTGCTTAGGCATTGACTGATACTACAGCCATGCCCGCGTCTCCAGGCCCCACTCCCACCACAGCCCATTGTCCTCTCTCGCATGTTGAGATTTTATTCACGGTTGGCACATCTGCCTTGTATGCACAATGTTGTAGGAGTTCTAGAAGTCAGTTTTGTTTACGTTGTTAGGTTGTTTGATGCAGATTGGTAGAGGGTTTGGATTGTTTTGGGGGATGGATGGCATCTCAGAGACTTAAAATAAACAGCGAATGGTAGGCTCATAGTAAGAGAATACTACAAGATTAACTGCTTCAATGTGATGTCCAAGGACTAGTTTTGACCTGTAGTCAACCAAGGCAGCTAGCACCTAATTGATTCTCAGGGCTTCCTGCAGTGGGGTCTCACACACGGGGCGCTGCTGGGCAGTGGGGCAGGGTGGGGGAGCAGTAAACTTGGATATACGACGGAGCTGAAGAAAGTAATTATTCCGTTCCTCCGTTCCGTTGTATGTCCGAGTACTGCGATGATGCCGGTGTTTAGATCAACAATGCAACAATTTCATGTACTAAAATTTGTTTAATTGTCAACCAGAGCATGGTATCTCCATGGGGCTCATCACAGCTACACTGCTTCCTTTCCCTATTTTGACCATCAGTAGTGGTGATGGGGGGGGTTATTTTATCCACAATGGTGAGTGAGTTGTCTGTGAATCACATTTCTGTTCGATTTATGATATGTCCCATTTATAATATGTCTATTTATGATTTAGGTCGAGCCTGGGCAGCGAATGCGCTGCTCTGTGAGGCATGCTGTATTCAGGTATGGACTTGAAGCTCCTCCCACTCTCCGCCCATATTTTTCATTGGCTTGTGTCATTCTCCACTGTAAACTGTGGCTGTTCATTGGTCATTAGGCTTAATAGTCCCACCTTAGTACTGCCTTGTCTTATTTTGTAAACTTACATCAGGACAACCCCTGTTACATGTGTTGTTACTCGGTAGGCTTTAATTACAGCCTTGAGCACTATTTTCTCGAATAGGGTCCTTCGCTCATCCATATGGGACATGGATTGTATGTGTGTAAGCTTGTCGATGTGTGTAGAAGGAGTAACTACAGTATGTGTGGAGTATGTGGCCTTGGTCATTCTGTCTTCCATTTAATGTGTTGCTAAATCCAGTGTTACCAAAGATGGAGGGACAGGGAGAGTCCAGACAACTGATATGAATTTGAAGACTGATCCAAGACATTTTACTGATCTTTGGGGTGTTCCTGACTGGAGAGCGTTCAGGAGAGGGGAGAGTGCAGCACATTGAAGTCAGGGAGGTTCCTCCTACTCTTCCTTGGCCAGTTTGTTCTCTAGAAGGGCTATGCCTCACTCACCCCCAAGCCCCAACGTGCAGCAGAGTGGGACAGCCTGCCTATCTTTTGTACTCTTGTTTCAGGTTTATCCTGGAAGGAGACTCCCTGCTAAACACCACCTCCCTGCTCACACTCTGTACAAAGACCATGTTTGGACCATTCTGCATGAAAAAATCAAAAAGTGAAGAATAGATCAAAATCTGTCACAGAACGGAACTGCTAGAAAACAAAAATAGTGTCTTCAACTTTCATATAAAGATGTGATAGAAACGTCCAGTGTGCTAAGATTTCCTGTCCAGAAGCCTGGGATCCCACACCAATGAAGACTGGAGGAACCCTTAGGTTGCTATGGTTGGGGTAGTAACTGCCAACCTCCCTCGCTGGGCTTGGGACCAGTACCCTGGGCAGACTCCACAGGTCTGCCTGGGGAGACTTAGTGGACCCTGCTCCAAAGACAGAGCTGACCAACTGCTTAGGAAGAAGGATGGCGGTGCCCTTGCACAAGGATGATGCAGCAGTGAAGGCGAGGGAAGTCTGGTTATTTGACTCAACTCTGTCAAACTCAACAGGGTAAGTGCCAAAGAAAGATATCTAGTGCCACAAAGCCACTGCACTGGAAGATACTGACAGCTGGTTGTAACACACTGGAAATACTTACAATCACTGTGTAGAAAGTTTACCTGAACAAAGGCATCAGTGCTGCAAACCGGGATGTGCACCTGGCATGTTTGGGTGGTGGATTGTGACTGGGCAAGGGGAAAGAAATCCAAGAAACAAGATGACCAGGACTACCAGCAAGTGACCGCGGCACAGTCTTCTCTTTACCAGGGCTGATGCCACTAACCTAACTAATCAGCAGGTGCAGCCACTCCAGGTGCAAGAGCATGAACATGTCAGCTGGGCTAGGGCAGGGACAACACTTGGTGGGCAATGCTGGCTGCACACGACTGGAGAGATGATGCCCTGGCTGACAGCAACATCAGAAGGGATGCCAGCCATCCAGCAAACTACAAGATCTTTGGCCAGACTGATAAGTACGTTGACATTGAACGCAGACAGAAAGTTGGAGAACGGAAGTAAACTACTGGGACTAACGAGTGAATGTAAAGTGAAATTGAGCTACAGGAGCTAAGCATAGTGCCCCAGAACTTCCCCACCACAAGGTAACAACCAATGTACTTTTACCACCAGAGACTGTCTCTGTGAAGGATGTATGTTGTTACAACGCATGCTTTTACTACGCATGCCTTTACAACGCAGGTTTTTCAACGCAAGTCGTTACAACGACTTGCGTTGGGGGGTGCTGGAAAGTGAATAGTTTAATTTACTATTCCAACTCCAGTCCCCGTGCATAGTAGGGAAGGTGTTGGATAGTAAATTAAACTATTACCTATCCTAGAGCGCCCCCCAGCGCAATTCGTTGTAATGACTTGTGTTGAAAAACCTGTGTTGTAAAGGCACTGCGTGGTAAAAGTTGCGTTGTAAAGGATGTTTCCCCTCTGGGAACATTGGGAGTACAGTCCCCACCAGTACCCTTTAATGTTGCTCTCTGTGAATGGTGCCCGGGTTTTGTTAGTTGTGTGAGCAACAATGAAGTACATTTCTTTTCATAAACCAAAGGACCGGCTGGACAATAATATGTAAACGTCTATTAGATACTTGTTGAATTGATAGTCTCTAACCCCACCTCCCTGAGTAAGTCTTGGACTGCTTGACCTCACTTTCTTGAGAGTCAAGTGCTAAAGAGGTATACTTGATGACCAATTTTGGGACCCGTAGCTAGGTTTAGACCTGAACATCAAGTGGTAAATGGATCTGATTCACACAAACCGACCTTGGACTCCTGAAAAAGTTCCCACAAAAAATACATCAATACAGCGTTTAGAGAGAGAGGTAAAATCAGGAAAAGTAGCAAGTACAGAACTCCAAGATAAAAGTAAACCTAGGGCCATGTGTACAAAGAAAGGCAGAGCGCTGCGGCAAATTTTGCAGCGTTGTGCTGCATCATTTCCAAAATGCAGAGATGCGCAGTATTTACAAGAATACGGCACACCCTGTGTTTTAGCTAGTTCTGGTGCTAAAAATAGCTACCTAGTGCCAACACAGACACCCTTGCACCATACTGCAAGGGTGCCTACGTTGCAGGGATGATTGTTTATGTGCAGGAAGGTATCCATTCTGAAGTAGCAAATCGCCATTATTTAATTATTGCTTTTGTGCAGGAAGAGACACCGTCGGGCACAAAAGTAATCATTAATGTAATTTTGCTCTTCCTATGTGTGCTGCAGAATGGTGCACCTATAGATAAAGCAAAAACGAGGAGAAATAAAAGTATTTCTCCTCAGTGCGCCAATCTAACGCATGTTTTGCGCTGCCTCAGATTTACACATCCTTGTAAATAAGTGGCTGTGTCAAAAAGCAATGGGTGTTGCGGTGGAACGCCCACAGCAACACCCATTGCACGCCCCTTTCCCACAGATGCCTGCGTGAAAGGGTGCCATATTTACGAAGCGGCATTAAGCCACTATGCATGGCTTACCGCCGTTTTGTAAATATGATGCAGGACATTGTGCCAGCGGATCGTCGAAAAAAGTGACGTTCTGGTGGCGCAATCCCCTTGTACATATGCCCCCTAGTGTTCTATTTTGGCAATTTATGCAATGCCTAAAATATAGCATGCAAGGTCATCTTTGTGAGTTCTGCGGCGTGGTAATTACAGATGTTTTTGCAGAAGTAACACTTTGTACAGTTATACATTTTCCCGGAAGCAGTGACACAAAGTAAAACCACATTTTTTTTCCATCTACTGAGTGCTGAAGGAAGGTGTAATATGTATGTCAAGAAGGACTTGAAATAGGATGCTGAAATTGGCATGGTATTTTGGGACTAAGATGCAGGCCAAAACTCATGATGGCCAGTACCTCGTATGTGACACCTGCTGCAGTCGGTAATGTAGTGCCAAGCATTACCACTTCATGACACCTTGTAATGAGGGCCACAGTGTGCACTACACGTTGTGTGTTCATTCAATCAACCACTTATTAAGCTGCAAAAGTGGATCCTTAATATTTGACTCCTTATAGAAGCCTATACAACACTTTTATATATAAATGTTTTAATATTAACAAGCAACCTCCCATTTTCTTCTTAGATGTATACAGAATGTGACTATGCTCTATTATCACTCCCTATCTAGGTCCTTTCTGCATTTCAAACAGCTGCCGCAGCTGGAAGCACTGAACCTCCTATGTTTCCCCACAATTTCAAAATCAGCATTTTCTCTATAATCATCCACTCATGAATAAACATTTGAGCTGATTAACACACTTTCTTCTCAGGTTTGGCACAGTACAATCATCTTTTCACCTTGCTCCATATCTCGGCTCAATACTTTGGGCTCACTATCAAATATCGACTGTTAATATCAGCACAATTTCAGGTACCTTGGCTGCAAACGAGTCGGGGATCCATCACACTTTGACAATTTCCATATACGTCAGAATTTTTTTTTATTTAATGCAGCCACCGGCTTAATATAATGTGAGAGAGAGAGAAAGAAAGGGAGAGAGAGAGTGTGTGTGCATGCGCGTGTGTGCGTGCACATGTGTGTGTGTGTGTGCGCGCAAGCACCTCAAAAATAGAAAAAGCTCTTAGGCATGCATGGGTTCCCTGTGGGACCCCTAGACCACATGATCAGCAGGGGTTTACCTTCCACCCTCACCACTCAACATTTAACAGATTTCTAAGGTACTATTACTTACAGGTTATTTTTAGGCACCCTTGTATTGCTCTACACTTGCTTGTCCATTCACAGTTCCTGTTAGCTTATACCTCCCTATCATTCTATGAATTGGTTAGGCAATTTATCTCTTTAAACCCCACCAAAAAGGGTGGCAGCAACAAAATGTGGGGTCTCCTGGAACATGAACCACTTGTCTTTTTCCCGTTGATGCTATATTACTTGCTTCACATTATCCATGTGTTGCCCTCAGAGGTAGCTTGGCCGTGTGTTCTTTCCTTCACTACCAGGAAAAAGGAAAAGGTGAGTGTCGTGACCCGACAGATAGGATGACAGGACTGGAGGACACTAGGACCCTGTGGGTCATGAGGGTGGTGGATCCATTACCAGCAATTCCCTTGCAATCCCTGAAAGCAAGGTACCTGGTGGATACCAGTTTACATCAAAAATCCCAGATGATGAAGGTCCGCCAACGGGTGGGCTGATGGGTTTTCTTCACCTAGGAAGATCCTTCACACACGCACACACCATCATTTCTTTTGAACATTATCTTAGTTAATACAAGTCTCCATAACCCCTTGTAGACCATTAGTACCCTTGTGTGTTGATTCAGTAGTTTGATTTGGGGATAGGGTACCTCTAGGTCTTTAAACTTCTTTCCCCAGGGACCCCTTTTTTCAAATTTGTGTTCCTGCTGGTCATGAGGGAGGTGACCAGGTCACCGGATACCACATCCGGTTAGGGACAGGAAGGACAGCAGACTGACCAGGACGGGCACAGGGACGCACGTGTATGTGACCAGCAGCCCAGAGAAAGTAAATAAAAGAATCATTGAGCAACCAACCTATGTGCCGAGTTTGGTGTTCGTCAGGCGCCCACTAGAGAGACACGACAGTGAGCAACCTGCACAGCAATCAATAGAGGACTCAACTAATGGAAGGTGTCAAAACCTTGCCAGGTCCTCTGACAATACCACTTAGGTGTCACAGAGCCTGTTTTGGTGGCTGTTGTACAGTGTGCATCAAGATGAAGGGGAGAGAATGTGTCCTGATGGCTAGTGCGGTCGACCTAGGAGCTGGGGAACCAGGTTTGAGTCTCAGCAAAGACGCACAACATCCTTTGATACAGGGCAAATCACTTAATCTCCCTGTGCCTAACAAAAAGGAATGTGTCCATCTGTAACAACTGGTGCTCATGTAAAGCACTCTGATACCTTCAGGTCTAGTTCGCGCTATATAAAACTCCACAAAAAAAAAAGATGGGTGTGCCAAGGTGGCTACAATGTCTACCCTAATTCACCCAGTGAAGATCAGAATTCACCGAAAGGTGGCAGAAACTATAAATCCAGGGTGCCTGGTCTGAGGTCCCACTTGGAGACTGTAAAAGATATGCAGCCCTTGTTAACGCTCTTGCCACTGAGAGTTCTGTATGTATCGAAGAGAAACTGGTCAGCCAACCAGATTGAATTCAGGTTTGGTGATAGTGGAAGTGGGTGTGATGTCACCATGTAAGAGCACAAAGATAGTGACTTTGTTGCAGGTCCAGCTCCAGAGCCAGGTACAGTTGGAATCAGAACAAAGGGTAATGGTTATTTATCTATTACCTTAAGCACTGAGGCAATGACTTGTTGATGCAAAGTCAGTATGTCCCTGTCTCAAATCCTAGTTGTTTAGATGTAGGTCGGGGATAATGCAATATGGTTTGCATATGTTTTACTTAATATAAGTATTTAGCACAGGCACCCACCCAACCTCTGTAAGGACACACTCTAGGGAGTATTGGTATAGTTCTATTACAGTTGAGTGCAGTTTTTTCTCCAGTTTTAGTAGGTGTGTGACACATCAAGCCCCAAGTTAATGTTTCCCTGTTGGTTTTTCTCTCCTTTCTTATAAGTTCTTCTGCTTCCATACCTGCCCTGATTGCAAACTCCTGGTGGCTTCTAGTTGACTCGAAATACTCAGGAGTTGGCGTCAGACCAGGTAGGGGTCTTTTAGCACAGTCTCTGCTACTCTTGCTCTTGAGGCAAAGGAAATAGAGTTCTCGAACCATGTTGTTGAAACTTTACAGCGCCTTGAGTCCTATGTGTGTATAACCTCATTTCTAGATTTGTGTCAACGAATATTACTGTAGGATCTCCTCTGCTTTGTCTTTGCAGGATTCCAAATAAATGTTTGTACTCAATAGTTGCTAAACTGCATAGCAAATGCCAGGTTGTGCTTTTTCTGGGCGCTGAGCATGCTTTATCTTTATCCACAATATATTAATCCCTTTCGGGCTGACTAGATCCTAGTAAACTCTTCTAGAAGCACTGAAATCACTTCTGAAATGTATATCTCCACCTGTTAACACAGGGAGTTATAATAACAAGACATCCAGCTTAGGCCAAGATGTTGAACCCAGACCAAGATGTGCAAACCAACCCTTCACAAATAGGATTCTCTAAGAGACATCCAGAGATAGCAGGTTGTAACATTGTGTAACTTGTAATTAATGTAACTTCCAAATGTAAAGCGCTCTGATACCTCCAGGTCTAGCCAGCACTATATAAAACTCAAATAAATACATTAAAAAAAATTAAAGCCCTCATGGCTCTGATTGGTTGGGATGTGGCATCAGGAGTTGTGAGTCAGCTTTTGCCAAACACTAGACTCCCAGACGTGGGATGCTTCAGAGGGAGGTGGGACTGACAAATTAAACACCGGCACTCAAAAAACTGCAATAGAGAGCAGGTGGGCCTAGGAGGCAAAGTCTGGGAGCCCTGCCGCCATTCAAGAGAAGCAGGCTGTACATGCCAGAGGGGTGTTTTTTACTTCTCACGAAGGCATAGATCGGTGAGACCACACAATAATCAGTTGGAAAAGTAAGCGTGATGCCTGTTTAATACAACGGGCAGTTTGGAGACGGCCTGTTGGAAGTTGGAAAGTTTCGTTTATAGAATCTACAGGTGGGACTTCTTGACAGTGATTATTGCCGGCGTCAAACTTAGATGTTAGAAGAGAAGTTTACAGCTGTGGTTAATTCAGGGGTATCTATACAGCTGTACTGAAAATAAAACGAATTTTCTTTTTGCTATTTTGTGTAGCGCCAAGGAGGCCCGAGAGAATCAGAGCGCTTTACACGAGCCATAGATAACCCAACACAAGGTGATATTCATTTTTGGGAGTAGCAAACTGAGTGATTTGCCTGGAATCATAGAATTCTGATCTGACAGCAGGGACTCGAACCCGGACCGCTAGCTCTGAGGTCGGCAGCTCTGGCTGTTAGACCACATTTCCTTTTCTCACGGTTTGTGCTCAGTGGAGGGTTGGCGGGGGCCTGATGCTGGGCGCCGCTGAAGGATGTTTATGGCTCATAAACAACAATTGCTCAAAAACAGATCGATTTATTCAATTAATGTTTCTCTAAAACAGTTCAATGCGCAGTATGACTGATCTATGAAGCACAGATTGCTGGAAAGCAGAAGAAATTAAGACATCCGAAAAATACAGGGCCCCTCTTTTGCATGCCCGTTGCGCTGCCTCTGCGTCATTTTTTTGACGCACCAGCAGCGCACTGGGCTTGCCCTTTTTCACAAGGCTACCTAAAGTCAACCTGCGTGACTTTTCATGGCCTTGTAAATATGGGTCTCTTTCACGAATTACTCTGCGTGAAAGGGGAATTCCATGGGTGTTACTGTGGGTGTCCCCACACAACATCCATGGAACCAGACACATTCCTAGATTTACAGGTGCTAATTTAGAAGCCCCTTGTGCCACTGTTGTATGTAGATATATAAGGTCTGACACAGGATATGGTTGAATGACAGCTTTATTGCAGTACAGAGTAGGTAGGTCTATCCCCTGCCTGGCCAGAGCTCCAACTGCCAACAGGGCAGATGGAAACTCCAGAACAAGGAACGCCATGGTGTTCTAGAGCACAGATCAGGGAAGCAGATCAGGGAAGCAAGGAAAGTACTGTACAACATATCTACCCCCCTTAGCAAATAAAACACTGAGCAATAAACTTGATAAAGCATAGTAAAGAATCAATGTATATAATCATCTAAAGAATCAGTGTATATAATCATCTAAATAAGTGGGTGGGCGCCGAGGACGAGAACTCCTTCCAGAGATCTCCCTGGAAGGCATCCGAGAAACAGAAGAAGGAACCAAATCACCCAGGACACCTCCATGTACTGACATGGAAGCCGGAGCATCGCCACTACCCACCTCCCCCCCTCCGATGGAAACAGAAGGGAGTACAGACCCACCGTCAGGAGCTAACAAGTAACCATTACAGCTCCCAGAACTTTCACCCTCTGGACACACAAAAGAATCACCTTCCTTTCTTTGAAACAAAGCCACCCTCCTGTAATTCCAAGTTTCCCCATTATCTAATACAACAAAATGTGGGGAAGCTTTTTTGACTCTAAAAGGACCCCTATATTTGGTAAGACCCTTGGAAAACCTTCCCGGTTTAACCTTAACCAAATCACCCGCCACAATGGGCAGGGAATTGTCAGAAGAAGGTAAAACCACACTTCCTTCACGTCTCAACCATGCAGGAGTCAACTTTGAAACTGGTGTGCGTCCACGCATCAATTCGAATGGAGATTTCTCTCCATTTCTATGAGGTGTTGATCGGTAGGCCCACACAAGCTCTTGTACCCGTTCATGTGAAAAACAACCACTTTGCACAAACATCTGAATCACCCCCTTCACCAGACGATTCACCCTCTCGCAGAGACCATTCCCTTGTGGGTTGTATAAACTTGTCCTCTGATGTCTAATACCACATTCTCGCATAAATGATGCCATTTTCAAAGACGTCAATTGTGTGCCATTGTCAGAAATGAGAATGGATGGATAACCTTCATTTAAAAACACACTCTTCAAAAAGGCAATGGTGGTATCAGTGTCAATCTCTTTCACAAATTGCACACAGAGCCATTTAGAGAAACAATCAATCACCACAATGGCAAAGCGTTGATTCACGGGCAACTCATTCATAGGACCTATGAAATCTAGGCAAATGCTATGCCAAGGTAAGTTTTCAAATCCAATTTTTTGAGGTGAGTGTGATCCCACAACTTTTAATCGTTTTTCTCCCTCCTTGCAGTAAATACACCTCACCACACAGTCTACAGCATCATTGTCTACCGTTGGCCACCAAAAATTCTCCTTAACACGACGCTGCGTGAGGGTTTGGCCCAAATGGCCCTCATGAGCCAACTTGAGGATTCTACTCCGTAATGAACTGGGAGGGATAAAACGATCACCTCGCACTAACACATTCTCCCCCTCTAAAGAAATCTCATCCAAAATTCTCAGAAAAGGTCTAACAGCAGGCAAAACAGTGCTCTCTCTTCTAGTTCCCTTGGAAACAAGGTCAACAACAGACTGTAGAACTCGATCTTCCTGCATACTCTTTACCCAATCCTCACGGGTGAAAGAACCACCTCCTATAGATAGTACATCCTCCATCACCAAGGCTACAGGATAATCATCCAAAACATCACCATCTTTTCTGTTACATTCCTCAGAATGTACTGGAAGTCGGGACAAGCAATCTGCCTGGATGTTCTTCCAACCATGGACAAATTCAATCTCATACTGGTAATCCTGCAAACGAGAAGCCAGCCTCGCTAACCTGGGAGACCCCTTCTCAGTTCCACCCGGGGCTAACACATTGACCAGCGGTTTATGATCAGTGCGCAGAATGAATTTGTAGCCCCATAAGTATGTTCTAAAATAGTTCGTGCCCCAAACTGCTGCAAGAGCTTCGCGTTCTATGACTGAGTAATTGGATTCAGAAACAGACAGGGGTCTGGAAGCAAACGCTATAGTCTTCTCCTCTCCCCCATGTTTTTGCAATAACACTGCACCAAGCCCTACTCCACTCGCATCAACCATCAACACAGATGAACGATTAGTATCAAAAGGGGCCAACACACCAGCAGACTTAAGTTCCCTTTTTATCAGATTAACACACGATTCATGCTCAGCGGTCCAAATAAATCTGACACCCTTTTTTAACAGAAAACCATTTTAGGATGGGTGCACAGCCTTTTAATGTAAATTAGTCAGGTTGGGTTCACCTTGGGTGGCGTTAATACCCCTAAAAACGCCAATAACAAGTGCTAGAATGTGATACCAAAGAACCTCCACTATTTGCGTTCACGAGATCAAGAAATCTAGGGGAAATGATCCAACCCAGAACTCCCATTTCTGAAATCTATCATGGAACCAAACCATGTTACAATTGCGGACACTGCAACAATATAATAAAAGGAAACAAAATTAACCACCCTATGAAAGGACAGGAAATCAAGTTAAGAGTCAATGCCACGTGTGACTCGTCCAACATCATATATGCCCTGAAGTGCCCATGTGGCAAACTATATATCGGCAAGACCGAACGCAAGATGAAGATAAGACTCACAGAGCACAAATCTAATGTACGGCTGAAAAATGCAAAATCAACAGTTGCAATGCACTTCATGGAAGCCAAACACAGTATTGCCCAACTTAAGTTCATGATTCTGGAAACCATCAACAAAACAGAAGGAAGAGACAATACAAAATACATACTTCAAAGAGAGAACTACTGGATTTTCAAATTGTGCACGCATAAGCCATATGGTCTTAATGAAAGAAGTGAATTTTCATGTTACCTATGAATCTCAATATGAATTGTAAATTTGCGCCTAGTGTTTTTTAGTTTGGTTCGCCTGTCTAGCCCTTACCATACCTATGATAGCGTTCATCACAACCGATTTTTCCCATAGCACAACACTCTCAGCACGTCTCCATGAGACAATCTTTTCACCTACACTGGTTCGATACCGCATACTGATGATCACCGTCATTTTCACCGTTTTTTACATTTAATTTTTTACCGTTTTTTACATTTAATTCTTTTTCCGCCCTCTTTAATATTATCTGACTTCCAGACCACTGTTATTTCAAGCCCCCATCCTTTTTTGTCACTAATGAACCCCAGTGCTTGCATCTACCCCCGTTCACCTAAGCCCGATAGTCTTTCTTCTGACTTTAGCAATCACGTGACCGGGATCGCGTTTCAATTAACTAACTGAACAGCAACACTGTTGCAGTGAGAAAACCCGAGTTTGTCGAGGGCGCTGACTTTTTGAAGAGCTGGCACTCTCGCCCCCGTTGAAATCTGTTTCATCGAGCATCAGGTTAGTGCAACCATTGAAACCATGCCGCCACGCTGCACTTTTCACATCGCGTTAAACACTGTAAAACAACCCGCGCTTCTCTCTTTTTTCATAGTTTAGTCTTACTGGTCGGACATTCACCAGAAACACGAAACAGACATGTAAGTTACTATTTCCATTCTCATTCGTATTTTCATTTTTATTTTTGTCTCATGTCTACCCATGTGAATGTATTTTGCACACTATTGTAGTTATTTTGGAATATGATGGACTGTTATATGAATGAACTCTGCAAGGTTACATGGAAGGTGGTGACAAATTATGATTTCTTGTTACAGCATTATTCCCTGATGAAGGGCTTATTCTACAGCCCGAAATGCATTGGATACTTTGAATTATTATGATGTCTTATGGATAAACATGTTACTCATGCTCACTAATGGGTGAAACCATCGACTAACGAATATGCTTTGAATCAATATTCGATGAACGTTGACAAATAAAAAGAAACTTGAAACGTTAAACATTTGTGGAATCCTCTGTTGATAAGAGGAAAACAAGGTGTTCCCAAGGGGATGGTCCCAGTGATTCACTTGTATCACATTCTAGCACTTGTTATTGGCGTTTTTAGGGGTATTACCGCCACCCAAGGTGAACCCAACCTGACTAATTTTCATTAAAAGGCTGTGCACCCATCCTAAAATTGTTTTCTGTTTACAAAATTACAAACCTCACTTGGAAGGATAGCACGCACAAAGCAAACAATCAACTTCATACGTATAAACTTAGAAAGCACCATGAGCAATTATGAGGAAATATCAAGGAGTACGGAGGCAAGGGCCTCTACTTTTGCTTTCAAACCAGAGGAGGCAGACAGAATATATGGTCTCATTAGGGAGGAATTATCACAGGAGTCCAACACACGCACTAAGGAGCAAAATATAAGACAATTAATATATCTATTCAAACGCAAGATTAATCAACAAATGCATGCAAGCACATTGGTAAAATACCATAAGAATCAACGCATACCCCGCGGTCTCAGGATTGCCCTCAAACCTTCTCTCTGCAAGAATTCCCAAAAATTTCAAAATAGATGGTATGAAATATTAAACAAATGTTCGCTCGATCTCATCCTGTTGATAATAGAGGAATTGTCAGAAATTTTGGATGAACTGACCAAAGAAATAGCTGAAACTCAAAATGAACTATCAACAATAATGACTGAAGAAGAATTGACAACAATATTGGATGACATACACACTCAAATGGAGAAACACACTAAAGATCTGAATGAAAGAAAAATTCGTAAATATAAAAGGGATACATTGGATTACCGTCTAGGAGAAGTGTACACTTGGGCAGAAATCTATTCAAGGAAAAGAGCTAATAAACCATATACATCTCAAACTGAAACATCTTCTTCAGATAGTGATTCAACCCAGAGAGGCAGACATCAACGAACAACAACCAAAACATCCGAACAACCAACCACTAGTGATACACAACAAGCTACCGACTCTGAACCTAATATACAACCGGTTGCCCTTGTTCAAACACAACAGAGTCATTTTTTAGACCAGGGCCAGTCACAAAAAGGAGACCCAGGAGAGGCCAGAACAAAAGAATCAGAAAGAGAGAAAGAGAAAGAAGCACCGGCAACGAGGAGCACCACGGGCTCCAAGAAAGAACAGAAGAAAGCCCCAAAGACCAACTAGTGATCAACATCAGTCAGCATCAGCTAAACCAGTATGAAACGCAACTGCTACAGAAAGGCACATCCTTTGTACCAACTTACACAACGGATCAGTTGGAAGTAGAGGTCAGTTTTTATAAGCTCATGCGTAAACTTCGGCTACGCCATTTTTTTGACAACGTCCTGCCTAAACCGACTACACAGGAAAAAGATCAGCTACTAGGACTGAGACCAAGCAGTTCTTTTCAAGCTCCTATTAGTCATAAAACGATTGATATCTTTGAGAAAATGGTGAAACAGGACCTCAACAAACTCAAATATCAACGACATACAAATAGGAATATCACTCAGAAGGATTTGGATACCCTGAAAAAGCTATCTCACAATGACAAAATAATTTGTACCAAAGCAGATAAAGGCGGCGCAATTGTGATAATGGATCGGGAACAACATGAATTGAAAGTCATGGAACATGTGAATGACACCAATACCTACATGAGACTTGAACAGAATCCAACCATGGAATTCTTACAAAACTTAAAAGAAATTGTGGAAAGAGCACATGAAATGGGCACAATAAATGACAGAACAAAAAAATTCTTGTTGAAAGAGAACCCGAAAAGTCCCACCTTAAACATGGTTCTAAAAATCCACAAAAACCTATTGGATCCTCCGCTAAGACCAATTGTGTCCACCCGCAACAGCATGCATGAACCTGTAGGACAACTACTGGACAAATACTTACAACCTGTAGTGAAAAACATGGCAACATACGTAAAAGATACCACAGAGTTCATAACAAAACTTGAGACTATCAGATTGGATCCTGAGGAAAACATAATCTTATGCACAGCCGATGTAAAGTCACTATACACCAGCATACCACACTCAATGGGTATAGAAGCTATAGAGAATGCACTAACCAGCACAGACCTTGATGTGAACTTTCAAACATTTCTGATGGAATTGATGCTTTTCTCTCTCTACCAAAGCTACTTTAAACATAATGACCAATGGTATTTACAACTGGTTGGGACAGCAATGGGCAATTCGGCCGCGCCGGTCTATGCAAATCTCTTTATGAAGTTCTACGAAGAGAAACATATACTGTCTAATGAACAATGGATCAGGAACTTAAAAACCTTCATCCGATACATAGATGACATTTTCATAATCTGGTCTAGCACGAAAGAAGAATTACAAGAGGCTCTCACACAATTCAATCAAATTGATGAAAGAATCTAATTAACGTGGGAAATGTCAGACACCATCATTTCATTTTTAGACGTCAAAATCATCCGTACCAATAAAGGCCTTGAAACTGATCTACACACCAAAAGCACAGATCGCAATAACATGCTCCATTACAGCAGTTTCCATGAGCACAACCTAAAGAAATGTTTACCCTTTTCTCAGATGGCCAGAATTAAAAGGATAACGTCAGAACCCAACACTTTACAAAAAAGACTAAAGGAGATGGAAGACAAATTCAAACAAAGAGGATATCCACAATACATCTTGGAAGAATCCAAACAGAAACTTGATCAGAAAGACAGAAGCTCTCTATTACAACCCAGTCAAAGGAAAGAGCAAACTAGGATAGTTGCCATTTCCAAATTCTCAACCACCAGCTACAAGTACAAGAAGACTATCCTTAAACATTGGCAAATGCTTACGCTGGAACCTGATTTTAACCAGAGCTTTAAAGAACCTCCACTATTTGCGTTCACGAGATCAAGAAATCTAGGGGAAATGATCCAACCCAGAACTCCCATTTCTGAAATCTATCATGGAACCAAACCATGTTACAATTGTGGACACTGCAACAATATAATAAAAGGAAACAAAATTAACCACCCTATGAAAGGACAGGAAATCAAGTTAAGAGTCAATGCCACGTGTGACTCGTCCAACATCATATATGCCCTGAAGTGCCCATGTGGCAAACTATATATCGGCAAGACCGAACGCAAGATGAAGATAAGACTCACAGAGCACAAATCTAATGTACGGCTGAAAAATGCAAAATCAACAGTTGCAATGCACTTCATGGAAGCCAAACACAGTATTGCCCAACTTAAGTTCATGATTCTGGAAACCATCAACAAAACAGAAGGAAGAGACAATACAAAATACATACTTCAAAGAGAGAACTACTGGATTTTCAAATTGTGCACGCATAAGCCATATGGTCTTAATGAAAGAAGTGAATTTTCATGTTACCTATGAATCTCAATATGAATTGTAAATTTGCGCCTAGTGTTTTTTAGTTTGGTTCGCCTGTCTAGCCCTTACCATACCTATGATAGCGTTCATCACAACCGATTTTTCCCATAGCACAACACTCTCAGCACGTCTCCATGAGACAATCTTTTCACCTACACTGGTTCGATACCGCATACTGATGATCACCGTCATTTTCACCGTTTTTTACATTTAATTTTTTACCGTTTTTTACATTTAATTCTTTTTCCGCCCTCTTTAATATTATCTGACTTCCAGACCACTGTTATTTCAAGCCCCCATCCTTTTTTGTCACTAATGAACCCCAGTGCTTGCATCTACCCCCGTTCACCTAAGCCCGATAGTCTTTCTTCTGACTTTAGCAATCACGTGACCGGGATCGCGTTTCAATTAACTAACTGAACAGCAACACTGTTGCAGTGAGAAAACCCGAGTTTGTCGAGAGCGCTGACTTTTTGAAGAGCTGGCACTCTCGCCCCCGTTGAAATCTGTTTCATCGAGCATCAGGTTAGTGCAACCATTGAAACCATGCCGCCACGCTGCACTTTTCACATCGCGTTAAACACTATAAAACAACCCGCGCTTCTCTCTTTTTTCATAGTTTAGTCTTACTGGTCGGACATTCACCAGAAACACGAAACAGACATGTAAGTTACTATTTCCATTCTCATTCGTATTTTCATTTTTATTTTTGTCTCATGTCTACCCATGTGAATGTATTTTGCACACTATTGTAGTTATTTTGGAATATGATGGACTGTTATATGAATGAACTCTGCAAGGTTACATGGAAGGTGGTGACAAATTATGATTTCTTGTTACAGCATTATTCCCTGATGAAGGGCTTATTCTACAGCCCGAAATGCATTGGATACTTTGAATTATTATGATGTCTTATGGATAAACATGTTACTCATGCTCACTAATGGGTGAAACCATCGACTAACGAATATGCTTTGAATCAATATTCGATGAACGTTGACAAATAAAAAGAAACTTGAAACGTTAAACATTTGTGGAATCCTCTGTTGATAAGAGGAAAACAAGGTGTTCCCAAGGGGATGGTCCCAGTGATTCACTGGTATCACATTCTAGCACCCTTTTTTAACAAACATCTCAAAGGTGCGGTCTTAGAAGAGAAATCCCTCACAAATTTTGAATAAAACTCAACTAAGCCCATGAAGGACCGAAGTTGATCTTTATCAACCGGTGAGGGAGCTAATTCTATAGCTTCTAATAGATTCCTCTTCGGCTTTATGCCCTTCTCAGACAAAGAAAACCCTAAATATTCAATTTCCTCTAAAAGAAAAGCACACTTCTCCTTCCTCAACGTGAGCCCAGCATCATCTATTCTACGTAATACACTTTGCAAAATACTATTATGTTCTTCAAGTGAACCTCCATAAATTAAGACATCATCTTGAAAATACAAAACTTTGTCTAGACCCTTAAATACCTCCGAAACTAGTCTCTGGAACACGCTGGCCGCCGAGACTAGGCCGAACGGTAAACGTGTGAACTGGAATGTTCCTTCGCTAGTGATGAAAGCAGTTAAGGGCTTTGAAACATCATCGAGACAAATCTGATGGTACGCATGTTTTAGGTCCAGTTTGCTAAAATATTTTGCCCCTTTAAGTGTTGACACTAGCTCGCTAATATTTGGCAGTGGAAACACATCCGCCACTACACATTTGTTCAGTGAACGCAGGTCTACACAAAACCTAATCTTATTATCAGGTTTTTGGGAAATCACCACAGGCGAAACCCAAGGAGACGCTTCAATAGGCTCGATGACACCTCCTTGGAGCATTTCCTCTAATGTGGCTTTAACTTCTTCCCTCAACGCGAAAGGGACACGTCTAACTTTGTGTTGGACGGGTGCACTGCCTTCTTTGAGAATTATGTGGTGGGAATAGCCTACTAGTTCTCCTAACTGATCCCTAAAGACATTCTTGAAACTCTCCAGAATTTCATGTATTGAAGAGTTGTCAACAATTGCAATGGGATCATCTGCTCTGGGATTGACCACAATATGTAGGTCGTATTGTTGATAGCGTCCTAGAATGGCTGGTCCATCAGTGGATATATATACTTTGCCAAATGCAGACTTATTTCCGAACTCAATTTTCCCATCAAAATAGCCCAAAAGATCTATTTTTTCACCTTGGTAGCCAGAGGGAAAAATGTCACATTCACTCAAAGTCCTGTTACCCCACACACTCTTCATCAAGGACTTAGGGATTAGGTCCATTTAGAACCTGTATCAACCATTAGATTGACAGACTTCCCGTCTATGATAAAATTTGCTTTCAAGATCTTTCCTCTCCGTTCCTCACAAGAACATATGGAGTCACACAATACTAAAATCTTATTTATATCTCGCCTTAGATCACCATACTCACTAACCACTGTTACTTTTGAACTATTTTTGTTTTTACACATTTTTGCGAAATGCCCTATTTTGCCACAAGATAAACACTCCTTATTTTTAGCAAAACAAAATTTTGCGTCAGAAGTGTGTGAATAGCTTCCACATCTCGTACACATTCTTGAGTTATTGCTTTTGTTGCCAGGTTGTATGTTCTTTTTCTGTAGTACATAACCTTTTTTTCTAACGATGGCAATGGCTGCTGCCTCTTCATCACTATTGTCACTATTTATGACTTTGTTGGAGATTTCTGCAATCCTTGGCTCTAATCCACTCTTTTGTAATTCTTTCATACACTTTTCACTTTCTTCGACGACCTTGGCCAAATCTATGGCTACTTTCAATGTTGGATTCTTTGCTGCCCATAGACGTTCTTGAACTTTCCTATTGTTCGCTTGAACAATGAGTTGATCTCTAATAAGTTCGTCAGTCATCTGACCAAAACTGCACTTTACAGACAGTTCACGTAACCGCGCCACAAAGTCATCAATGCTCTCACCTTCCAACTGTTTATTTTTATAAAACTTATATCTTTGCAATACTAGATTCTCTTCCTTGCCAAACCTAGTCTCCAGTCTCGTTATTGCCTCTTTGAATTCATCAACTTGTGACGTGGATCCCGAAGATAGAACCTGTGGTATGAATTTGAACACACGTTGCCCCTCTTTTCCTAATGTAGTCATTAGTAGGGCTTTTTTCCTTTTTGGTGAAAATCCTCTCCGTCTAGAGCCTCTATATAATTATGGAACATGACAATCCAATCCTCCCATGCCATAGAGGGGTTCCCTGGTTCAGGTAAGAATTGGGGAGGTAGAGCAACATTAATTGGTTGCGACATGTTGGCTGTTGTTAAATAGGATGAGGAAATAGATTGTTTATATTCAATGTGTGTTACAGTTATAATATGATGTGGTGGTATTTAACTCTCTTTGTACAAATTTGTAAACAACCACTCGAGATTTGATGCTCTTATAATGCTTACCGCGTGTGCCACTCTTATCGATTTTGATGTTCACTGTCCAAACGTGGTGTTTTCAAAGCTGTAGACGCGAACAGTCGATTCAGTCTTTGGATCGCGTCTGGGAGTCGCGTCTGTTATGTGGCAACTGTTGTTAAGGACTCACACAAAATGGCTGACAACGTCATGCGTCAGCGCGTCTTTATATGTGGTGACGTATCTAGACGTCAGGCCGTCTCGGGATATTGCGTAGTCTTGCGCTGGGTTCCAGCTGCTGCTAAGGTGCTGTTTCTACGTCACCTTTTCGAACGTAGTTACTGCTTCAGCCGCTACTGCTACCGTTTCTTCATGAGGCCCTCGAGTCTTCCAAGCCACCGCCACATCTCCACTCGACGGCACCGAGTAAATTCTTGGGATCGCTCCTGTCGCAGGGCAACGATGGGCCAGAGACACACACCTCGCCTCGTCTGCACGCTGTAGTGGGTTCGGGGTGATGAGATCGCCACCTCTCTGTTGCTTCCTCCGCTGCAATACTGCCAATTAAAAAGCTGTGGCCAAGCAAGACATCCGCGTCCAAGTCGTCAATTGTTTTTTTTTTGTTTTTTTTGGTTGAATGACAGCTTTATTGCAGTACAGAGTAGGTAGGTCTATCCCCTGCCTGGCCAGAGCTCCAACTGCCAACAGGGCAGATGGAAACTCCAGAACAAGGAACGCCATGGTGTTCTAGAGCACAGATCAGGGAAGCAGATCAGGGAAGCAAGGAAAGTACTGTACAACAGCCACCCATATGTCACTTTTTCCCATATTGAAAGTGATACACCAATGCCAGAAGGAGCATGTAAATAAGCCCCTCAATGTCTTGTAAAGTTGGGAATACGTCAGAATCCTACGCCTTCCGAGGGGAGGCATAAGGAGGCGCAACAAGGAGAAATACTATTATTTATCCTCGTTTTTTTCCTCTTTCTATGTGCGCTGCATTCTACAGCACGCATAGAAAGACGAAAATGGCATCTATGATTGTTTTTGGGCAGGAAGGTGTCCCTTCCTGCACAAAAACAATCGTCCCCGCAACGCAGGCACCTGCGCACCATGACGCAAGGGTGTCTGCTTTGGCGCACGGTTGGTGCTTGTGCACCGGCACAGGGGAAGAGAAGAATACGCCGCATCTTGTAGATAGGGAGCATTCCTGCCTGTTAATTTGCAGCGCAGCAGGAAGGCTTGCTGCGCTGCAGTGCGCCAAAATATAGTAAATGAGGCACCCAGTTTACAGTGTCAGTGGACGCACGGATCATGGTGCAGGAGCAAAAACCGGGGACGAATGTCTCTCACGGGTGTTTTAACAGTTGGGCTGGGAGATTGATCACTTCCACTTCTGCCATCAATATCCATGTATGTATGTATGTCCTAGTGCTGCTAAATGCTTGTATTGTGGGTTTGTCAAACTGAGGGATAACTGCACTGCACTGAACATAGCATGGCTTTGAAATGACATTACGGTTGACACTTTGAAGAATGTAGCTTCTGAGCTGGTATCCACACTGCACAGCACATTTCTAAACTATGATGTAGGGTCTAGAAAAGTGGATACATCCAGAGTGTTTTCTTGATAGTCAATGTACCAACTCTCTTTTCAATGCTAACCCTAAGTGTCTGGTATTTACCTGGTCACACCCTTTTTAGCAGGTTCTTAGACCTCAGAGAGTTTGATGAACCTCTTGCAGCGAGATAAGGATATGGGTACCAGTATGGGCCCTACAGAAATGTAGTTGTCTCACAGCTGTGGTGTTCTCGAGTTCTCTTTGTGACTGTCTAGGTGAGTTCAGCTCTTGCAGGATGTATAGAGTAGAATGTATATCTGTAGATCACAGGAAAAGGTCCAGAATTTTCATCTTCACATGTTAAAGACCTTTTGTAGACACTGCACAACTGGCATACTCAAGGACTGCATCAAGACATGTGCCCCGGCCGGGTCGGACTGGTCTAAAGGGTGATCAGGCGGTGCTCGATGGGCTGATATGACAGATCAGAGTGTGATTTGGTGTTTTCAGCAGTTTGTTGTTTTTATGACCAGGTGGGCCGGTTTACACTGTTAATTACCCCGATTGTACCACAGACATAATCTGCAGCAAACACAAATGCATTCAGTCTCCCTATTGTTCAAAACACTCATACAGGTGTCTTTACAAGTTCAAAACTGGCCTGATTTGCAAACGTGGGCCACTTTTTTAGCTCTCTGCCCCCTCCTTGTGACACCATGGATGCGCCATATTTACTGTACGGTGCTCCATTTCAAAAGGAATGACAGATGCGTCAGGAATCCTGAAGTATCTGATGGCGCAAAACTCACGCATTGCTGGAGGTGTGTCGTAAGCTTGACGCAACTCCAGCAATGCATGGGGGAGACCTACACACATTGCACAGCGTCACTCTTATGCCTGCTATGAGGCAGGTGTAAGGTTTCGACGCAGTGTCGTCTTGCAAGTGGCGCAGTGAAATGTGATAGATTTCACTGTGCCACTACTACGAGGCTTTCTTGCGGGGGAACGCCCACCCTGCATACATTATACCTGACGCAGGTGTAATGTGGTGCTGGGGTTTACAAAGTGACGCATCTGCCTAGATGTGTCACTTTTTAAATATGATGCAACGTGGCGCATTGTTTACGCCGCCACTGCGTCCCGAAAAGTGATGCAACAGCAGTGCAAAGGTGTCGCAAGGGGCTCATAAATAAGCCCACTTATATTTTACTTTCCAAGCAAATGTATGCCTGACGGAACATAGTCCCATACACCCTATTTACAAAAAAATATGAAGCTCCAGCTTTGTCAAAAAGCACTTTCTACTGGAAATAGTTGGCTTCTAAGCACTTTTGGTGTTTGCTGATAAGCGGAATGTGATACAGGGAGATACAATGACCCCAAGAATCGCACAGTTTATTAAAACTGGGGTACAGCCACTAATGCTCAGACTCTATGACTTAAAGCTGCCAACACTGCAACTTCTTATTAGACCAGGCCTTGTCAAGAGTCAAGTCTTTAAGTCTCTCTCTGACCTCTGCACCAGTGTGCCTTAAGCAAGCCAATTTAACCTATCCTATCGTAGCTTGCTGACCTCTCATTTGAAATTATTAATAACATTGATTTAACAATCTCAAATGGACGTGAAGGCTTTTCTGGTAATTTCATGGAAATCCCATTTTACAGTTAATTTACAAATAGTCGAAAGAGATGGATGGAGAAAAGCACGAAAAGAAACAAAGGACAAAGCGGTCAGCTGAGTCTGGTGGGATTTGGCGTCATTTTGGATTTTTGACAATGTGCAGGACATGAAAAAATTTCATTTTCAAAACGAATATTCAAGGATCTAATTTTATTGTGAATCACCGAGGGGCTTCTGAAATACAAAGCATAAAAGCGACTACCACAAGCGCCGTAATGAGTCACGCTTGTAGTTAGGTCTAATTTGAAAAAAATGCAAAAGCACAAAAGAGACTAAAAAAATCCGAAAAAGGAAAATGAACAGTGAAATCAGATGTACACATCTATTTCTACACCTTGCGGTCTTCCACTGTAATCATCATTTTCCAGACACGCATGTCTGCTCGGTACTTTGAGGCGCGCTTCTATTTTCGGAGTGTTATTGCATTTCTATGTTGGTAGTATTAATTTCCTCTCTGTGGCCAGCGCTTGCAGTGCACTGGAATTCTCCATCTGATATTTCTGGTTCTCACTGGTGGCAGCCCAGAATAGCACAAGGCGTGACCCTCGGTATGTCTCTTTTTGTAACGGTCATCAAGGGAGTAGTCACAAAATTAACAAACCCCCTGCTTGAAACATGTCTTTAATCTCACCCAACACATGAAGGACAGGGACATCTTAAGGATTTTGGGGGCCCTGGGCAAAACAGATTTTTGTGGGCCCCTGTTCAGAACAACTTTGAATTTACGATCCAATTTCAGCTCTTTCAAGTCCTCTCTTGCCAGGATCGCTGAGAGGCATAGCAGCCGCGGCCCGAGCAGGTAAGAGCTGTGGGGCCAGGTGGGTGGGGATTTCGAGGGACGACAAGTGAAAATTAATTATTTATTTAATTTTCCCTTGTGATCGTCTGTCGAATTCCCCCCCTCCCGCCAACCCAGCCCCACAGCTCTTACCTGCACAGGCCGCGGCTGGTGCACAGGCACCCTCATCCAAATTCTAAATGTGTTTACATCTAATTATCAGAGATAGTGAAGTGTGTTTTCAGTATCGTAACACAGCAGCAGCTCACTAACACTACTACAAATAATCTCTGTGACCGCTTCCAATTTCTCATATGTGAGATTCCCTTTTGATCTAAAAAAACCTTTTTTTTATAGAGGTTGCGTGAAACATAGGGGCACATGTGCATCATTGGAAATTGCATTCGCAAATGGTGCGAATTGCAAAATTCGGCCGTTTGCGAATGCAATTCCCATTTTTGGGATGCATTATAATTTTTTTAATTTTCGCAATTTAAGAAATCGCAAAATTGCGATTTCTTAAATTGCGATTGCATTTAAGGAATCTCAAATTGAGATTCCTTAAATGCAATGCATCACACTTTTAAAATTTGCGAATTCGCAAATAAGGGGAGCAAATTACCATGAAGGTGACCTTCATGGTAATTTGCGAAAACTTTGAAAAATGCACTAAAGTGCATTTTTCAAAGTTCCATTTTACACACACACATGCCCTTGGGGCATGTGAGTGTGCAAAATGTACTTCTAAGCAGATTTCAGGGGTGCAACAGGGTGTCCTTTGGACACCCCTGCACTCTTGAAATTGCATTCTTAATTTGCGAATTTCTAATGATGAATTGCAAATTAAGAATGTCTTTCCATTCATTCCTATGGGCCTCTAGGCCCATAGGAATGGATGGGGATGTATTCCTTAATTGCGATTCTCAATTAGAGAATCGCAATTAAGGAATTTTAAGAAATCGCTATTTTTTTAGCAATTTCTTGATGCATTGCAGTTTGCAATTCCTTAATTGCAATTCCTTATTTTTCGCAATAAGGAATCGCAAAATGCAATATTGATGCATGTGCCAGATAAACTCAACATTTCTCTGTAAAATGTCTGTAATAGACTCTCACACATTACCCACACTAAAAATAATTTAAAGGAAAACAGCATTTAAAACAATCTGTTTAAGAATTATTCAAGGTCATCAAGGAAATATTCTCTGCAGAATAAAGCTGGCTCTATCAGGGCGCCCACTGAAAGGTTGGTGCCCTGGGCCAGAGCCCACTTTGCCCATGCCTTAAAACGTCTCTGGTGAAGCGGGCAGCCCAGCCTTCGTTAGGAGAGTTCTCTTCATTCTTTTATCCTTCTTCCATCCATCCTTTCTTCTTTCCATGTATTTAACCCCTCATCCTCTCATCTTGCCACCCACCCATCCATCCACCCTTTCACCCATTCATCTGTGTATCCATGTATCCTTCTATCCATCCTTGCAGTTCACAGGGGACCCCAGTCTCTGCAACTTTTTTTGCCTTATTGAAATCGCGCAGAAAAATTCTGTACGTTTTTCCCTCCTCAGACTGAAAGACGTAGTACAGTCCCTAATAACAGGTAGCCTAGACCAGTGGTTCAATTCAATTCAATTCAATTAAGCTTTATTCGATTTAAAGTTGCAAAATCATAAAAGCATACATTCAAAGACAGTTATTGACAGATAAAACTATACAATTTAAAATGAGATTTACAGGATAAAAAGTAGTATATTACAGTTCATAAAAACCAAGAAAAACTATAGAGAAAACACTCCACAGACTTCTTTTTACGCATTCAATGTCATATTTCGGGAATGAATTACATACATGATTAGCTATTGTAATTTACAGTATTTACAGTTTCCTTGTACACTATATACAATATTACCAATCACTTTCCGATATGGAGGAACTCGACTAGTATATTTGATTCTGTGTGATTTTATGCAGTTTATCGCGGCTTAATTGGTATATTTCTAAAAGAAAATATAACACAAATATAAAATGTAAAAACAGAAAAGAAAATACTGTATTATAGGGAAGAGATGATACCCCACAATTACGTGAACTAGTACACATTTTCACTACGTCTGTTCAGTCTAGATTATTTCTGTGGCGAATAGTACACTTCAGAAAATTAATAACAATAAAAACCAACCGTTCCCCCTCCAATAGTTGTAAACAAAGAAATGCAGGTCTACATCTTCTAAACCCCATTAATTTTAACGATGGGATAAGCCATATCTTTCTAAACTCTCTGTAGAACTTACAAAAAAGGACGGTATGTAAAGTTGTCTGTGTGGAGATGTGATCACAAGGGCATAGAGGTAACTCTTTTGCCCAATTATTTCTGTTCGGAAAAGCCACCAGACGAAGAAAAAAGTTTAGTCTAAACCTAACCAGAAGAAAGCGCTCGTAGGTAGAGATGTTATACTTTAAATAAGGCTGAATGGTCAGTGTGGATTGGATAACCAAACTGTGTCTGACAGTTGTTTTCATAACCTCGCTCGTGAGACGCAATTCTTCAAGGTGGTTTAGCCAGTGAGTCTGAAGGGCTTTCCTAGAAATCTCACGAATTGATATAGGATCGTAATAATATTTTTCCCATTCCAGGTCAGATAGAAACCTTTTCACATAAGATAGCCATCTGGATTTATAGGCGTTATCCAAGGCCATACAGTCTGAAATTATCGTCTGTGAAAAGGCTGTTTTTTCTGATGTCCAAATTCGATGCCACTGTAAAAGTGGTTGTATTTTTACTGTGTCAGCTATATGGGATAGTCCCAATTCAGTGTGACAGACAAAAGTGGCCGTGCTTCTAGGGACGGCTAGTAAGTACCTCACAAAGGTATTTTCTACCCTCTCAAGCTCTTCTACGGGCACATGGCCCCAAACTCCCGCCCCGTACAATGCCACTGTAAGGCATTTAGCTTTGTATATTTTCAGAAGTTCCAAAGGGGCCCTTTTGCCCAGTTTCCTTGCAAAATTTACTAGGGCTGTGGTGGTTCTAGTGAAAAGAGGTTTCCTCGATTCGATTGCTGATTTCCAAGAGAGTTTGGGATCAACCATAATTCCTCAATAGGGATAATTTTGTGTGGTTGCTAGCTTTTCATCTTTCAGATAAATATCCCTTATTTTACGTTTGGTACCATGCCCAGCTTTCATGACAAATGTTTTCCCAATGTTGATGTTTAAATCTAGGTTAGCCATGAAGGTGGAGTATCTATTGAGTGCCCTTTGGAGTTCAAGGGGGGTGCGGGCTAGTATCACTGCGTCGTCCGCGTAGAGTAACGCTGGGATCGGGCGGTTGTTTACTATAGGCAGGTCCTGGCATCCCTTAATCATCTCCCTCTCCAACCCGTTGGTATAAAGTGTGAAGAGGAAGGGGGCCAGGACACAGCCTTGTCTGACTCCCTTCTCCACTCTGAACGACGCGGTTAGTTCACCCCCTGCCCCAAACCTCACCCTTGCGGTTGCATTTGAATATAGTTCCCTCAAAAAGTCACTAAATTCAACTCCACCCCCATCTCCAAAAGAACAGACCAAAGTTTGGCATGGGAAACACAGTCAAACACGGCCCATAAGTCCACGTACACCATATAAAGTGCTCCTGCCTTGACGTTTACATATTTATCTTTCAGCCATGACAGATTTAGGGCTTGGTCAATGGTTCCCAGCCCCTCACGAAACCCATATTGGAGGTCTGATAAAATACCACCGTCATCCGCCCAACCCTGCAAACAGTCAAGAATCACCCTGCCCGCCACTTTGCCTAGGGAGTCTAACAGGGAAATTGGACGGTAACAGGTTACAGACCTCCGATCACCTTTTTTGAAGATAGGCACCAATATCAAGTTGGACCAAGACTCCATAAGGCCTGTTGAACAGGAAGCATTCAAAACCCTTGTCAAAAGTGGAGTCCATAGATACTTATAGGCTTTAAAAAGATCTATCTGGGCCCGGAGCCTTCCCATTCTTGCTTGCTCTCATGGCCTGAGTAACATCACCGATAGTAAATGCTAAGTCGATCGGATATGGAAAGGGAGGTGGATCATATGAGTTTGTTGCGCCTTCATTTGGGACCACTGTATTGTCAGAGAAAATTTTAGAAAAATGCTCTACCCATTCCTTTTCATCAATTACCACTTCAATTCTTGGCAAGTTATCTTTATCATTCAAGAAGGGAGACTTAACCACTAGCCAGAAGGCAGCGCTATTTTATGGGTACTGCTTTCGTGTAGTTGGTCCCACAGTTGTTGCTTCAACTCAGATTTCCTATCCTTTAATGCGTAGTTATATGCTTTCCTTAAGAACGAAATCTCTTTGGGCACCCTGACTGTCTTCCTTAAGGCCGATTTTAAGTTTGAATAGGCTACTGTGCACTTATGATTAAACCAACCCTTATTCTTCTTTGAGGCTTTATTCGTTTTTACCCATAAAGCTTCATTGATGGTTTTTATCACCGCGCCAAAATGTAAAATAACTTCGGCATCTGGTGTAACCATATCCAAACATTTCTGGATAGAAAGTTACGCATTTTTTACCACTGTTTTAGTGATTGCAGTAGGATCAACTTTTCCCCATTTTAATGAATAGCCAAGTGTTATATTGTTTTGTGTTAAAATACTGGCAGTGATACGATTAGATTTGTGTGACAGTGGGAGGGTAAAACTGAGGGGGTAATGATCGCTTAAAGCATTAGGATGTATGGTAAAGTATATATCTTCATTCGCCAAACCGTTCGAGAGAAGAATAAAATCTATAGTGCTTTGAAAACTTCTCCAATGAAAAGTAGGGGCCATCACTGTATCGGAATTGATTATTATATTTGCCACTCTTATATCTAGATCGAACATAGTTTCATTTAGACAACTACCTAGTTTCGTGTGCCTAAAGTGTGGAATTGGATTATCGTTCTCGTCCTGAATGCCACATATATTACGACTAATGTCTTGACATGGACTCTAGTTAAAATCTCCGCCCCAAATAATGGTGACCTCTTTTGATGACTTCCTTACTCTGGAAAGTGGTTCATAACCTTTTGACTTCTGTGGACCCCAACCTAACCATTACTGGAATCTACTGAATTATTATTTAAATCTGGGAACCCCTACTGAATCAATACTGGAAGCCAGAGACATCGGCCTGAGCAATTTCGGTGATTGGCACTGTAAAACAATAACAAAAACAGAAAATTATGCATCTAACACATACACAAACAATGAAATATGTATTGAATTCTCAAACAAATATAAAACAAATCTAAATTTGAATTGGAAGGTTCAGGCTTTTCTAAATTTAATTAGGGTAACCCATTGTACACGTAATAGTCTGCTTGAATCTCTTGTACTGCTCCTGTATATTAATCTAATGATACCAACTTAATTTTTACCCTTCAATTTCAAATTCCTTCATAATTTTCAGTTTAACATTTTGCTTCTGTTTTTAGAAACACTTTATTAACCTGTTAATATTATTTAATTTTCTAAGAGGTCGCAGAATCCATGAGTAGGCGTTGTGGACCCCCAGAGGTCCCTGGCCACTGGTTAAGGACTATTGGCAAGGTAGACTACAGTAATCTCCCATATTTATAATTATCTAATGCAACGCTTGCAGATTATTCAAAACTCTGTGGCCAGACTTATTTTTAATATTTCTAGCCATTAGTCCAATTCTTCCTGTCCATCTCAAAGATGTCCACTGGCTTCCCATTTCCAAAAAGGATTCTATTTAAAACACCTACAATAACCTTCAGAGCTGTGTCTACCAAGAGACCAATCTACCTTCAGAATTTCATTCCATCTTATACTCCATCTCGGTCGCTCATATCCTTGGGAGCCCAGCAGCTTAAGACTCCCCAAATCTATTGCACCAGACTCCTTTACCTAGCTGGCCTCTAGACAATGGAACACCCTACTTGTGAACCTATGTCACTTCCCATCTTAAAGTATATTTCGTAAGAAGCTGAAAAACTGGATGTTTGATTCCCATTCTTTTTCTTGGCACTATCGGAGGCCTGCTGTCATAGCACCAGGACACCGTTCGTAGGGGTCAATGTTGCATATTACAAAACTTCCTTCATTCATTCACTCATTCATTCATTTATACATTCACCATCCATCTTTTAACTCCTCTTCATCTGTTCATTCTTCCATCCTTCCACCCATTCACCCTTTTACCTACAGATCCATTCACTCTTCTATTCATCCTTTCATCCTTCCATCTGTGTACCCTTTCATTCTTCCATCCATTCTTGCACACTTCCTTCTTTTCATTATTCCATTCCACTTGTCTTTTTTATTTCCTTTCAAATTTCGTTCCTTTCACCCTCCCTTTATTCTCCTATTGTTTCTTTCCTCTGTCACCCCATCTTTTGTCTCTAATCCTATTGTTTTCTCTTTCTTACCTTCCCTTCTCATGCTCACTTTTCTGTTTATCTCTCTGTCCATATTTTCCTCTACTTTCATCAATTGATCATTTCCCTGTTTTGCTGTGCATGTCAGCCCACCTCCCACAGCATTCTCTCATGGTATTCTCTAATAGTGCTACTGCCCATACTTACAAGGCCTTGTAAAATCACCCTGCAGGACTTTTCATGGCCTTGTAAATATGGGCCCCTTTTACGCATTACTCGTCGTGAAAGTGGCATTCCGTGGGGGTTGCTGTGGGTGTTTCCAGACAACATCCATGGAACCTGACACATGCCCAAACTTACAAAGTTTAGTAAAGCTGGCAATGCTGCAGAATCCTGCTCCTCCCCAGGGGAGGCATAGGAGTGGCATAATGAGGAGAAATACTTTTATTTCTCCTCGTTTGTAGGTCTCGGCCTGGCAAAATCAGTGCATGCGCTGCTCTGCGATGCAGACGCCCTTTGGAATCTATACGATTCCAGCGTGCACGCGGGGAGACAAATGAGACAGAAGATGTGCACCTGGGGATTGGATGCTTTACTGGTGGCGTGATACACTGGGTACTTTTTTTTTCGCCGCCAGTAAAGGCAGTCCCCACGTGCACATCTTCTGTCAGTCCCATGAGGGGTCGCGCTTCTTTACTTTCGGTTTCATATTTGTCCCAACCGTCTAAGTCAAGTCTCTGACCCACCTTTACCACTAAAAACCCCATCCCTCCGTCTCTTCCCCCCATTTCCCACCCAAACCCTATCCCTTCATCTCTCAGCTCTCTTCCCACACCCCTCTCGCCCCCCCTTGTGTTGGGACTCCTGGTCATTTCCCCCCCCCCCTCACTGCACCTCTGTTTTGTTGTGGAAATACTCTTGTATTTTCAGGTGATGATGCCCACTTCTCGGCCCCTCCCCGCTCAATACTGAGAGCAAATATTATCTCATGATGTAAAATCCACTCACAGCACCGTGGTTGATTTATTTACAGGCCGAGGGATTGAGGTGGGGGGGCGCGTTTCCCAGTGCACCTTTTTTGTGCGCACAGAGAGTGGCCGAGCAAGGAAGCAGGCCCCACCCCCACCCCAGTGACTGGATCCACTGTGTCCCTGGTGGCAGCGGTGTGTGAACCCCCTACTCCCCGAGGGTGTGTGGGGGCTGCTTGTGAGGCCTCAGAGTGGCAGCACAACGGAGCAGGCGCGCATGTGCCATGCAACCCACTCACCACCCCCACCCCAGTGACTGGATCCACCATGTCCCTGGCGGCAGAGGCGTGTCGGACCCTGCTCCACGAGAGTGTATGGGGCTGCTTGTAGGGGCTCGGAAAGACCCCAGAGAGTGACCGGATCCTCCCTGTCTGTGGCAGGGGAGTTGTGACCACCCCCAGGAGGGTGTCCACGGGAATGTTTGTGAGGGGTCAGAGTGACCCCATAGTGGGGCAGGCGCAGTGTGTCACGCAACCCCTCCAAGTGGCTGGGTCCACCATGTCCGTCGAGGTGTGGCTCCCCAGGATGCTGTATGGGGGCTGCTTGTGAGAGGCCAGAGTGGCCTAGCAACGGAGCATGCACACACGTGACACGCAACCCACGCCCCACCACCACCCCAGTGACTGGGTTCACCAGTCCGTGATGAGAGAGGTGCGTGTGACCCGACCACCCACCCCAGGAGGGTGTACAGGGGCTGCTTGTCGGGGCTGAGAATGGGCCTGCAGTGCTCTACTCACCGGCAGCGCCACAGTGGAGATGTTCTGAGGTGGGGGGGGGCTCATATCCTCTCCCCCAGTTCTTCTCCCCCACCCCTCCACAACCAGGCATATCTGGGTCTCAAAAGCTTCTAAAAACAGGGACGTTTGTACGAGCAATGAGACAAATCTTAAACACGATAACTTATTCTTAAGTGGACCACCCTGTCCCCTTAATTTTCAGTGTTACATTTTCTATTTAATGTTTATTGTCTCGTTATTAGAGCGATCCTTGCCACGCGACGAGGTTCACACTACTAATAGCCTAAAAACAAACGCACATATTGGTATAATTACATTTACAGATGTTAATTGTATAGTACCCCCACCCCCCGCGCCGCCCCCTCCAGAGCTGAGTTGCTGTATCTTGCCCCTGCGCAGCCTCGGTATACATCTTTGTGTTGTTTCCCCCGAATCGAGCACTTTAAACTCACCCCCCCAGAGTCTCACAACGTTAAAACATAGGCCATCAGCAAACGTAATTCATTGTTTCTTTGAATATCCCAAACGTGCTAAGAAGTAGCACTGCTGGGCACGGGGCACAGCATTTAACATGTTACGAGTTCAACCTCCAGAAAATTCACATTAGTTGTCATAAATAATTGCAAGATATACCAAACAAGCATTAAAAATGCAATAGGTCTCGCCTTTCATTAAGTTAAAGCCATTTGCTTAGCTATACAATACCATTAGCAAAGCAAATGGCTTTAACTTAATCAAAGGCGAGACCTATTACATTTTTAATGCCTGTTCCTCTTTCTATGCGTGCTGCATTATGCAGCGTGCATATAAAGAGGAAAATGCCATCAATGATTGTTTTTGTGCAGGAAGGTGTCTCTTCCTGCACAAAAACAATCATCCCCACCATGCAGAACACCCTTGCAACATGACGTATTGTTAATAATACAACAAATCCCTGTGCTTTTAAAATGAAGCAGCTCGGCACAGCAAAATGGCTTGCGGGACCGCACTGCTTCATTTTATTTTAAATGAGGCCCTTTGTCTGCAGAGCTGCAGACAAAAGAAGTGCATAAACAACGGATTAACATTTCAGTGGGACGCAGTTGACCAGCCCATCTCAGTGGCAGCCCCGCTTAAGCAGTGTAAATGGGGAGGGGGGTCATTACGCCTGTCATTATAGGCTCTCACATCTTGCCAAATTTGCATAGTCTATGTGTTGGACCTGGCCCTTTTGGCAGGTTCACCCCGAAACTTTTTGCTTTTTCCTAAGCCTGTTTCTGGAACCTGGGTTGGTGATTTTAGGCCTCTGCGCACTTTTTCCCTGTGGTACAGTGTAAAGTGCGTGTGCTCTCTGTGTATGTATGGTGAGTGACCTGCCCTCCCATAGGAATGAATGGGGAATATGTATGCCCATGGTAGTTCCTGATGTGTGGGGAGTGCAGGGTCGAGTTTGATATGTGCGAACTCGTGAGATTGAATGCTGCGTAATGGTGTATGTCTAGTCTAGAAGTGCTACTTTGAGAAGTTGGCATATTTGTGTAATTTGTGCCTGGCGTGTGATTGGCTGGTGAGCCTGGCCCAGAGTGCCTGGGCCTGCTTGTGGATTGACTGTTTGGTTTGAGTGTGACAGGGGCTGCAGAGCCCCAGGAGGTTGTCTGAGTCAGCCCGTGGATGAAAGGCAGCATCTGCTGCCAGGGAAGTGGGTGGAGATCGCACCTGATAGTGAGTGAGGCTGTGCCTGCCTGCCACAATGCTGGCTCCATCCCCCCGCTGGGCGACTGTCACCTCTGTCCCTGATACTGACAGGACTTCCCTATAACCAGTTCTAGCTGGTTCTCACACTGCCTGCACAATGACTTCAAAGACTTTTCTGTGTATAAGAAGGGGCTGTGTCCCCTTCCAAATTGTTCTTGTTTTTGGACTTGAATCTGCCAGGGGCGTGCTGCTGCTTGGGCTCAGGGGAATCCCTGAGCCCTGCCCAGCCCCTGGACTCCTGATGGACTTTCCTGGATGCCTGGAGGACTCCTGGGGGACCCCTCTGCCTTGCCTGGGCTGATGGGGGGGACTTGGCTTTGCCCCCTGGGAATCTCTGGGACCTTTTTGCAGCATGGAGAAGCTGCATTTTCCTGCAGGAAGCGCTGTGCTTCCCCCATAGCGCCTGGGAGCGCTCTGCCTGTTTGCTAGCGCTTTGGAGCGCTTTATTTCCCCCTAGCGCTGAGGAGCGCCTTATCTTTGCCCCTATTCAGAAAAGGGGGTGGTGATGGACAGAGCATCTGAATTAAGCAGAACACTCCTACCCAGTCAACAGATCAGGGCTTGATCCATCACCGTTTTTTAGCTCACTGCACCATCCCAGTTCAGAACCTGGCTATATGCAAATTAGTCTGTCCCTGGCCCAGTGCATCATGGGAACAGGGCAGACCAAACTACCAAGCCAATTCTTTACTGGAAGGGAAACAAGCTTCCGGGGACCGGTTTCTGGCATTTCAGCCGTCGTCGGCCCGGCTTGCTTGAATCCTGATGGTGCAGTGAGCAAGGGACTCACATCTGAGCATACCCAGCCACGCTTATGGTGGCCAAAATGATTCAGAAAAGGGGGTGGTGATGGACAGAGCATCTGAATTAAGCAGAACACTCCTACCCAGTCAACAGATATGGGCTTGATCCATCAGCGTTTTTTAGCTCACTGCACCATCCCAGTTCAGAACCTGGCTACATGCAAATTAGTCTGTCCCTGGCCCAGTGCATCATGGGAACAGGGCAGACCAAACTACCAAGCCAATTCTTTACTGGAAAGGAAACAAGCTTCCGGGGACCGGTTCTGGCATTTCAGCCGTCGTCGGCCCGGCTTGCTTGAATCCTGATGGTGCAGTGAGCAAGGGACTCACATCTGAGCATACCCTGCCACGCTTATGGTGGCCAAAACGATTAAGAAAAGGGGGTGGTGATGGACAGAGCATCTGAATTAAGCAGAACACTCCTACCCAGTCAACAGATCAGGGCTTGATCCATCACCGTTTTTTAGCTCACTGCACCATCCCAGTTCAGAACCTGGCTACATGCAAATTAGTCTGTCCCTGGCCCAGTGCATCATGGGAACAGGGCAGACCAAACTACCAAGCCAATTCTTTACTGGAAAGGAAACAAGCTTCCGGGGACCGGTTTCTGGCATTTCAGCCGTCGTCGGCCCGGCTTGCTTGAATCCTGATGGTGCAGTGAGCAAGGGACTCACATCTGAGCATACCCTGCCACGCTTATCTTTGCCCCTAGCGCTCAGAGGCGCTGTATCTGATTTTAGCGCTGGGGAGCGCTTTGGCCGGTGCCCACCCGGCATTGGCCCAGGATTGAGGAGCCTATCGAGTGCCCACCTCGATTTGATTAGGTATTTAAAGCCGGTGCCCACCCGGCATTGCCCCGTGTTTTCACCGCCGCGGCCCGAGCCGTTTAAGCTCACAGCCACCTAAGAGAAGCTTCCCCGAGGTGCCGCGCTGTGATAGGAGAGCCGCGGGAGGCTCGCCCTGGAAGGCCGCGCCGTGATTGGAGGGCCGCAGGAGGCTCGCCCGGGAAGGCCGCACTCTGATTGGCCCGCGGTCAGGAGAGGGCGTGCGGCCGAGAAGAAGAGACGGAGAGCTGCAATGGCCGCCCGGGGCTCCCGTGATCTGGAGGGAGCCCCGGGAAGAGAGGAGGAAGTGTGGCCTGATGCTGGGGCTCCCGTGTGCAGAGGGAGCCCCGGCGAGAGAGAGGAGTCCGGCGCGAGGCTCCCCGAATGGAGGGAGAGCCCCGAGTGAGGAGAGCCGCCGATCGTCTGACCGACCGGTGAGTGGGGTAGGAGAAAGGGAGGGGCGCCGGGACACATTGTCGGTGTCCGCCCCCCCCCGCCCCCCCCCAGTAGCGCGAGCTCGCGCTCCTTGTCAGTGTGAAGCCACGAGGGCTTCAAGGGCGGCCCCGGTTGGCAGTGGGTCACCCCAACGTGTGTAGAGCCAAGAGAGGCTCAGGGCCCACATCGTTATTTAGAGCCCAGTGAGGCTCTTGAGGGCAGTGGTATTTACGAGCCCAGTGAGGCTCGAGGGGCCATGGTTTGCAGAGCCTGAGGGCTCCATGGGCCATACTTGTTTTTAAGAGTCTGTGAGGCTCTTGGGGGACACAAGTGTTATGCCAGAGCCTGTGTGGCTCCAACGCGTGTAGAGTGTTTCCAGAGCCTGTGTGGCTCCAGCAGTGGGCGCAGTTTGCGCCAAAGGGTCAGTGAGGGCCCTGCCACAGTTTTGCTGATGATTCCCAGCTGCCCAGCAATTAGTGGGCAGCTGCACCGTTTAGGTTTTGGGATGTCCTCAGGTGCCCAGCAAATAGTAGGCACCAGCAACGTTTAGGTTTTGCGCCGGTGGCGCACCCCTGACTGGCGCTGCATGGCAGCGCGCCCTGACATTCTGGACACAGGGCTCTTTTAGTCCCTTTATTAGATGGGGGCTGGTATGTGATTTCTGCGCAATGTGATTTCTATGTTTTTAATAGTAATTGCTAATGTGAGTTTTGCGCAATGTGGTTACCTGCCATGTTTAGGATTGTAATTGTCTACTGTGTGTTTTTGCGCTATTGAGTTGGGTTGGGGCACCTCTGAATGTTTTTAATGCATCATGTGTCTTTCTTCCCTGCGCTGCACCTCTGAATGTTTTAGGCATCATGTGTCTTCTTGCGCTGTACCTCTGAATGTATTTTTATCGCATCATGTGCTTTGTTCATAACACCGCTGAATGTGTAGGTTTATGCATCATGTGTTTCCATTTACTACTCCTCTGAATGTATATTTATGCATCATGGGTAATGTGTTCTTTCCTAGACCCCTAAATGCTGTGTGATACTTAGGTGGTTGTTCTTTTTGATACCGGTGGTCCTAGTGAGGTTCTGGTTCCCTGCGTGACATTCTCCTAAGGTGTTTAGGGTTGCGTAGGTGGTACTTGCCTGTTCCCAGTAGTTACTGGATGTGATTTATAACTGTTATCTTGTGCTATACTTATTCTAATTTCTGACAGTATTTCTATTTCTACTAAGTGCTGATTATGACAGTGGCCCATGTGGCCCTGTCTTGTGAATAATCCCTTGTGAATATTGCCCGTGCCAGTTGGCACAATGTACATGTGTGATTCTATCTGATATGTTTTGACAATACAGAAGTTATTTTTTATATAACCTTGTGTGGAGTTCCTTTTTGTGGTGTGCCTAGGATGTTGTTGCTGTTGTGTGCTGGCGCAAATGCTTTACACATCGCCTCCGAGTTTAGCCTTACTGCTCATGCCAAGCTACCAAGGGGGTGAGCAGGGGTTATCTTGGCGTGTAACTTCCTTGCCCTGACTAGAATGGTGGTTTCTGCCTGGCTTTGGTGTTAGCCTTAGCCAACCAGAAATAGCCAGTTCTAACATTGTTGGTCAGCGGTGCGGATTTGGACTTGTGTTTGCGCAGTGCCACAGCGACAACTGGCTACATTACAAAACTCTGCAATTTTTTCAGATAGTCACATGTTTGGGATTATTGTTTTTGATTTTGTTTTTCCTCAAGAGTGTCATTTTCAGATGGTGTATCTGCGCTTTATGTTTAGTGGCAGATGAGAGAAAATGACAGGGCGGGATGCCAGTAGAGGGGGAGGTTCCCATAGATTAGGAATCCCTTGCTGGGTCCAGTGTCCAATCCCTATCCCTGTCCCTGTGTGGGTAAATGGAAGAGAGGGAGTGTGCAGGAGAAATGGCTTGCTTGGGAGGGTGGTTATCCCCTGAGTGTAGCGTGTGTGTCTGGATTCCCCAGTATGGTAGGATCCAGTGGTGGCAGCTAAAAGGTGTCCAGTGTGTGAAGTCCCATTCCCAGTTCCCAGAGTATGGTGCCTGGTGCTCATTAAGAGGGTGACAGGTTGAGAGTCAGAGGCAGTGAGGAACTGTCTCACCAGTCTGGAGGGGGAGTGTGTGGATGAGTGGTGTCTTGAACTGGAGGAGTTGGTGTGAGTATTTTTTTAAGGAGCTTGCACTTGAGGTGTACCTCTGGTGGTGTGCAGGAGGTCCTGCAGAGGCACTGGATAAGAAGGTGGATTTCTGGCGGTGTGCTAGATGTCTTGCAGAGACATTAGGGAGTGATTCTAAAAGTAGTGGCTTGTGTATCTGATGATCCTGTGTAGGTGAAGAGGTTCATGTGTAGCCCAGCTAGGTCCCATTAGAATGGTAGGGGTGTAGGGGCTCACGTCCTGTCTCAGTGGAGGCGGAGTGAGTGTGGGACGGTGTGTCCCACGTTGGCCCGAAACCTTGTCTCTGGGCCTGGAGGGTTCCCTAAGGGAGCGCCAGGTCAGGGGCCTAGGCTGTACTTACAGGTCATTTGAGGAGGATCTTCCTGTGTCTAGAGGACGGGGAGTGTCTATAACCAGAACTCCGGCGGTCCTGGTGTTGGGCTGTACCGCTCCTAAGTGGAGGGTGCAGAAGTCCTGGTTCGCTGGGCATTTAACCGTCTAGAGTGCTTTGCCATTTGTGGGGCCTCTGGAGGTTGTTCCCTGAGGAGGGGGGAGGCCAGGTTCAGGTTCAGCCTGACCTGGAGGGAAGGGCATCTGTAATCAGAGTCCTGACCTGGTGTTTGGCTTCTAGGGGTACCGCTCCAAGGTGGGAGGGTGCAGAACTCTGGAAGGGGTTGCAGAGGGACGGTGTCCTTACTTCTGACCCCGGTGCAACCTGAGGGTTTAGATCCTAGGTTGGGAGATTAGGGAGCTTCCAGGTCAAGAGGAATCTCTACCAAAGTAGATCAGCTGAAGAGATTGAGGGGGCTGCCCTTGCTGTGTGTTCTGGGGCCCACCTGCAGTCTGTTGTTTCTACTAAGGTGGAGGAAAGGGGATTTTGCTGTGTGCTGTGTCCCCCCACCTGCTTGAAGAGGGACTGTGCTGTGTGCTTTGTACCTCAGGAGTGAAATAGTTTCCAGGCGGTAGACCAGTGATGGAGTGAGGTCCTGATCTGGTAGGAGAATTGTGTTCTGGTGAGTGCTTCCCTGTGAGGGTGCGGAAACCCAGAAGTAGAGGTAGGGTGGGGCATTCTTGCCCGTGACCTCTGGTCAGCCTGAGGGTGTGGTCCCTGGGTTGAAGGGTCAGTGGTAGTTGTAGCTACACTGAGAGAGAGAGTGGAGAATGGCTATTGTGTGCCAGGGGTTACTGCCCCCCGCTCTGTGGATTGGTTAGGACCTGTGATATTTGGATGGCCTAGGGCCTGGTCCTGGCTACAGATGACTAGTGTGTACCAGTGGGGTACCCTAGTTGGATCAGAGAGTTCTGGTTTGGAGGTAACTAGGTGGGTTCAGAGTGGCGAAAAACCGGAGGGTGTCCCTGCCGTGCGGGCCCGTGTCCGTGTTTTGTCGCCCAAAGCAAGGAAGCCCATCAGTGGAGTGATTGGTCTACCCTGCGTTTTGGCTGGAAGGGGGTTGTGTTGGACCTGGCCCTTTTGGCAGGTTCACCCCGAAACTTTTTGCTTTTTCCTAAGCCTGTTTCTGGAACCTGGGTTGGTGATTTTAGGCCTCTGCACACTTTTTCCCTGTGGTACAGTGTAAAGTGCGTGTGCTCTCTGTGTATGTATGGTGAGTGACCTGCCCTCCCATAGGAATGAATGGGGAATATGTATGCCCATGGTAGTTCCTGATGTGTGGGGAGTGCAGGGTCGAGTTTGATATGTGCGAACTCGTGAGATTGAATGCTGCGTAATGGTGTATGCGGCATGGTTGTGTCTAGTCTAGAAGGGCTACTTTGAGAAGTTGGCATATTTGTGTAATTTGTGCCTGGCGTGTGATTGGCTGGTGAGCCTGGCCCAGAGTGCCTGGGCCTGCTTGTGGATTGACTGTCTGGTTTGAGTGTGACAGGGGCTGCAGAGCCCCCGGGAGGTTGTCTGAGTCAGCCCGTGGATGAAAGGCAGCATCTGCTGCCAGGGAAGTGGGTGGAGATTGCACCTGATAGTGAGTGAGGCTGTGCCTGCCTACCACAATGCTGGCTCCACCCCCCGCTGGGCGACTGTCACCTCTGTCCCTGATACTGACAGGACTTCTCTATAACCAGTTCTAGCTGGTTCTCACACTGCCTGCACAAAGACTTCAAAGACTTATCTGTGTAAAAGAAGGGGCTGTGTCCAATTCCAAAATGTTCTTGTTTTTGGACATGAATCTGCCAGGGGCGTGCTGCTGCTTGGGCTCAGGGGAATCCCTGAGCCCTGCCCAGCCCCTGGACTCCTGATGGACTTTCCTGGATGCCTGGAGGACTCCTGGGGGACCCCTCTGCCTTGCCTGGGCTGATGGGGGGACTTGGCTTTGCCCCCTGGGAATCTCTGGGACCTTTTTGCAGCATGGAGAAGCTGCATTTTCCTGCAGGAAGCGCTGTGCTTCCCCCTGAGCGCCTGGAAGCGCTCTGCCTGTTTGCTAGCGCTTTGGAGCGCTTTATTTCCCCCTAGCGCTGAGGAGCGCCTTATCTTTGCCCCTAGCGCTCAGAGGCGCTGTATCTGATTTTAGCGCTGGGGAGCGCTTTGGCCGGTGCCCACCCGGCATTGTCCCAGGATTGAGGAGCCTATCGAGTGCCCACCTCGATTTGATTAGGTATTTAAAGCCGGTGCCCACCCGGCATTGCCCAGTGTTTTCACCGCGGCGGCCCGAGCCGTTTAAGCTCACAGCCGCCGAAGAGAAGCTTCCCCGAGGCGCCGCGCTGTGATAGGAGAGCCGCGGGAGGCTCGCCCTGGAAGGCCGCGCCGTGATTGGAGGGCCGCGGGAGGCTCGCCCGGGAAGGCCGCGCTCTGATTGGCCCGCGGTCAGGAGAGGGCGTGCGGCCGAGGAGAAGAGACGGAGAGCTGTAATGGCCGCCCGGGGCTCCCGTGATCTGGAGGGAGCCCCGGGAAGAGAGGAGGAAGCGTGGCCTGATGCTAGGGCTCCCGCGTGCGGAGGGAGCCCCGGCGAGGGAGAGGAGTCCCGCGCGATGCTCCCCGAATGGAGGGAGAGCCCCGAGTGAGGAGAGCCGCCGATCGTTTGACCGACCGGTGAGTGGGGCAGGAGAAAGGGAGGGGCGCCGGGACACATTGTCGGTGTCCGCCCCCCCCCCCCAGTAGCGCGAGCTCGCGCTCCTTGTCAGTGTGAAGCCACGAGGGCTTCAAGGGCGGCCCCGGTTGGCAGTGGGTCCCCCCAACGTGTGTAGAGCCAAGAGAGGCTCAGGGCCCACATCGTTATTTAGAGCCCAGTGAGGCTCTTGAGGGCAGTGGTATTTACGAGCCCAGCGAGGCTCGAGGGGCCATGGTTTGCAGAGCCTGAGGGCTCCATGGGCCATAATTATTTGTAAGAGTCTGTGAGGCTCTTGGGGGACACAAGTGTTATGCCAGAGCCTGTGTGGCTCCAACGCGTGTAGAGTGTTTCCAGAGCCTGTGTGGCTCCAGCAGTGGGCGCAGTTTGCGCCAAAGGGTCAGTGAGGGCCCTGTCACAGTTTTGCTGATGATTCCCAGCTGCCCAGCAATTAGTGGGCAGCTGCACCGTTTAGGTTTTGGGATGTCCTCAGGTGCCCAGCAAATAGTGGGCACCTGCAACGTTTAGGTTTTGCGCCGGTGGCGCACCCCTGACTGGCGCTGCATGGCAGCGTGCCCTGTTATTCTGGACACAGGGGTCTTTTAGTCCCTTTATTAGATGGGGGCTGGTATGTGATTTCTGCGCAATGTGATTTCTATGTTTTTAATAGTAATTGCTAATGTGAGTTTTGCGCAATGTGGTTACCTGCTATGTTTAGGATGGTAATTGTCTACTGTGTGTTTTTGCGCTATTGAGTTGGGTTGGGGCACCTCTGAATGTTTTTAATGCATCATGTGTCTTTCTTTCCCTGCGCTGCACCTCTGAATGTTTTAGGCATCATGTGTCTTCTTGCGCTGTACCTCTGAATGTATTTTTATTGCATCATGTGCTTTGTTCATAACACCGCTGAATGTGTAGGTTTATGCATCATGTGTTTCCCTTTACTACTCATCTGAATGTATATTTATGCATCATGGGTAATGTGTTCTTTCCTAAACCCCTAAATGCTGTGTGATACTTAGGTGGTTGTTCTTTTTGATACAGGTGGTCCTAGTGAGGTCCTGGTTCCCTGCGTGACATTCTCCTAAGGTGTTTAGGGTTGCGTAGGTGGTACTTGCCTGTTCCCAGTAGTTACTGGATGTGATTTATAACTGTTATCTTGTGCTATACTAATTCTAATTTCTGACAGTATTTCTATTTCTACTAAGTGCTGATTATGACAGTGGCCCATGTGGCCCTGTCTTGTGAATAATCCCTTGTGAATATTGCCCGTGCCAGTTGGCACAATATACATGTGTGATTCTATCTATGTTTTGACAATACAGAAGTTATTTTTTATATAACCTTGTGTGAAGTTCCTTTTTGTGGTGTGCCTAGGATGTTGTTGCTGTTGTGTGCTGGCGCAAATGCTTTACACATTGCCTCCGAGTTTAGCCTTACTGCTCGTGCCAAGCTACCAAGGGGGTGAGCAGGGGTTATCTTGGCGTGTGACTTCCTTGCCCTGACTAGAATGGTGGTTTTGCCTGGCTTTGGCGTCAGCCTTAGCCAACCAGAAATAGCCAGTTCTAACACTATGGTAGAAGCCCAATATGTGTTTGCTGAACATAGCTCTGCTCACAGCTAGTTTGCTCTTCATTCAGTCTTTGCTCCTGAAAACAATGTGCCTTGTTTGCCATTTAGCTGCGACGTTGCTCACCCACTGAAATGACAGAAGAAACACCTCTGTCACTTTAGACAGTCTCCCTCATTTACAGACCGTTTCAACCTGGCCAGTTGTTTTTCACATACAGTGGCTGTTACAGCCAGGGTTAGCTTTAGATTTAGCTTTAGCTTTGGGTGAGCCATGTGTGACAAATTATGTGCCCCTCCCCCAGATTTTTTAATTTTTTATGTTGAGTTGGATGGTTTCTCAGCCACATATTAAAGAAAGATGTACAGGATGAAATAGGAGTATAAAAAGGGTTCTGGGGTGCATTCTTTTAATGGATAGGTATTAAAAACAATTGCACTAGGAACAATCTCCGGTTTACTAAACGATATATCTTGAAAACACTTGTTTTTCTTTAAACATTTCATTTTTGCACATTTTGCAGGAGCCAGCTTATACAGTGTGTAATGCAATTTTAAGATAATGAGATACATATACACAGCGCTCTCTATCACGGCTTGGGATCTCTTAGCACTATAAATACACATGTTACTGAAGAAGTGTAATCTTGATCCCATCTGGAGGTAATGTAGGAGTGCACCATATTTACAGATAGTCAGCACACATATATACTCTATTGTGACTAATGTACTAAAGGGAGGATAGTATCATGTGTTAAAGGTTATTTTGTTTGAAATATATGTATTTAGAATGTGATTAATAAAGTTGCGTGGCAAGTTTGGTATTAACGTGACAGGACGAATTAACATGAAAAGTTGTCGTATAGGATGTGTGCAACTGATGTTAATGTTTACACGCATAGTTATTAATCAAGTGCAGATGCATTTATACTGAGACGTTCATAATTCATTGCATTTATTTGTGCTTTAACAGCTGCATTTATTTTTCCTGTAGAAAGGCGCACATATTCTGTAGCGCTGGGCACTTGTTAACTTAGCAAACTAGGTCTTGAAAAGAAATTAGTTCAGTTGCTGCTCACATTAAAATTTGAAATGTAATTCACACTTAGGCTTCATCATGCAATGTATGTTGTTAAGTTGTTTCTATTGCAGGTGTGGATAAGCCTCATTATTTAGAATAAAGGAGTTCTGTGCAAGGAGATAGCAAAGCATGAGAAGGAGGAGTCGGCTGAGGGAATCGCAGTAACAAGCGAGGAGAAAAGTTCGAACTGGGGAGGAATGGTCAAGGACAAAAAAAGATAATGTGCTATCTGGCTGGATAAGGTTCTGAAAGTGTCCAGTTGTGCCAGAGTTATGGAAAGTTTCCAAGGGGGAGCCACATGAGAGTGTCACGTCGACAACAGATGATATGATGTGCTGTGTTTAGTTAGGAAGAGAGTCCATCTTGGGTTTCCTTAGATCTATGCAACTGCTTGGGTGGCTTTAAGCTACTTGCGCCATTGTTGGAGTTTTCTATCGAAGACTCTTATGGCGCACACCTTTCTTTTTCCTTACTTGATCATGTCCTTACTTAAATGCTTAGTATAGGGTTGTCCTTTTAACCCCTTCCGTGCTCATGACGAGCTCAGCTCGTCATGAGGCACGGTTGCCGTGTGCTCATGATGAGCTGAGCTCGTCATGACACGCGCGGTGCTCACACGCAGGGTTAATACCCCCCGGTGCTGAGAGTTCTAAGAAACGGGCGTGGTCATGACGAGCTCAGCTCGTCATGAGCACAGCGCCACCGTGCAGCGTGATGAGCCGAGCTCGTTATGAGCACCGTGGCGCTGCGCGCACCCCCTTCCCCCCAGCACCGCGGGGGAATTAGCCACGCCGCAAAGGTGTTACTGTAGAGTAGAGAAAGTTAGGTGTCTCATGCTCGTTAAAGAGAATCATCCGATGCAATGATGTAATTTAAGGGAGTGGATGTAGCCTAATGGCTAGAGCGATCGACCTCAGAGCTGAGGAACCGGGTTCGAGTCTCGGCAGGAACATTCAACATTCTGTGATTCTGGACAAATCACATAATCTCACGGTGCCTAACAAAACTGAATGTGTCCATCTGTAGCGCAACTGGTGCTCATGTAAAGCATTCTGATACCTTTGGGTCGAGTTCGCGCTATATAAAACCAAAAAAAACTTCAGTTCTTCTTTCTGATTATCTGCATCATTATTTTAGAGTTAGTTATTTGCTTTGCACCATATAGAGTACACCTCTAAAGGAGATTTGGACTCACTTTGATCATTCTGTATTTTCATACGAATATATTGAGACTATTCTATATTGATTTGTTTCTAAACTCATAATTAAACCTACTAAACTCAAATCAAAGAGTTGAGTAGGCTAACGTGTAGCCACATTGGTTGCACTGTATTGAAACAATATCCAGTGATTTGATTCCTTTCACCACTCACTCTACTAGAAAGACCTATCCCCTCTGAAAAGAACTGAGTAAATGGGCCTAGTCTTTAGCATTACTATTCCCCATTTCATCAACAAGGATTCAGTTCTGTGATTTGCTGATTAAACACGCAGACATCGGCAGTGATTGTATTAACCAACGGAGATTTTATAACGTAAATGACCAAATTAGTTACAGAATATGTTTATATTTGACCTTGACCCACACTAGTTGACTTACCCCCATTACTGTCAAGATCACTGTTTCTATGCTTTGATTTATGTGCATGAGCCCCTTTGCTAAGGCGGTTCATAAAATATGACATTGAACCTGTCATGATAGAAATGATCTACCAAGAGGGCGTATCACTACCAATACAGACAATCAGATTCCAGCGCACAATAGAACGTTTCAAGGCCTCAAGCGACTCCTGACAACCAGTCAGTGCAGGACTATCAATCTGCTCAGGCCGGCCATAAGACTGACCTTCCATCCCAGACTGTGTAAGCCTCATTGTCTCGCTTTTTTTCCCACAACAATGTTGTCGAAATTAAAATTGGACAACTGCCCTCAATGTCGTTTTTAGGGCAATGCGACCAGTGCAGCTCAAATAGTGACCTAAGCTTGTTGCCCAGTCCAGTGGTACCGGTTGCTCTGCTCTGAAGCTGGGAGTTACAGGAGAAAAGCATGGCTGACAACCCTGTCACCCTGTTCTCCTGATTAATCCTCTTGACTCCACGCCTCTGCATCCAACCGAGCGACTCTACCCATCCAGACTGCTCTCATTATGCCTGCCTCTGATGACTCCAGCCGGCCCAAGAGTCATTTATATATTGCTCTCCATGCCTCTCATCCTCTTAGTCTCCGGCTTCCAGGATACTCTGCTACCGTGTCTCAAACTTCTTCGAAACTCCGTCCTGTCTTGCTACTGGAATAGGATTGTGGGTACATACCCCAACTGTACTTTATTGTGTCCCACTAATGGAGAGAGTAGCACCATCCAGTAATCCTGCAGCGACTGGTACTCGGTCATATAGAATACATAGATGTGCATAAACACATTCAACTAGAATGACGTCAAAACATTCCAAAAGAACATAGGACCGTATGTAGAAATCAATTTTGTGGTCGGAAACAGCCATATTAGCCCGTTTCTGACCGCAAAAATGCTTTTACAATTTTAAAAAAACAAATCGTGATTCAGTAACACGTTACCGAATCGCAATTTGTGTTTGCGATTTGGTATTTGATAGGGTCATTTTTAGGGCGTTGCTTCCAAATTCTGAATTTCCGGGCTATGTATGAATGTTTTGAGACCAAGATACGGTCGCAAAACATTCATTTTTTACCTACTACTTAAGGTATTTGAAACCATTCACAAATGGGAAGGAGTCCCCAAAGGACCCTTTCCCCTGGAAGAATGTGAAAAAACAAATTAAAAATGTTTTTTAAGAGAAGGCAGTGGCCCCACAGACCACTGTCTGCTTATAAAAAATGAAAGTTCAAAGTCTAATTTTTTCTTTTTAAATGCATCCCATTTCCCTTTCAGGAAAACTGGTTGCATGTTAAAAAAAAGTTTGCTTTATTAAAAAGCAACCACATGCATGGTGGTCTTCTGACCTCAGCAGGCCACCATCCCTGTGATGGCTACGATTCCTTGTGTTTCTCAATTTGTTTTCTTACGTCAGGAATTGCGATTTTCTAATTTTCGATTCAGTAAGAATCGCAATTAGGAAATCTCAATTCTAGATTTGCACACTTTGAAGAGACTTCCTTCTTTTTTAGCAAACATCACAAAAAGAATACATATAATAAACGTATATCTGGAGGGCACATACACAACATCCACCAAGCAATTACAAGATCTCTGTACTATAAGTGAACAAACAGATTCTGTTATCCACACAGGTTCTTTTCTCCTTTAAGAAGACTAGCAACAACAAATCTTCAGGAAATTCACTTTGGTTATTCTGGCTGCAGCTCCATATTCCAGCCCACCTTTCAATACCATCATCATGATCACCATTTTCAATCTTCCTACTGATTTTAGTGACCCATTCCATGATCCACCACTTCCCTTACTCTAAATACACTACAGCTCTAGGCACTTGTTTCTTTTCCTCTGAACCACACTTCCAATCTCCCTTCCTCATACCTGACAACTTGATTATAACCACGTCATATCTTAAATTCAGTTGCTTTCGCACAATCCAGCTCATGATACACGACCTTTCTCTCAAACGGTTTGTTACATACCCACTTCCTTAACTCTGCCTCTTCACAACTTTACACTCACTCTCCTTCTTCTTAGGAACTCGGTTTGGCGCGAAACAAGCTATACCCTCATTCCTGCTCAGCAGTTCAAAATGTATCATTCCAGTCGTGGGATACAGTATACCCCTAAAGGCTAAATGCAACACCTAGAATATCTCCCCCACCAGCATCCTATCAGTCACAAGTAGGCGTACACACATGGCCTCTGACCTCTTAGGCCATTCAACTAAAGCATTTCCTCGATGCTGGTAAAGGCTACTTTTATTATTTTCCAATCCAGTTTTTTGACAGATTTTCTAGCCTATCTAAAGGCATCGCAAATCTTTTCTTGGACATACATCAGTAACAAATGTGATCCGAGCATTTGGTTATGGGTGCCTGATTCTAACTTCAATCCCTTTGGATTTATAATTCACCAACTAACGTTTGGATTTATAATCTACCTACTAACGGCATAGCAAATTCAACCTCGATGCAAAAGAATTTGAAAAGGCCTAAAAAATCAATCCCCAGTTTCTCTCAAACTTTCTTTGGTAGTTTCAAAGGAAACATCCTTTACAACGAAACTTTTACCACGCAGTGCTGTTACAACGCAAGTATTACAACGAAAACCTTTACAACGCATTACACTGGGGGGCGCTCTAGGATAGGGAATAGTTTTAATTTACTATCCAACACCTTCCCTAGTGTCCACGGGGACTGGAGTTGGAATAGTAAATGAAACTATTCACTATCCAGCACCCCCAAGTGTAATGCGTTGTAAAGGTTTGCGTTGTAATACTTGCGTTGTAGCAGCATGCGTGGTAAAAGCATGCGTTGTAACATCATACATCTGCTTCAAATGGCACTGTTCTAGATCTTATGTTCAGTTTTGGGTTGACCTTGTGCCGATATACCCCGATTGGGGTGATTCATGTGTGATATCAAATTATTGTATTGTATTATTTAAAGCCATCATGTGTGATTGACTTTGTTAGACCCTTAGCTGAAGGACCACAAATGCTACAACCCTGTATTTTAAACTGTGCATCCTTATTCAAGGATGCCCACCAGTAGGTTTCTTGCAGTCTCTTTTTATTAGTTGCCACGCCTAAATGCATGACATGCACAAATTCCACAAGCTTGGTTCTCACACAGGGTGAAAGAACCAACTTTTGACCACTCATCAAAATATAATGCTATTGAGCATTTTGGCAAACCGTTGAAAGTCCCCTGCCAAACAATACTCTTTTTTCCACCCGGATTTTAAACTATATATTACCTTTCCCAGAGCCTCACTCATCTCCAATTCGCGGTTCCACTGAGGGAATGCACATTCTAGACAGGCAGTCAGTCTTCTTATTTATTGACTGCTCCATGTTTTACTGAAAAATCAAATCACCCACCTCAGGTTACAAAATTCACATTTATGTAGCGTGTCAATGCAGCCCACGTTCAGAAAATACTCTCGAAACTCTGAGACTAGCTGAACATTATGTTCTTTCCAGACATATCAAAGACCAGGATATCTTCCTGGAATGCCAGTACAACCATATGCCCCTGGAACCACTGGCCCTTTACACACTGGAACATAACATCCACTGATGCCAACTCGAATTGCATCCTCCTGTCCTGGACAACAGCAACAGAGTATGCATATCAAGTCATCGATTTTGAGTAGTGGGTAACTTGAACTGAGATCGGCTCGTTCAGGCAGCGAAGAACGATGCAGAGCTGTAACTCTCAGTTCTTCTTCCACACTATGCTAGCCAGGTTACGCAAAGAGAACTCAACAGGTTCTATGAACTTTTTTGAGGTATTTTTTCTCTACAACTTCAGATAATTCCTTGCACACATTCAATGAAACTCCCCTTGTTTTTTTTTCTTTACGTTTCTCTCCTTCTTTGAGTTTAATTACATTATCTAAATGTACTCCCATCCCATCTTTTAGCTCTTCTTTATGGTTCTTCAAGACCTCATTTACTTTTTCATCTTTTTCTAACATATTCCCTTCAAACATGTCCAATATCATGCTCTACCCATCGCTTTCCACTCATGTACAGTACACACCCAGCACACTCTTCCACTGGAAGTCATTCAAAGGCACCATTGGCATAAGTATAATACCAAATTATCCATGATTCAAACTACAAGATCTTCACCATTCTCTCTTCTACAGGCACATGGCCCCAAACTCCCGCCCCGTACAATGCCACTGTAAGGCATTTAGCTTTGTATATTTTCAGAAGTTCCAAAGGGGCCCTTTTGCCCAGTTTCCTTGCAAAATTTACTAGGGCTGTGGTGGTTCTAATGAAAAGAAGTTTCCTCGATTCAATTGCTGATTTCCAAGAGAGTTTGGGATCAGCCATAATTCCTCAATAGGGATAATTTTGTGTGGTTGCTAGCTTTTCATCTTTCAGATAAATATCCCTTATTTTACGTTTGGTACCATGCCCAGCTTTCATGACAAATGTTTTCCCAATGTTGATGTTTAAATCTAGGTTAGCCATGAAGGTGGAGTATCTATTCAGTGCCCTTTGGAGTTCAAGGGGGGTGCGGGCTAGTATCACTGCGTCGTCCGCGTAGAGTAACGCTGGGATCAGGCGGTTGTTTACTATAGGCAGGTCCTGGCATCCCTTAATCATCTCCCTCTCCAACCCGTTGGTATATGTTATGTTATGTTATGTTATGTTATGCACTTTTGTATTGCGCACAGCTGCCCCAGCTAAGGGGCGTCCTGGCGCATGGCAGGCAATGTGCAACAGATTAGCAGAAACACAACACAAGTAAAAGAATTTATTTAAAAAGGAAAGTTTTCAGTGCTTTACGGAAGGCCAGAAGGTCATCCGAAAGCCGCAAGTCCGCTGGAAGGGAATTCCAGAGTTCAGCCGCCCTAACCCGGAAAGAGCGACCACCAACCCGACACAGCCTGTATCGGGGAACCACAGCAAGCGCTTGACTTCCCGATCTCAGAGCACGGGAAGGAACATACCACGACAAGAGATCAGCAAGAATTGGCGGACCTACTCCCCTCAAGATCTTAAACGCCAAGCACAACACCTTAAACTGGATGCGTGATTTGATGGGGAGCCAATGCAAAGATCTCAAGACTCCCGAGACAGAACTCCTTCGGGGTAAGCCAACAATGGCTCTCGCCGCGGCATTCTGCATGCGTTGGTGGCGGGTGGTCTCAGCCACATTGGTCCCTACCAGAAGCGAGCTGGCATAGTCCAGGCGAGATAATACCGTGGCCTGGACGATCAGCTGCCTGGTACCACGGTCAAAGAACTTAAGAATGGGCCTCAGCGACCGCAAGATACCGAAACAGCAGGCCGCGATTTTCTTCGAATGGCCCTCATAGCTAAGAGCAGGATCCATCCAAACTCCCAGATTCCTAAGTTCTGTGACCGGGATAGGGGCCGGCCCCAGTTCAACGGGCCACCACTTGTCCCCCCACAGTTCCGCCCTCCTGCCAACGATCATGATCTCAGTTTTCTTCGCGTTGAGCTGGAGACAGTTGTTCTTCATCCAGCTTGCCACCGCCCTGAGTCCACTCTGAAACCTGGGGGCATCCCGATCCGCATCCCCGCTGATAGTAACCGCTAGCTGAGTATCGTCAGCATATGAGACCATAGTCATGTCCCATTGCTTGACGATCTCAGCCAGCGGTCTCACGTACAGATTGAACAACGTGGGACTCAGCGAGGAGCCTTGCGGGACCCCCTGTCTCAGAGGAAGGAATTGGGACTGGAACGGTGGCAGAGCAACGCTAAAGAAACGATCGTTCAGGAAAGAGCGAAACCACTGGAGGGCAGAGCCACCCAGCCCACTCTCCTCCAGGCGATGCAACAGGATAGGATGGGACACGGTGTCGAACGCGGCGCTCAGATCTAATAAAACGAGCGCCGCTGTCTGCCCCGCATCCATCACTGTGCGCAGGTGTTCAGCCATGGAGAGAAGGGCGGTCTCCGTGCTGTGACCAGCACGGAAGCCATTTTGGGTGGGATCCAAGATGTTAAACTGGATAAGGTGGGCCGAGAGAACTTTGTTGACATGGGCCTCCATTACTTTGGTAGGCCAGGGAAGCAAAGAGATAGGCCGATAGTTTTCAGGCTTGTCTGGGTCCAATGAGGGTTTCTTTAAAATGGGAGAAACCACCGCCCGCTTCCAACTAAGGGGGACCGTGCCCGACTCCAACAAGATGTTAATTAAGGAGTGTACCACGGTCCGACCCAAGAACGAAAGTGTAAAGAGGAAGAGGGCCAGGACACAGCCTTGCCTGACTCCCTTCTCCACTCCGAACGACGCGGTTAGTTCACCCCCTGCCCCAAACCTCACCCTTGCTGTTGCATTTGAATATAGTTCCCTCAAAAAAGTCACTAAATTCAACTCTACCCCCATCTCCAAAAGAACAGACCAAAGTTTGGCATGGGAAACACAGTCAAATGCGGCCCATAAGTCCACGTACACCATATAAAGTGCTCCTGCCTTGACGTTTAGATATTTATCTATCAGCAACGACAGATTTAGGGCTTGGTCAATGGTTCCCAGCCCCTCACGAAACCCATATTGGAGGTCTGATAAAATACTACCGTCATCCGCCCAACCCTGCAAACGTTCAGGAATCACCCTGCCCGCCACTTTGCCTAGGGAGTCTAACAGGGAAATTGGACGGTAACAGGTTACAGACCTCCGATCACCTTTTTTGAAGATAGGCACCAATATCGATTTGGACCAAGACTCCATAAGGCCTGTTGAACAGGAAGCATTCATAACCCTTGTCCAAAGTGGAGTCCATAGGTCCGTATAGGCTTTAAAAAGATCTATCTGGGCCCGGAGCCTTCCCATTCTTGCTTGCTTTCATGGCCTGAGTAACATCACCGATAGTAAATGCTAAGTCGATCGGATATGGAAAAGGAGGTGGATCATATGAGTTTGTTGCGCCTTCATTTGGGACCACTGTATTGTCAGAGAAAATTTTAGAAAAATGCTCGACCCATTCCTTTTCATCAATTGCCACTTCAATTCTTGGCAAGTTATCTTTATCATTCAAGAAGGGAGACTTAACCACTAGCCAGAAGGCAGCGCTATTTTTATGGGTACTGCTTTCGTGTAGTTGGTCCCAAAGTTGTTGCTTCAACTCAGATTTCCTATCCTTTAATACGGAGTTAAATGCTTTCCTTAAGAACGAAATCTCTTTGGGCACCCTGACTGTCTTCCTTAAAGCCGATTTTAAGTTTGAATAGGCTACTGTGCACTTATGATTAAACCAACCCTTATTCTTCTTTGAGGCTTTATTAGTTTTTACCCATAAAGCTTCATTGATGGTTTTTATCACCGCGCCAAAATGTAAAATAACTTCAGCATCTGGTGTATCCATATCCAAACATTTCTGGATAGAAGGGTACGCATTTTTTACCACTGTTTTAGTGATTGCAGTAGGATCCACTTTTCCCCATTTTAAAGAACAGCCATTCAGCCTGTCAAGTGTTATATTGTTTTGTGTTAAAATACTGGCAGTGATACGATTAGATTTGTGTGACAGTGGGAGGGTAATACTGAGGGGGTAATGATCGCTTAAAGCATTAGGATGTATAGTAAAGTATATATCTTTATTCGCCAAACCGTTCGAGAGAAGAATAAAATCTATAATGCTTTGTAAACCTCTCCAATGAAAAGTAGGGGCCATCACTGTATCGGAATTGATTATTTTATTTGCCACTCATATCTAGATCGAACATAGTTTCATTTAGACAACTACCTAGTTTCGTGTGCCTAAAGTGTGGAATTGGATTATCGTTCTCGTCCTGAATGCCACATATATTACGACTAATGTCTTGACATGAACTCTGATTAAAATCTCCGCCCCAAATAATGGTGACCTCTTTTGATGACTTCCTTACTCTGGAAAGTGGTTCATAACCTTTTGACTTCTGTGGACCCCAACCTAACCATTACTGAATTATTATTTAAATCTGGGAACCCCTACTGAGTCAATACTGGAAGCCAGAGACATCGGCGTGAGCAATTTCGGTGATTGGCACTGTAAAACAATAACAAAAACAGAAAATTATGCATCTAACACATACACAAACAATGAAATATGTATTGAATTCTCAAACAAATATAAAACAAATCTAAATTTGAATTGGAAGGTTCAGGCTTTTCTAAATTCAATTAAGGTAACCCATTGTACACGTAATAGTCTGCTTGAATCTCTTGTACTGCTCCTGTATATTAATCTAATGATACCAACTTAATTTTTACCCTTCAATTTCAAATTCCTTCATAATTTTCAGTTTAACATTTTGCTTCTGTATTTATAAACACTTTATTAACCTGTTAATATTATTTAATTTTCTAAGAGGTCGCAGAATCCATGAGTAGGCGTTGTGGACCCCCAGAGGTCCCTGGCCACTGGTTAAGGACTATTGGCAAGGTAGACTACAGTAATTTCCCATATTTATAATTATCTGATGCAACGCTTGCAGATTATTCAAAACTCTGTGGCAAGACTTATTTTGAATATTTCTAGCCATTATTCCAATTCTTCCTGTCCATCTCAAAGATGTCCACTGGCTTCCCATTTCCAAAAAGGATTCTATTTAAAACACCTACAATAACCTTCAGAGCTGTGTCTACCAAGAGACCAATCTACCTTCAGAATTTCATTCCATCTTATACTCCATCTCAGTCGCTCATATCCTTGGGAGCCCAGCAGCTTAAGACTCCCCAAATCTATTGCACCAGACTCCTTTACCTAGCTGGCCTCTAGACAATGGAACACCCTACTTGTGAACCTATGTCACTTCCCATCTTAAAGTATATTTCGTAAGAAGCTGAAAAACTGGATGTTTGATTCCCATTCTTTTTCTTGGCACTATCGGAGGCCTGCTGTCATAGCACCAGGACACCGTTCGTAGGGGTCAATGTTGCATATTACAAAACTTCCTTCATTCATTCACTCATTCATTCATTTAAACATTCACTATCCATCTTTTAACTCCTCTTCATCTGTCCATTCTTCCATCCTTCCACCCATTCACCCTTTTACCTACAGATCCATTCACTCTTCTATTCATCCTTTCATCCTTCCATCTGTGTACCCCTTTCATTCTTCCATCCATTCTTGCACACTTCCTTCTTTTCATTATTCCATTCCACTTGTCTTTTTTATTTCCTTTCAAATTTCGTTCCTTTCACCCTCCCTTTATTCTCCTATTGTTTCTTTTCTCTGTCACCCCATCTTTTGTCTCTAATCCTATTGTTTTCTCTATCTTACCCTCCCTTCTCATGCTCACTTTTCTGTTTATCTCTCTGTCCGTATTTTCCTCTACTTTCATCAATTGATAATTTCCCTGTTTTGCTGTGCATGTCAGCCCACCTCCCACAGCATTTTCTCATGGTATTCTCTAATAGTGCTACTGCCCATACTTACAAGGCCTTGTAAAATCACCCTGCAGGACTTTTCATGGCGTTGTAAATATGGGCCCCTTTTACGCATTACTCGTCGTGAAAGTGGCATTCCGTGGGGGTTGCTGTGGGTGTTCCCAGACAACATCCATGGAACCTGACACATGCCCAAACTTACAAAGTTTAGTAAAGCTAGGAATGTGGCAGAATCCTGCTCCTCCCCAGGGGAGGCATAGGAGTGGCATAATGAGGAGAAATACTTTTATTTCTCCTCGTTTGTAGGTCTCGGCCTGGCGAAATCAGCGCATGCGCTGCTCTGCCATGCAGAGGCCCTTTGGAATCGATACGATTCCAGCGTGCACGCGGGGAGACAAACGAGACAGAAGATGTGCACCTGGGGATTGGATGCTTTACTGGTGGCGTGATACACTGGGTACTTTTTTTTTCGCCACCAGTAAAGGCAGTCCCCACGTGCACATCTTCTGTCCGTCCCATGAGGGGTCGCGCTTCTTTACTTTTGGTTTCATATTTGTCCCAACCGTCTAAGTCAAGTCTCTGACCCACCTTTACCACTAAAAACCCCATCCCTCCGTCTCTTCCCCCCATTTCCCACCCAAACCCTATCCCTTCATCTCTCGGCTCTCTTCCCACCCCCCTCTCGCCCCCCCTTGTGTTGGGACTCCCAGTCATTTCCTCCCCACCTCACTGCACCTCTGTTTTGTTGTGGAAATGCTCTTGTATTTTCAGGTGATGATGCCCACTTCTCGGACCCTCCCCGCTCAATACTGAGAGCAAATATTATCTCATGATGTAAAATCCACTCACAGCACCGTGGGTGATTTATTTACAGGCCGAGGGATTGAGGTGGGGGGGCGCGTTTCCCAGTGCACCTTGTTTGTGCGTGCAGAGTGGCCGCGCAAGGAAGCAGGCCCCACCCCAGTGACTGGATCCACTGTGTCCCTGGTGGCAGCGGTGTGTGAGCCCCCTCCTCCCCGAAGGTGTGTGGGGGCTGCTTGTGAGGCCTCAGAGTGGCAGCGCAACAGAGCAGGCGCGCATGTGCCATGCAACCCACTCACCACCCCCACCCCAGTGACTGGATCCACCATGTCCCTGGCGGCAGAGGCGTGTGGGACCCTGCTCCACGAGAGTGTATGGGGCTGCTTGTAGGGGCTCGGAGAGACCAGAGGGTGTACAGGGGAATGTTTGTGAGGGGTCAGAGTGACCCCATAGTGGGGCAGGCGCAGTGTGTCACGCAACCCCCCCAAGTGGCTGGGTCCACCATGTCCGTCGAGGTGTGGCCCCCAGGATGCTGTATGGGGGCTGCTTGTGAGAGGCCAGAGTGGCCTAGCAACGGAGCATGCACGCACGTGACACGCAACCCACGCCCCACCACCCCCCCAGTGACTGGGTCCACCAGTCTGTGATGGGAGAGGTGCGTGTGAACCCACCACCCACCCCAGGAGGGTGTACGGGGGCTGCTCGTCGGGGCTGAGAATGGGCCTGCAGTGCTCTACTCACCGGCAGCGCCACAGTGGAGATGTTCTGAGGTGGGGGGGCTCATATCCTCTCCCCCAGTTCTTCTACCCCCACCCCTCCACAACCAGGCATATCTGGGTCTCAAAATCTTCTAAAAACAGGGACGTTTGTACGAGCAATGAGACAAATCTTACACACGATAACTTATTCTTAAGTGGACCACCCTGTCCCCTTAACTTTCAGTGTTACATTTTCTATTTAATGTTTATTGTCTCGTTATTAGAGCGATCCTTGCCACGCGACGAGGTTCACACTACTAATAGCCTGAAAACAAACGCACATATTGGTATAATTACATTTACAGATGTTAATTGTATAGTACCCCCACCCCCCGCGCCGTCCCCTCCAGAGCTGAGTTGCTGTATCTTGCCCCCGGGCAGCCTCCGTATACATCTTTGTGTTGTTTCCCCCGAATCGAGCACTTTAAACTCACCCCCCCAGAGTCTCACAACGTTAAAACATAGGCCATCAGCAAACGTAATTCATTGTTTCTTTGAATATCCCAAACGTGCTAAGAAGTAGCACTGCTGGGCACGCGGCGCAGCATTTAACACGTTACGAGTTCAACCTCCAGGAAAATTCACATTAGTTGTCATAAATAATTGCAAGATATACCAAACAAGCATTAAAAATGCAATAGGTCGCGCCTATCATTAAGTTAAAGCCATTTGCTTTGCTATACAATACCATTAGCAAAGCAAATGACTTTAACTTAATCAAAGGCGAGACCTATTACATTTTAAATGCTTGTTCCTCTTTCTATGCATGCTGCATTATGCAGCATACATAGAAAGAGGAAAATGCCATCAATGATTGTTTTTGTGCAGAGCTGCAGACAAAAGAAGCCCATAAACAACGGATTAACATTTCAGTGGGACCCAGTTGACCAGCCCATCTCAGTGGCAGCCCCGCTTAAGCAGTTTAAGTAGGGAGGGGGGTCATTATGCCTGCCATAATAGGCTCTCACGTCTTGCCAAATTCGCATAGTCTATGGTAGAAGCCCAAAATGTGCTTGCTGAACATAGCTCTGCTCACAGCCAGTTTGCTCTTCATTCAGTCTTTGCTCATGTAAACAATTTGCCTTGTTTGCCATTTAGCTGCGACGCTGCTCACCCACTGAAATGACAGAAGAAACACCTCCAGTAGCGGTCGGCAGTATGAGTTAATGCAAGGCGTTGACGTGGGCAGGGGGAGGGGCAGGGTGGGGGGTAGTAATGTATGGATTACGGAGTTTTACAGGTAAGTAACGAAATTCGTTTTATTTATTTAAATGTTTACTTACCTGTAAAACTCCGTAATCCATACATTACTACCCCCCACCCTGCCCCTCCCGCTGCCCACGTCACCGCCCTGCAGTAACTCCTACTGCCGACCGCTACTGAATACCTCTGTCACTTTAGACAGTCTCCCTCATTTACAGACCGTTTCAACCTGGCCAGTTGTTTTTCACATACAGTGGCTGTTACAGCCAGGGTTAGCTTTAGATTTAGCTTTAGCTTTGGGTGAGCCATGTGTGACAAATTATGTGCCCCTCCCCCAGATTTTTTTATTTTTTATGTTGAGTTGGATGGTTTCTCAGCCACATATTAAAGAAAGATGTACAGGATGAAATAGGAGTATAAAAAGGGTTCTGGGGTGCATTCTTTTAATGGATAGGTATTAAAAACAATTGCACTAGGAACAATCTGCGTTTTACTAAACGATATATCTTGAAAACACTTGTTTTTCTTTAAACATTTCATTTTTGCACATTTTGCAGTAGCCAGCTTATACAGTGTGTAATGCAATTTTAAGATAATGAGATACATATACACAGTGCTCTCTATCACGGCCTGGGATCTCTTAGTACTACAAATACACATGTTACTGAAGAAGTGTAATCTTGATCCCATCTGGAGGTAATGTATGAGTGCACCATATTTACAGATAGTCAGCACACATATATACTCTATTGTGACTAATGTACTAAAGGGAGGATAGTATCATATGTTAAAGGGTATTTTGTTTGAAATATATGTATTTAGAATGTGATTAATAAAGTTGCGTGGCAAGTTTGGTATTAACGTGACAGGACGAAATAACATGAGAAGTTGTCGTATAGGATGTGTGCAACTGATGTTAATATTTATACGCATAATTAAATGAATCAAGTGCAGATGCATTTATACTGAGACGTTCATAATTCATTGAATTTATTTGTGCTTAACAGCTGCATTTCCTGTAGAAAGGCGCACATATTCTGTAGCGCTGGGCACTTGTTAACTTAGCAAACTAGGTCTTGAAAAGAAATTAGTTCAGTTGCTGTTCGCATTAAAATTTGAAATGTAATTCACATTTAGGCTTCATCGTGGAATGTATGTTGTTAAGTTGTTTCTATTGCAGGTGTGGATAAGCCTCATTATTTAGAATAAAGGAGTTCTGTGCAAGGAGATAGCAAAGCATGAGAAGGAGGAGTCGGCAGAGGGAATCGAGGAGAAAAGTTCTAATTGGGGAGGAATAGTCAAGGACAAAAAGAGATAATGTGCTATCTGGCTGGATAAGGTGCTGAAAGTGTCCAGTTGTGCCAGAGTTATGGAAAGTTCCCAAGGGGAGCCACATGAGAGTGTCACGTCGACAACAGATGATATTATGTGCTGTGTTTAGTTAGGAAGAGAGTCCATCTTGGGTTTCCTTAGGTCAATGCAACTGCTTGTGTGGCTTTAAGCTACTTGCGCCATTGTTGGAGTTTTCTATCGAAGACTCTTATGGCGCACACCTCTCTTTTTCCTTACTTGATCATGTCCTTACTTAAATGCTTAGTATAGGGTTGTCCTTTTAACCCCTTCCGTGCTCATGACGAGCACAGCTCATCATGAGGCACGGTTGCCATGTGCTCATGACATGCTGAGCTCGTCATGACACGCGTGGCGCTCACATGCGGGGCTTATTCCCCCGCGGTGCTGAGCTTTCTAAGAAACGGGCGTGGTCATGACGAGCTCAGCTCGTCATGAGCACAGTGCTGCGCTCGTCACGAGCACCATGGCGCTGCACGCGCCCCCCTCCCCCCAGCGCCGCGGGGGAATTAGCCCCGCGGTGAAGGTGTTAAGGTAGAGTAGAGAAAGTAAGGTGTCTCATGCTCATCAAAGAAATCATTCGATGCAATAATGTAATTTAAGGGAGTGGATGTAGCCTAATGACTAGCCCGATCGACCTCAGAGCTGAGGAACCGGGTTCGAGTTTCTGCAGGAACATTCAACATTCTGTGATTCTGGGCAAATCACATAATCTCACGGTGCCTAACAAAAGTGAATGTGTCCGTCTGTAGCACAACTGGTGCTCCTGTAAAGCGATCTGATACCTTTGGGTCGAGTTCGCGCTATATAAAACCAAAAAAAACTTCAGTTCTTCTTTCTGATTATCTGCATCATTATTTTAGAGTTAGTTATTTGCTTTGCACCATATAGAGTACACCTCTAAAGGAGATTTGGACTCACTTTGATCATTCTGTATTTTCATACGAATATATTGAGACTATTCTATATTGATTTGTTTCTAAACTCATAATTAAACCTACTAAACTCAAATCAAAGAGTTGAGTAGGCTAACGTGTAGCCACATTGGTTGCACTGTATTGAAACAATATCCAGTGATTTGATTCCTTTCACCACTCACTCTACTAGAAAGACCTATCCCCTCTGAAAAGAACTGAGTAAATGGGCCTAGTCTTTAGCATTACTATTCCCCATTTCATCAACAAGGATTCAGTTCTGTGATTTGCTGATTAAACACGCAGACATCGGCAGTGATTGTATTAACCAACGGAGATTTTATAACGTAAATGACCAAATTAGTTACAGAATATGTTTATATTTGACCTTGACCCACACTAGTTGACTTACCCCCATTACTGTCAAGATCACTGTTTCTATGCTTTGATTTATGTGCATGAGCCCCTTTGCTAAGGCGGTTCATAAAATATGACATTGAACCTGTCATGATAGAAATGATCTACCAAGAGGGCGTATCACTACCAATACAGACAATCAGATTCCAGCGCACAATAGAACGTTTCAAGGCCTCATGCGACTCCTGACAACCAGTCGGTGCAGGACTTTCAATCTGCTCAGACCGGCCATAAGACTGACCTTCCATCCCAGACTGTGTAAGCTTCATTGTTTCGCTTTTTTCCCACAACAATGTTATCGAAATTAAAATTGGACAACTGCCCTCAATGCCGTTTAGGGCAATGCGACCGGTGCAGCACAAATAGTGACCTGAGCTTGTTGCCCAGTCCAGTGGTACCGGGTGCTCTGCCCTGAAGCTGGGAGTTTACAGGAGAAAAGCATGGCTGACACCCCTGTCACCCTGTTCTCCTGATTAATCCTCTTGACTCCACCCCTCTTCATCCAACCGAGCGACTCTACCCATCCAGACTGCTCTCATTATGCCTGCCTCTGATGACTCCAGCCAGCCCAAGAACAACCGAAGAGTAATTTATAAATTGCTCTCCATGCCTCTCATCCTCTTAGTCTCTGGCTTCCAGGATACTCTGCTACTTGTCTCGAACTTCTTCGAGACTCCCTCCTCTCCTGCTTCTGGAATAGGATTGTGGGTACATACCCCAACTGTACTTTATTGTGTCCCACTAATGGAGAGAGTAGCACCATCCAGTAATCCTGCAGCGACTGGTACTCGCTCATATAGAATACATAGATGTGCATAAACACATTCAACTAGAATGACGTCAAAACATTCCAAAAGAATATAGGAACATATGTAGAAATCAATTTTGTGGTCGGAAACAGCTGTATTAGGCCGTTTCTGACCGCAAAAATGCTTTTACATTTGTAAAAAAACAAATCGTTATTCAGTAACACGTTACCAAATCGCAATTTGTGTTTGCGATTTGTTATTTGATAGGGTCATTTTTACGCCGTTGCTTCCAAATTCGGAATTTCCGGACTATGTATGAATGTTTTGAGACCAAGATACAGTCGCGAAACATTCATTTTTTACCGACTACTTAAGGTATTTGAAACCATTCACAAATGGGAAGGAGTCCCCAAAGGACCCTTTCCCCTGGAAGAATGGAAAAAACCAATAAAAAAATGTTTTTTAAGAGAAGGCAGTGGCCCCACAGACCACTGTCTGCTCTTAAAAAATGAAAGTTGCAAGTTTAATTTTTTCTTTTTAAATACATCCCATTTCCCTTTCAGGAAAACTGGTTGCATGTTAAAAAAAAGATTGCTTTATTAAAAAGCAAACACATACATGGTGGTCTTCTGACCTCAGCAGGCCACCATCCCTGTGATGGCTACGATTCCTTGTGTTTCGCAATTTGTTTTCTTACATCAGGAATTGCGATTTTCTAATTTTCGATTCAGTAAGAATCGCAATTAGGAAATCTCAATTCTAGATTTTTGTACATCTAACCCATAGATTCGCACACTTTGAATATACTTCCTTCTCTTTTAGCAAACATCACAAAAAGACAACAAAAGAATACATATAATACACGTATATCTGAAGGTCACATACACAACATCCACCAAACAATTAAAAGATCTCTGTACTATAAGTGAACAAACAGTTTCTATTTTCCACACAGGTTCTTTTCTCCTTTAAGAAGGCTAGCAACAAAAAATCTGCAGAAAATTCAATTTGATCATGCTGACTGCTGATCCACACTCCAGCCCAACTTTCAATACCATCATCATGATCACCATTTTCAACCTTCCTACTGATTTTAGTGACGCATTCCATGATCCACCACTTCCCTTACTCTAAATACACTACAGCGCTAGGCACTTGTTTATTCTTTTCCTCTGAACCACACTTCCAATCTCCCTTCCTCATACCTGACAACTTGATTATAACCACGTCATATTTTAAATTCAGTTGCTTTCGCACAATCCAGCTCATGATACACGGCCTTACTCTCAAACGGTTTGTTACTTACCCACTTCCTTAACTCTGCCTCTTCACAACTTTACACTCACTCTCCTTCTTCTTAGGTAGTCGGTTTGGCTCGAGACAAGCTATACCCTCATTCCTGCTCAGCAGTTCAAAATGTATCATTCCAGTCGTGGAATACAGTATACCCCTAAAGGCTAAATGCAACACCTAGAATATTTCCTCCACCAGCATCCTATCAGTCACAAGTAGGCGTACACACATGACCTCTGACCTCTTAGGCCATTCAACAAAAGCATTTCCTCGATGCTGGTAAAGGCTACTTTTATTATTTTCCAATCCAGTTTTTGGGCAGATTTTCTAACCTATCTAAAGGCTTGGCAAATCTTCTCTTGAACATACATCAGTAAAAATGTGATCCGAGCTTTTGGTTATGGGTGTCAGATTCTAACTTCAATCCCTTCGGATTTATAATCCACCAACTAACGATTGGATTTATAATCTACCTACTAATGGCATAGCAAATTCAAACTCAATGCAATAGAATTTGAAAAGGCCTAAAAAATCAATCCCCAGTTTCTCTCAAACTTTCTTTGATAGTTTAAAATGGCACTGTTCTAGATCTTATGTTCAGTTTTGGGTTGACTGTGTGCCGATATACCCCGGTTGGGGTGATTCATGTGTGACATCAAATTATTGTATTGTATTATTTAAAGGCATCATGTGTGATTAACTTTGTTATACCCTTAGCTGAAGGACTACAAATGCTACAACCCTGTATTTTAAACTGTGCATCCTTATTCAAGGATATCCACCAGTAGGTTTCTTGCAGTCTCTTTTTATTCGTTGCCTAAATGCATGACATGCACAAATTCCACAAGCTTGGTTCTCACACTGGGTGAAAGAATCAACTTTTGACCACTCATCAAAATATAATGTTATTGGGCATTTTGGCAAACCATTGAAAATCCCCTGCCAAACAATACTCTTTTGGCCAACCTGATTTTAAACTATATAATACCTTTCCCAGAGCCTCATTCATCTCCAATTCGCGGTTCCACTGAGGGAATGCACATTCTAGACAGGCAGTCAGTCTTCTTATTTATTGACTGCTCCATGTTTTACTGAAAAATCAAATCAACCACCTCAGGCTTACAAAATTCACATTTATGTAGCCTGTAAATGCAGCCCACTTTCAGAAAATACTCTCGAAACTCTGAGACTAGCTGAACATTATGTTCTTTCCAGACATATCAAAGACCAGGATATCTTCCTGGAAGGCCAGTACAACCATATTCCCCTGGAACCACAGGCCCTTTACACACTGGAACATAACATCCACTGATGCCAACTCGAATGGCATCCTCCAGTCCTGGACAACATCATGTAAGGTGGCAAAGACCGTCAACTGTAGTGACTCTGCTGCTGGTATTATTTGACGGTAAGATGAGTGAATATGCATATCAAGTCATCGATTTTGAGTAGTGGGTAACTTGAACTGAGATCGGCTCGTTCAGGCAGCGAAGAACGATGCAGAGATGTAACTCTCAGTTCTTCTTCCACACTATGCTAGCCAGGTTACGCAAAGAGAACTGAACAGGTTCTATGAACTCTTTTTTTTTTTTTTTAACTTTTTATTTTGCAATAAGGCATAGAAAAAACAGTTACATGTACATCATTGACGCATAGTTTCTCATTAGTTCCCAATGCAAATCAGGCCCTGGCGAAGTCTCATCATTTTCAAACAAAATTAACAGTTACAGTAATACAGATGAGAAGGAATTAGACAGTATAGCTCAGCAGTCATGTGTATCCCACAAAACTTTCAGTTCCGGTCCAGTGCGCAATTTGGCCATTTAGCGTACAGCCCTGAATGTTTAGCCAAGTCAGTAAATAGAACTAAAATCACAACTGTGATAACCTAACAGGTGTCATCATCTCACAAGAACGTCGTAACCATACACAGATAAGTTCCCACCCACCGCACACAGTCCGTATATGTGTTCAATGGTGTCCTCCAGGTCCCGCCCCAACCCATCACAACTCACAGTAGTACACATCAGTCCCTCCCTCTTATTCATCTTCTTCATCCGATTCCACATCCTCGTCCTCTGGCAAGGGTGCACATGGCTCCCCCCTGTACTTGTTCCAAGGCAACCATACTTTATTCCATTTACGGGGACAAGCCCGCAATACATACACCGCCCTCTCCTTCACCATCAGAATGTCCATATTTCTAGTCCAGCCATGCACCGTAGGCACGTCTGGGGCTCCCCACTTCTGTGCAATGTCTCGTTTTGCTACTGTTACAGCTAACGTGACCCATAACTTTCCATACCTGTTCAGGTCTGTAGGGTCCCAAATATTTAATAGGCATTTACGGGGTTCAGGGAGAAGTGACACCCCAAGGACTTGGGATAACGTGCGCATGATTCGTCTCCAGACTTCCCGGATCAATGAACAGTCCCAGAGTGTATGGAGTAATGTACCCTCCTCCCCACAGCCTCTGAGACAGAAGGGGTGTGGCGCCCTCTGTATCTTGTGTAGAAGTGTCCTGGTGTAATAGGTGCGGTGTAAGATCTTGAGCTGGACTAATCTGAACCTAGCCGATATGCCCACTTCCCTCGGTGACGCCAGTGCCTCATTCCACTCAGTATCATCCATGTCCCCTATATCCTCAACCCACCTCTCTCTAAGTTTCTGCGTGGGGATCGCCAGATTGTTAACCAGTTTCTTGTACGTAAGAGAGGTCGCCTTCTGCTCCATAAATTCCGTCAATAACCTGTCCTCCAAAGGTGACGATTCAGGAAGTGCGGTGTCCTGCGGAATGGCTTGAAGGAGGGCGTGACGAATCTGCACATATCTGAACGTTTCAGTGGGGCCCATACCATACTGTTGCTGCAGCTGTGAGAATGCAATTACCGAGTCCCGCTCCCAGAGGTCTCCCACCACCGATATCCCTATTTGGTCCCAGCGTGCAAAACCTTTGCTGGATCTCAAGTTCCCTAGAGACTTCGTGTCCCACAGTGGCGTCATTTTAGTAATCTTCCCCTTCCATCCCAGGCGAGATTGCGCCGCATGCCATAAGGTAGCCGTATGCAACGTTGGGCCAAGCAACGTACGAACCCGTGATTCGTCGTATAATACTGACAGCATGCTATCCGCTCCTAATTGCGACCAGTCCGCTTTATATGCGGGGTCATCCCGCGGGACATGGATCCAGCAATTAATCACCTTAAGTTGGGATGCCCAATAATACAATTGAAGGTTGGGAAGGGCGATTCCACCGTCGTACCAGCCTTGAACCAATTTTGCATGCGCTATACGGGCCGGGCCGTTGCCCCACAACAGGGCAGATACCTGCGCGGCCACCTGGCGGAAGTAGCGCGGAGCCACCACGTGGGGGGCGTTTTCCAACACGTAGAGGAACCTAGGGAGTGCCATCATTTTAAATAACGCTGCCTGCCCTAGGAGGGTCAATGGAAGGGCAGCCCAATATTGAACGTCTGCACGTAATCGTGTCAGAGGTGGCACCAGGTTCGCCGTGTAGAAGTCCGCCGCAGTTGCGGTGATGACAATACCAAGGTACTTAAAGGAGCCGTCCGCTAATTGCAGGGGGCAGTCAGGCCTCAACAAGGGTGCCTGGCCCCGAAGGACGAATATTATGGATTTGGACCAATTCAGGGTGTAGCCGGACGCCTTCCCGTGCTCGTCGCACAGAGCCAGCAGGGCAGGAATACCTTCATCGGGATTGGTCATGTAGATCAGCATGTCATCCGCATATAAGGATATTCTATCCTCCCATCCGTCCTCCCAGGTGATGCCCCTAAATAGTGGCGTTGCCCTGAGCAGAATAGCCAGAGGTTCAAGCACTAGCGCAAAGAGCAAGGGAGATAGCGGGCACCCCTGCCGGGTCCCTCGCCCCAGGGGGAAGGTTTGCGAAATGTGGCCGTTCGCCACCACTTGTGCCATGGGTGACCTATATAGTAGCCGTATCCATGCTACAAATTTGGGGCCGAAGCCCATACGAGCAAGGACCGCGAAAAAATACTCCCACTCCACCAGATCAAACGCCATCTTGGCGTCCAGGGACAATATGACTGCCTGGTCCGAGAGGAGATGCGCCCGCGCCAGGACTCCATGGACTCTCCGCAAATTCAGTGCCGTGCTTCTGTGCGGCATGAAACCCGACTGATCGGGGTGTATCAGGGTCTGGAGATGCTTAAGCAGGCGACCGGCCAAGAGTTTTGCTAGGATCTTTGCTTCCACGTTGAGCAGGGAGATAGGTCGGTACGAGGAGCACGCCGTTAGCGGCTTGCCAGGCTTAGGAATGGCTACTATCGTGGCTATGCGTTGGTCCAGAGGGAGTTCTGCCTTGGCCAAACTCTCCTCATACATATCGAGCAGGGGTTTGCTCAGCAGGGGAGCCGACGCTTTGTACCATTCCACGGGTATACCGTTGGGACCCAACGCTTTTCCAGATCGTAACGAGTGTATTACCAATTGGATTTCATCTGCGGTCAGATCAGTGTCTAGTTCCTGTTGTGCCTCCTGCGAAAGCTCGGGGACCGCTATGTTACTAAGTGACGCTAACGCCTCCCCCTCCGTGACCCCCCGTGTCGGTGTGTATATGTCTTGATAATGTCTTGCCAGAGTGCGAACTATCTACTCAGGGTGTGTCTGCAGCCGGCCCTCCTGTGTGTACAACCTCTGAATACCTTTATTGCAACCACTCTTTTTATCTAGCCACGCCAGCATCTTCCCGGCTTTATCGCCCAGGGTCATAAATCCTGTGCGCTGTGGCTGCCAAGTGTCCCTTGGTCACCGTTGTAAGATGGGATAAGTACTTTTGTTGACTGAGGTGCAACGCATGAGCATTGGCAGGGGTGGGATCGGCCATGTGTGTTGCAGTCGTGGTATGGAGTGCCAATTCCAACTGTGTGAGGTCTTGTCTGGAGTCTCGTTTATGCCCTGATATGGCCGCTATCGCTGCGTCGTGCAAGACTGTTTTGTATGCCTCCCAAAGCACCGAGGGCGAGGCGACGGTGCCCATATTCTCTGTAAAGTAGTGTGAGGAGGCCAATTTAAGCTTTTTCCGAACCTCCGGGATCTGTAAGTAATTGGGGTAGATTGGATAGATCCTGGCGCGTTTCCTCTCTCTAGTCGTGATGTGAAGGGACAACGGGGAGTGATCAGACACACCTCTAGGTAGGATCTCTACTTTGTCTACCGTGCCCAGCCCCAACCCTAAAAAGAAAAGGTAATCAATGCGTGAAAGGCTGTTGTGCGCAGCCGAGTAGTGCGTGTACTGAGTTGCCGTGGGATTTAAATGACGCGAAACATCAGTGAGGCCCAGTGCCGTCAGGAAGCCAGGGAGCGAGGCCGTCCCTCTCAAGCGTTCCCGCACGGGGAAGGTGTCTAACAGCGGGTCAGATATGGCGTTAAAGTCCCCCCCAATGATCATGTCACCTTCCGGTAGGTCGAGCAGGAACTGGCCCAGTGCCGGCAGGGCCGTCGAGTGTAGCGCCGGTGGGATGTATACTGACACTATATTGAGGGGCCTCCCCTCCCATTGGCCAAAGATCGCCACAAAACGACCCTGATCATCCCTTTTACTGCTTTCCACCATAAAGGGGGAGTTCTTCTTAAGGAGTATCCCGGTGCCCCTGGATCCCGTGGTGAACTCTGCATGTACCTCCATGGTATATCCCCGCCTATTGAGTGCTTTGCATGTAGACCCAGCAAGGTGCGTTTCTTGCAACATCACCAAGTCAGGACCGTGGCGTTTGACGGTCTGGAGAACCAATCCTCGCTTAATCTTGTCCCCCAGACCCCTAACATTCCATGTGAGCAGTTTTAAGGGAGACACCACTGCCAGTGGCAGGCCAGAGTCTGCGGGCGTTTCGCTAGCTTGTTGGGCCATATGGGGCTTTATTCAGTGAAATGGACATGTGGAGTCGGAGCGGGACACCTACATAAGGACGTGCGTAAGGGAACCCCGAGTGTACAGCTTGTGTTCGGACCATGTGCCACAGTGAATAGACGATGACTAACAATAATAACCAGAACAAAACAATCCAGCACCCCCTCCCCCTCCCTGCTACCCTGCACCACGGACTCGAACCCGCCCGCATCCCCAACTCGGCAGAGTGCATAGTCCCATCCCCGTTCACCTTACTTGCTCGTGGGGTAGGTGAGCCCCCTACAGGCACCAGCCGATGCCCGCCCTACTCAGCTCCATCAGCATCAAGTTCCCAAGGCTCATAATGCATTGTCCTGCTGGCCGCCCAGACTAATCAGTCCTTCACTGGTTGTCCAGAGTCAAAGGGGTCCCTTTCGAGATCCGAGTCCAGTGCTGTCGCGCCCTCTTCGTTCGCGGGACTCCTCGACGGTCGATCCGCTGGCTCTCCGCTGTGTCGGCGCCTCTGCTCCCCGCGCGGGGGGCCGGCCGGCCCACCTGCCTCCATCCGTCAAGCCAGTCGCTAGCTACCTCCGGCACGTCGAAAAACCATGTCTTTCCTTCGGCCACGACTCGCAGTTTGGCAGGGAAAAGCATGGAATACTGCAGGCCTTTATCTCGTAGTGCTTTCTTCACATCCGTGAATGACTTCCTGCGCCTAGCCACCTCCGCCGTGTAGTCCGGAAAGAAAGCCAAAGTGGAGTTCTGAATTTTGATAGGCGGGGAGACCCTTGCCGCCTGGAGGATAGCGTCCCGGTCCCTATAATTAAATAATCTGGCCAGCACAGGCCTCGGAGTGGCTCCCGGTTTCGGAGTTCCACCAGGAACTCGGTGCGCTCTCTCCACAGAAAAGAAGTGGGACAGACCTTTAGGCTTCAGTTGGGATTTGATCAGGTCTTCGACGTACAGGTCCATAGCAGCTTTGCCTTCCGATTCCGGCAGGCCCAGGATGCGAACGTTGTTCCTCCGGGAACGTCCTTCCTGATCATCGAGCTTCTCTTGCAATTGTTTCGTGACCCTCTCCATGCGTTCCATGGCCATCTGCAGGTCCGAGGTGTCCTCGACGAGCGATTTCGTAATTACCTCCACTTGCGTCACTCGCTCTGCCATTTTTTTGAAGTCCGCCCGGAGCAGAGTGACCTCTGAAGAAATGGAACCCACCGTCGTTTTGACCTCGGTGAGGGTTTTCATAACGTCGTCCAGGGTCGGCTTTCACACTGGTGGCGCCCGGAGTAGCAATATTTGTTGGCGCCACCCAAATGACCACCTCCGCCACAGATTCCCTCCCTACCACCCCTAGCTCCAAGGGGTCTCCTCGGCACTGAACTCTGGCCGGGAGAGCTCCTGATTGAGCCCGGAGGGAGGCCCCCTAAGTACCGTGCAGGGAGGCCCCCTCACTTTTCGTTACGCCAGTGCTTTCTCCTACTACAACATTCACCTTAGGCTTCTTATTGTCATTGCAGCAGACTCTGGGATAGTCTCCCAAAGCTAGCTTCTGAACTGCAGCACATTCTCTTCAATGCCCTATAGGATTTGAAATTGGCAACATGTTTAAGTACCCACATCTGTAATTACCTCCTTGGTATTCAAATGAACATTTGTTCTGTTTATTGCTACCCTTTTCTCAGTAGGCCTTATTACTACTTTATGTGGTCTGTTTCATATATACAGTATAATTTTCTGTTCTAGTCAAAACTTTTACTTGTTCTTAAGAAATATAAACTTTATTAGTAATCTCAAATGATTCCTCTAATATAGGGTTCAATATTCTGTCAACGCTTCAACCCCACTTGAAGCTGTGAGCACGCTAAGACCTGCTTCCCAGGGCCGGCTTTCACACTGGTGGCGCCCGGAGTAGCAATATTTGTTGGCGCCACCCAAATGACCACCTCCGCCACAGATTCCCTCCCTACCACCCTTTAACAGTGTCCCTCAAGCCTCCATAACCACTCTCTCTCAGATGCATTTAATTAGTTTTATAGCGCCACTCATACCAGTGTAGGGTGTCAGAGAACTTTACATAACACACACTACACAGAGACAATCAATTATAGGTGTGTAAATCAATTTATAGGAAATATTGCATAAGACAGAACTACAAGGTATAGGAGTCACATGTCATCCATACTGGTAGACAGTATAGTTTAATACTGCTTGGTCTGGAGAAGCACAAACACAGAATTTAAAACATAACAAAATGGTTCAGGATTCTCTTTAATAATCAGAATTGATTTCTATCCAAATGAACCCTTTCTTCAAAATTAGACTAATTAAAGACTAGGGAAAAATCGTAATGCTCCAATTTATATCTTGAAGTTTGCATGCAGCTGTATGATGACAGTTAATAGCTCACTGTTCTGTGTTAGGATTTTAATTTACAAACCACAAGTAACAAAATGATCTCTGTGCTAAAAAACTGATGCATCCTCCAAGCTAAATCTTTATAACTAAGGGCCATAGTAACTTACAGTGACTAATATGTATTGCTTTTCTTTTATAATCGATCCTTAATGATATTCAGTAACTTTGCAAATGTTATTCAAGAATCATATTGTTGATAAAGAAATGTGTTTTATATTTAGATTTCACTGTATTTTATGGTGTGTTCGTGTTTTTTTGCTGTACATTTTCTTTCCCTACAGCATAATTTAACTTTGAAGTTTGTCCCACGATTGTATTTCTGCATCATTCATCTACATTTCTCAACAACACAGGACAGGATCTGGAGCACTCATTGAGCTGCCTTTCAAAACAAAATGTCTTGCCCTTGGTGCTTGAACTCAGCCAAGATCGGAGTGATATATTTTTTCATCATTTTTCTGTTCAAAGATCCTATTTTGAGCCGACAGGGCTATCAGGAAGAGTCCTGATGTATCTGTCTTTCCCACCCCTTTCCCACGAACAAGGCTTCTTTCTGTGAGCAGGCTCGCTCTGTAATTAAACCCTTTGATTTTTCAGACTTAAGTAGAATTTGTGTCTCCCCCTCTCTCTCTTTTAATAGCTCGTGATCTGCTCACATAACCTTACAAAAGAGTAACTGTACTTAATCCGCTTGTTACAGACTGCGGTGGCTCAGGGGGCTGGGAACTTTCACTCTGGTAATTCCTTCTTATTGAAAGATCCTCAGTGTCCTATGGCAGGTAGTGCACACCCTGCGCACGTGCGCAAATTAAACCTTCTCAGTTGTTCCGGTTTAGCTAAATTATGCTACATTTTCTTTTATTGCGTAAAAGTGTGCAAAACTTAGAAGAGTTCCCTCCAAAAACGACAGTAGGTTTTAACAAAAGAATTTCGGAAAACTCTTTACTCACATATGTTGGTAAAGCAGAAACCCCCATGAAAGAACCCACTTGTAGCAGGAATATTTTCTCATCAAAAAAAGATTTGGGGATAAAATTATTTCACAGAACTTTTTTGGCATGGAATTTATATTCACAGGTGACGCTTTATGGGAAGGGCCTTTGCAACTTTGAAAATTCTGTATGCAACATGTATGATTCCTTTCACACCAAGTTATTGCAGGAGCAACAGAGAAGCAAGTGTATGCAGCCAATACTGTTGGAAAAGATACATTTTCAGCAATGTTTTTAGGTCGTGCCTGGGCAGCGCATGCGCTACTCTGCGAGGCATACTGTATTCAGGTAGGGATTTGAAGCTCCAGGCACTTACCACCCATATTTTCTATTGGGTTGTGTCATTGTCCACTGTAAATTGTGGCTGTTCATTGGTCAATATGCTTAGTAGACCCTCCTTAGTACCGCCTTGTCTCATTTTGTAACCTCCCATGGCGACACCCCCTGTTACGAGTGTTGTTACTCGGTAGGCTTTAATTACCGCCTCCGAGCACTATTTTCTCAAATAGCGTTGTCCTTTTGTCCTACCTGCTGTTGCATGCAGGACACGCTCTCTCCCAATGCTTTTTTATTTTTATAGAGCACGCCGAACGCATTTGCAATGCAACAGGTCTCGCACTTACGAGAGTGTAAGCTATTGGCATTGTAAATGACAATGCATTTTATTTATCTGTTTTTAAAACAACACATAAATAAAAAACATTGTCATTTACAATGCAAATAGCTCAAACTCCCGTAAATGTGAGACCTATTGCACTGCAAATGTTTGTTAAAATTGGCTTTAATCCAGAGATTTGCTTTTAGAAAGGGAGGATTGGGTGCTGTGGGTTTTGGTTGTAGGAAGGGTTGAGGCTCAATTTGAGAGCTGCCATTTTCAGTCCACCACCACTTCCAATAACAATTCACATTATGCAACACAGTGGGTGAGTCCGACCCTGCAAAAAGAGGCAAGAGACTAGATCCAACATGTTAGTAAAAACTAAAGATCGACTATAAGCCTAACTAGCCCAATATAATTGAAAGAGTGGAAAGACTGACCCTCTGTTTTCTCAAATAGGGATAATACAACGACTGGCCTGAATCTGATACCAAGGCATTGATGTTGATAAGTCACCTATTGAATTGTACCATAGCCTGCCTGCAATTTATTGTCCTAGCCTTCCTAATACTAAAACTGAAATAATTCATAACAATTTAGGGTGATAACTTTATATTAATCTGTCAATCAAATACCAATACAAATAGAGGGAAAGTTCCTCCTGCGCTCACATGACATTTACTCTTAGCACCCCAAGCACCTCACTGAAAACAGAACTGGCAGAAATTTTTTTATCTCTAGCCATCACATAAAATCAGTTATTTGCTAGAAGACCCAGTGTCGCTCTCTTTGTAGGCATCAATTTTAGCTGATTAGAGTTCAAAGCAGATTCACTTTCCCTTACCTGTAAGCAGGCAGATATACTACAGAATATAATTAAAACACAATGTGGTTCCTCAGAAATACATGAAGCATTGATTCGTTCTTAGTTCTAAATAGAGTTCAGAATTCCCAAAACCAACAAATGTTCAAGCACTGCTGAAGAACGCTGGTAGAAAATTGTTCATCATTATGAACCCACCAAGTTCTCAAAGACAGAAGTTTAAAGGAATTCTCTGAAATGCTCCTTCTTGATCAATAAAACTGTCTACAAAGACCGTGGCAGAAAGCAGTTCTACTTTGTTTCACTAATAATACTCTAAAGACACAAATGATGAACGGAAATCAGAACAAATCAAACATTCACCTCAGGTTAAGAGATCTGGGTTAAATCCATCATTCTTTTGCTCACCATGCCACCCCAGTTTTGATCCAGCCATGTGCAAATCAGTCTTGGCCCTGCTCCCCATGAGAACTGTCCAGCTCAAACTGCCAAGCCAGGTCTACCCTGGACCAGAAACAAGCATCATGGGACTTGTTTTGGGCTATCACCCCTCATTAGCCAGGCTAGCTTGAATCCAGTGACACAGTGAGCCTGGGAACCGCGTCTGGGCATATCCGGCACACCAAGGGCGAGAAAGCAAAAGACACATAAATGATAGATGGAATGCCGAACAAATCAAACATTCACCCCCAGTCAAGAGATCTGGGTTAAATCCATTGTTCTTTTGCTCACTAGGCCACCCCAGTTTAGACCCAGCCACATGCAATTCAGTCTTACCCTGCTCCTCATGGGAACATTCCTGCCCGAACTACCAAATCAGGTCCTCCCTTGACCAGAAATAAGAATCCTGGGACCAGTGATGGACTTGCTATTGCTGCCAGGCTTTTTAAATATCATACTATACAGAACACACAAAATGGAGTGTTGAGGTACCAATGAAACAGAAAACCAATTGTTATTCAACAACCTGAAAAATGAACACTTTCTCACCAGGGCTTAATGGTGGAATTAAGAACTTGACAATCAAAACCACTTAAACAACACTACTTTGTTGTATCAACTCTCTGGATAAATCATAGATAAAATGACCTACTAAAGCCAAAACACATTCCTGTGTGGCGTTAAAGTTACTTACGAGAACACACTGCTGTCACTACGCTGTCCTCATTCTTAGTCAGCAACAACAGCAAACAAATGCGATTTACTCCCACTCACTTGAAGTGTGTCATTCTGCATCCTGTTATTGCTCCAGACAATTAAGACAGACCTCTCCCCCCAAATCCATTTGACTAGTTATACCACTTATTTATCCCCTTCACTCTTCACTCCTCTGAATTACTTTCCTTAGGTCAAACTAAAAGACCCAAACAATGGACTAGAGACCACAGAAACATTAATCAAGACACCCTACAGTATATTGTTTCCTACAACCAATCCCCAAAACAACTATTTAACATGCTTACATCATTCATAATGCACTACCACCATGTCAGAGATTATTGAGAATTTAACAGCCTCCAAAACGAAAAATCTAAACAATCAAAAAATCAACATAAATGTTTTAGAAAGAGAGTAATGGACGAAGCAAATCCCTACAATCTGCAGACTTTGGTGCCAATAATCCTCACGAGAGAACCTCAAAAACCTAAAAAAGGAAAAGAGAACTTGTGATATGGGCTCCAGACACGAAATAACTATGGCTCGAATACCAAATTGTTTGTGTACACCACAATCTTGCGATCTATAGTATTATACATGATGGATATATATAAGAAAATACTTGAAATACCTGTTGGCAATCCTCTATGGCTATGAGAAGCAGTTCTCTAATTCTTCAACTGCTGCCTTTGTGCATTTGAGTGGTCAAAACCTTGGTTGTCTGTCCACTAGGAATTTGTTTGCCTCAACATGGGCTTGCAATTGTCTTGTCGCAACTCCTTCCATGATCAAGGATGAGAAGGTTTGTGATAGGATTTAGGCTTGAAGTTTGTGTAGGAGGGCCTATTGAGTGGGGTGGTAGGCAACTGAAATTGTCTATGTGTCTGGCACAAAACTATCTTAGAAAAACATGTCTTACGGCTCTGAAGCAAAAAATAAAATGAATAATTTTGTCGAAGTCATCTTACAAATATTTTCTCTGACTGACGGCTCTGCTTCATGGATTAGCCCTGACTGGTCACAAATATAGGTAATCTGCTCAGTCTGTTTTTTGTACAAATTCAAAGTTGTGCTATTCTGTCAAGTCAAGTCAAATATGCTTTATTCAATTTGATTTAAAATCATAAAAGCAAGATACATTACAATATAGATATACGTTACAATCTTAGTACAAATGTGTAAATATGATGAACTACAGCGAATCATAACAATTCACTAGATACATTATACAGATTTAAAATCATTACTCACATGCATAAATGGTTAAAACCATGAAGATAAAAATCAAGGCCATGAAAACAATATTGCACATGATTAAAATGTCTTTCTTGCATTAGTCCCCACTCACAGGAAACTTGACATACAGCAACATATGTACAAAGTAGATAAGGTTGTAAAAAAAGTTATGCATTGTAGCATTGTATAAAATTAAAAAATCTTTACATTGGAACAATATAACGTTTCCTCCTTTGGGTATACCTTCTACAAAAGAGCACCAAGTGCATGGTGCTCTGATTTAACACTTGATCACAGGGGAAATTTACCAATGTTTGAGACCAATTGTTCATTATGGGGAAACTGGTTAAACAATGAAAATGCCCATTCTAAAATGGGTAAGAACGAAGCTTAAGGTAGGGTTGCATATTGGTTTATGGCCTCACTTTTTATCTGCATGGTTTTAAACATGTATGCATGTGAGTAGTGGTTTTAATTCTGTATAATCTATCTAATGAATTGTTATATTGCACTACAGTTCGTCATGTTTACATATTTGCACTATGATTTTAACATATCTATGTTGTATTGTATCTTGCTTTTATGATTTTAGATTAAATTAAATAACGCATACTTGACTTGACGTGTTATTCAGTCAAATGGTATAGTTCTATTGGTTTTACATTGTTTTCTGCTTAGTTTCATTGATTTCATTTTTTACTACATTTTTAACATTATTTTGTATCTATTTTCCTGCTTCCTTTTTTTCTTCGAAGAACGGCTATTTCATCAAAAAGGCATCTTTTCAGAATAAACTGTATTTCCTCAAGTGAAGCTGTAGGCGTATACTTTCCCTTCTCTTCAGCCCAATATTTTGATATCACCATCTGCTGTTGAAATGATTTAGTCCTTTGGGGCAATGAGAATGATTGTTGCAAATTTCCAATGATCTATTAAAAGACAGGGAGAGCTTTGAATATTTAATCAGTCATGATGCTCACAGTGTTTTCAGGGGCAATTTAAAGTTCTGCATCGTCAGCTTTGTCATAGGAAGCAAAGGAGTCTGGCGTATGGCTGTGCTACCTTTCCATAAATCTCCAGTAGTTCAACCTTGAAGAAGGTCAAAGTAGTCTAATTCCCATGAACAGTGAGATGAAGAAGTTTATCCCCATCATAGATGCCAACAAAATGGTGGCACAGTAGAACGTTGCCAGGGTGACTTTAACCTTAGTAGGGAAGAGAAGGTTCACTATGGGCCTGTAAGAAGCATTCACCAGGTTGGTATGGCTTAGCTGCCAAAAATAGTAAATGCATCTCCCTAGAGTTCTGGACACGTAATCTCTTGATCCTCGCCACTGGCGTAGCAAGGATGCCAGGGACCCTGGTACAAGTAAGGCTAATGCCACCCCTTGACTGTTGTTGAGGTGGTAAATACAGCTGTTATTAGGGTTCAATGAGACCCTCAAGGTGCTCTCCCGGTGCCACTGCACCTACTTCACCAATAGTAGCTAAGTCTCCGAGCCCTGCAAAATACTCTGAAAGCAGTAGGAGCTTATTGCTCTAAGACCAGTACAGAATGGCAGTAGCATTCCATGAACTGAATGTGGAACAGTGGTGGGCAGTAAACCCTGGAGAGGAAGCAACAGATTTTGAGCACTCCTTTACTTTTCCCTTTTCTATACCATGGGGAGACTCCACAGTCGAGGCGGAGCTCTCCCTGTACCTCCATAGGGTAAGGTGTAGGGAAAATAAAAGGATATTAAACTTTATAATAAATTAGTAAATATTTTTATGTTAAATATGATGGTAATTTAGTTTTATGTATTAATTTTAAATGTATAAGGAGATTAGCAAATGCTACCATACAATTAACTTATTTTTAATTAAATCTTTAATTAATTTACTATATTATATTCAATTAAATTATTTTGCTGAAGTTTAAATTAAAAAATAATTTCCCCTATAAAGGAGAACATTTTTGTTTATATACATTAATAATGATTAAAAGTGAATTTAAGTAAAGGCAGTTTAATATATAATAATACAACGTAATGTTACATTGGTGTATAATCCAAAAATGTTATTATAATATATTGTCATTAAATAATCTATTTTTAACACTAAATAATATTTATTTATATTTTTATCTATTTTAAATAAAGTGATTTAATTTAACATTATTTGCTATGAGGTTTAATTTTAAGCCTGTCTCCATTATTCTCTATAGAAGGGTGTTACAGTATTGGTGTTTGGCCATGTGCAGTGCTGTACTTACTACTGTTTCTTTTTGGTAGTAGTAACTTACACTCATACATTTGGCTATCCCCTGTTTGTAGGCTGTGGAGAGATATAAGATACTCTTTTGAGTACATTTTTGGGGAGATTTTGTGAATAGCCAAAAGAAGTAAAACTGCTCAAAAGGTTAATAATACATTGTATGTGTAAATTACTTACTAGACTTATTTACTTTGGTAAATAGCTCCAATATATATCTTTTTTAAATACCTTACCAGTGTCTCTAGGTTGTTGGGCAGATATAGCAATGTTACTGACTCCTGCTGCTGATTTCGGCATCAGGGAGGATTCACTAATACTTTCTGTTCGTGTCGCAGATACTTCTGTGGAAGGCCCTCTGCCAGTTCAAGAAACTTCTATTATTTTGCTGGCAACTTTCTCCACATTGTGGCTCTGAGGTAATTCCAGAGCTTGATAATCTACTGTATGCTGTGCTCGTTCCTTTATTTTCTTGTATGTCTTCCCATAATTCCTTTTTAGCTGATTCTGTGACAGAAAGAGACTGCCTCTTGAACAAGTTTTTACTGTGTAAAACACACTGTTCTGTAAGAATTTCCAATTCTAAATCTGAAACTCCTGCTTCATTTTCCTTCGACCATCCTCATTCTGTGGGTTTTCACTTAAGTGTATGAAGCACCCCAAACTGTTCCAATACAATGTCTTGCACTGTCCAGGCCAGCGATGTGCTCCAAGCAAAGCATTTACTGGCTGTGATGTAATCAGTTGTATCCCAAGTTTCTTTCCCTATTTGTAAATAGAGATTTACAATTTGCAAATAATACTGCTTTTCCATTAGAGATTCAGTATATTAGAATTACCTAAAATTCAAAATCGTTGATTTAACAAGCAATACATTCATGCATATGATATAGCGATTCACAATTTGAAATTTGCAAGTTAGAAATTTGCAAGTGGTAATCAATATTTCTATGCTTAGTACTTCTGAATTTATACCTTATTGCATTAATGTTGTTCTTCACTTAATTTTTGTTTGATGAGTTTTTAAATTATGGGTGTGAAGAGGCACGGATAGCAAACTGAGGAATGGTGACACTGATAGATAAATAGAACTCTGGAGGTAAAGTAGCAAAAAATTTACATTCACTATAAATAGGGAGAGTTGATGACTATTCCAGGCAGTCACCGACGTTAGGGGATTAAGGCATAGATTCATGAAGGTAAAATCCGCTAGCAAACGGGCAGATTCTCAGAATCTGCCCCTTGGCAACCGTTTTTTTTGCATTTGGGATGCATCATCCCAAATGCAAAAATCGCAAAATAAGAAATCGCAAAATTGCGATTTCTTGCATTTAAGGAATATCAAATTGAGATTCCTTAAATGCAATGCATTAAAGTTTTAAAAATAACGATTTTGCTAATAGGGCTCACAAATTACCATGAAGTTGAACTTCATGGTAATTTGCAAAAACTTTGAAAAATGCACTAAAGTGCATTTTTCAAAGTTTCATGTTGCGCACACACATGCCCTAAGGGCATGTGTGTGTGCAACATATGTGCAGAGATCAATTTCAGGGGTGCTACAGGGTGTCCTTTGGACACCCCTGCACCCTTGAAATCGCATTCTCAATTTGCGATTCGCTAATTGCGATTCGCAAATTGAGAATGTCTTCCCATTCATTCGTATGGGCTTCTAGGCCCATAGGAATGAATGGTGAGGTATTCCTTAATTGCGACTCGCAATTTGCGAGTCGCAATTAAGGAATTTTAAGAAATCGCTATTTTATAAGCAATTTCTTCTTGCATAGCATTTTGCTATTCCTTATTAGCGATTCCTTATTTTTCGCTAATAAGGAATCGCAAAATGGATGCTTGATGCATCTGTAAGTTCCTTGGCTAAATGATCATACGTATACTTCAAACTTGCAGAAATCAAAATAGATGTAATTTTCCTACACAAAACTCATTAAAAAAGGGGACTTGGAGATTTAAATCTCACTACTACATAATGATGCCCAGACTGCTGCAATGCTGACACAAAGACATATGCTGTAGTAATATTACTTAAAAACAGCTTGGGAGCTATAGTTCAAGAGACTCTCATTGACTAATGGGAGAGATGTGTTTCTCATCAATGTAGCGTAAGAGCTTAGACTCTCTCACTGGCTGCAGTATGTACCCCTAACCAAAGATGCATATATTCAGCATATAAAATGCAAACTCTGAGAATAGTTATATTGGAAGGTCATTTTAACTTTGGAATTAAAAAAAACTAAGATTGTTCTGTGAGAGTTCAATGTGTATCAGACTTAATTTTGACCCACATATTACAAGCATAACAAGACTTAGGACTCAAAGTCAAAGTCAAAAGATCTTGTATAGCGCACATATCACCCTTAGGTCTCAAGGCACTTGCAGACCCTTCAACTGGCTGAGTTGTATCTCATTTACTTGGAGGACAGCCATGTTTTTAATTAACTACAGAAGCGTCGGTTGTCTGGGATGGACTTAAGATGGGGCGGAAGCTGGTTCGAAAAATACGGGGCGAGATGGGAAAAAGATCGGCCACCGTTACGCACAGTGCAAACCCGCAGGTGAAGTAAGAGGAGCTTAGCACTGGATCTGAGAATTCTCACAGGTTGATATTTTTTCAGTTTTTTCCCAAGATAACTAGGAACGGTGCCATAAAAGCTTTTATGTATAAGGTTTAGGATTTTATACTGCCCTCTCTTCCTAATTGGAAGCCAATGAAGAAGCTTCAAATTGGGGAAGAATGGTGACCTAGGAGGCAGATCCAGGATTAATTGGGCTGCCGTGTTATGCAGAATCTGTAGATTGGAAAAAAGATCTTCGTTTATAGAGGCCAATAAGGCGTTTCCATAGTCCATGCGACTGACAATGAGGCCCTGCACCAGTGGCTTCCGGGTTTCAATTGGTAGCCATTTGAAGATTTTCCGTAATTTCCGTAGGATGGCAAAACAGGTGCCCAGTACACGATTCACATGTGCTTTCATTGAAAGTTTGTTATCGATGGTAATTCCCAGATTGCAGACGGTTTGTTTTGGAGATGGACAGGGGCCAGGGCCGGACTGGTAAGTCCGGGAACTGGGCAATCCCCCGGTAGGCTGGAGGGGGTGGGGGCCGGTTTTGAGACAGGGGGCCGGTTCTGTTGCTGGGGCTGATTTGGCTGTGTGGAACTGACCCCTGCGTGAGTCAAAGACAGTCATTACATTGAGCAGTCAGGTATTACCTTCTCTTTTCCCCTTGCGTTTATTTGCTTCCCTGTGAAATGGATAAAAAAAACAAAAACACGTTTGCTGGAAAGGTTGCACCAATAAGCATTCATTGTAACACCGCTGCTGCAGGCCGGCCAGGGGCATGGCATTCACGTGATGTGGTCATGTGATTACAGTGTATCCATAATCATTGAGTGTGCAGCAGTTATGTTTTTTTTTTTGCCGCCGCCTCCATAATTGGTGCTGGCATTCACCGGACAGTGAGAGGTCTGCGCCGAGTCTAGGTAGAGGCAGCTGAGGTTATGCGCAAGCCACCGTGACCCGCGCCATAATTCCTCGCACCACCGCAGGCTTGCCTCGGCCTCCTGAGGCTCACCAGGCCCCACCAGCGTTGGCAACAGCTGACTCAGTTGTGAGCCTGCTGCCGCCCTGTAGCGATAGCTGCTACTCTTTCGGCCCATACTGTCAGTAAAATATTGATCCCCTGGATTAGGGGTCAACCAACTCAGGCCTGACCAGAGCCTGCTGTCGGGCTGCTGCCTGCAGCTGGAGATAGCCTGCGGGGAGGCACCTATTGGCATGGTGCCATCTTCGCTCGTCGCCTGCCTCCAATTAAAGTAAGTGAAAACTCTGAACTTGTAAAACTGTGTTCTTAAATAAAACGGATGTCCCTTTACTCATTTGATTCGGGCAGATTTATAACGGCCGAGCAGTCAAGAAAGCGATTAGGTAAAGCTTGTTATTTTATTTACGTTAGTCAGAGCAGAAGAAATTAAAGAACACCTGCTCAAAATTTCGGCAGTGGAGTCTGCAGTGCACCGTGGCTACATTCCGTACCCCAGCGAACGTTGATGTGCGCTTTCAAGTGAGAAGACCCATGGAAAACAGTCCTTATCTGCCTCCCTCTCTGTTTATCCCCCACTACAGCAGTCATAGTATTCTCTGTGCTTGAGGTGAGCAAGTGGCAAGCAAACCGTGCCATTGTTTGAAAAACAGAATTTAACCCTATTACAATAACTGACCACAAAAATGTACAGAAACATTCTTTTGCTTGCAGTGGCGCGGCGCACACTGTAAATGACTAGGGCAGACCTGAATCCTCGTTTTGTTTAACAGTACGATCAGCTTAGAAGAGGTGGTTCAGTTTCTGGTGCTTTGCTTTCCAGCAGTTTCAACATCTTCTTAGAATGTCTTGTTGCTCGAATGGGTTTAACTGCTCATATTCATATGTTTTCCTGGTTTTCATTGCTTGATTTTGGTTGCGACAAAGTGTCACTCATAGTTGTTGAAATGTCACACATAATTACACTGAATTTATGAAAATGTCGCACACAGCAATCTGTAACCTTGGCAGCTATGAGGAGTGCGTACGCACCACACCACGCCTCGCCTTGTAAGGATGAAAGCGGCGTGTACAAGGTCATCATTCATCAGTAAAGCCAATACCTGTGAGGGACAAAGGATGTGGTATTTTAGATCATCACTTAGCGGGGAAAGCGAGGACTTTAAGGAACGTCCCACTGGCAGCCCTCATGTGCAGCACGTGCTGCACCCCTTCGAGGCAGGGAGCGTCACAGCGGATGCTGCAGGCGCCCCACAAGAATCAGACTACCCTCTAAGCGGAGGATGGGCCCAGGAAGAGGGGTGCAAGCATGTGATTTCTCTTTTCGCAGTGTTTCCTCAGACATATTCGGCTGTTGTTCTCACTGTATTCAGTGCAACACCTTATGCCTTAGATCTACCTCTGATTCTTTCATGCTCTTTTTCAGTGCCGGAACGCGATCCAAGTTAATAGCGTAGGGGGTGGCTTAGGGAGGAAGATGTAAATGCGGTTGTTGGATAAGATGCTCTACATTATCACCCATAGGTCCTAGACCAGGATTTAAAAGTGACTGGCTGTTTCCAGTTCTGCTAGACATAGAGCGCTTTTCGCCCACCTCCCTAGCCTGTGATGCAGTATGGATGGAGCGGGCAGGTGAAGGCATGGGTGCTTCAGATGGAAAGGGATCCTGGGGTGAAGGAACGAGTCCTGGCTGTGTATACCGGGCTGGACTGAGAGACAGGTCCCTGTGTGAAGCCCTGGTCTTTTCTAGCCCCTGGTCCAGGCTGTGGCACGATCAAGAGTGTCTTTCCGAAAAGTGTGCCATTCCTACTACCTACTCCTGACCAACACACTTCTCTGTGGTCCTGGAGGCCCCACTTCCCCTATATGATGAGGGCCTGTGGCCTGCACTGAAGAAACTATGTGAGGCCTAAGGATGCAGAAACGCCACCTAATTGCCTCCAACCTAGGACTGCTCCCCTTCCCCAGCCAGAACTCAAGCAATGCTGTTTAAGTCATTCACACTCAGACACACTGTAGGTGTAGTGGAAAGCTGGTCTCTTTGGCACTAAAACACTACATGCCCTAACTGTGCTTTGAAAGTTGATGCAATTGAATATGTAATGAAAAATGTGCTGTAATATTCACATTTTTGGTCTGTCTTTTTCCAAACCCCCGAACCCCCCCAAACCTCCCCAAACCTCCCTATTAGCGGTGGGCTCGCTCGCTGCGCTGGCTCGCAATGGGCCGGTTGGGAGCTGGTCTGAAAACATTTGCCAGGGCTGCTTTAAGTTCCCAGTCCGGCCCTGACAGGGGCTGAGTGTCTGGGGCCACCAGCTGCTTGACCAATGATCTTCAGCCTTGCCGAACAGAATGATCTTGGTTTTGCTAATGTTTAACTGTAGTTTATTTTGGCCCATCCAGTTGTCAATGTGGGTCATACAATTTTTGAACCGGATCATAGTATCGGTTGGGTCTGGGCCAAAGGTGATCAGCAGCTGGGTATCGTCTGCATACGAGATGGCCTCAAACCTATAGGATCTAATAATCTTGGCCAGCGGGATGACATACAGATAGAAGAGCATAGAGCTCAAGATAGATCCCTGGGGGACTCCAATAAATACTGGTCTGCTACATGCAGCCTGTGAGCCTAAGTGCATGGTGGTGAAACGATCCTTTAGATAGTTGTTAAACCAGTCATGAGCCTTCCCTCAGACCCCCATCTCCCAGAGTTGCTGTAACAAAATATCATGGGAGTTGGTGTCGAAAGCGGACGACAAATCTAAAAGAACCAGCATAGCTGATTCCTTTTTGTCCAAGGCCAGCCTGATGTTGTCAACCATTTCAACTACTGCAGTTTCGGTACTATGTGCCTCTCGAAACCCTGATTGAGATGAATAAAGAAGTTTATGGCTTTCTAAGTGATTAGTTAATTGTTTGTTTACCAGGGCCTCTGGTACTGGTAGATATGTTGCTGCTGTTCCATTGATATGACTAAGGCTATTGTTGAAAGGAACACCACCAAGGCAGGGAGGATGAATCCAAGTCCTTTTAATGAAAAGACAAGGACAGCTCTTCACCGACTGTCAGAGTGTGAGATGCACCGCTGTAATGGTGGAATCCAAGTTCTACATCGAGGGTTCTGCGTTAGAACCTTACTGAACATAACACCATCTTCCCCCTTAACAAACAGAAAGGAAACTGGAACAAATAATAAAACAGCAAAAATTTAAATTAAAATAAAATGTAATGAGAAGCTATGAATAACAAGAATCATACATCACATAGGAACAGAGTATGATTGTAAAAAACATAACCATAACCATAGGAACAGAGTATGATTGTAAAAAACATAACCATAACCAAAGAGAAACAAAACTGTCAGAAGTTGATATGAACAAACATTCTTAACGTACGTTCTAGGACACGTTACGGGCTTTAAGGACATCAACCGTATAAAAGCAACCGGCATAAGCATGTCCCCAAACCCATCAATCTAAAATGTAATCCCATAAATATTTGGCCGTTGCAGGTAAGAGTGGCGGGGCCGGGTTGGGGGGGGGGATTCGACAGATGACCACGAGGGATAATTTAAATAAATAATTAATTTTCCCTAGTCTTCGTCTGTCAAAATCCACCCCTCCCCCACCTGGCCCCACTGCTTTTACCAGCAAGGGCCTGGCTGATTGGTATTCCTTCTACCTTTCTCCCTGGTGAACATTGTGGAATCAGTGGTGTCTGTGACTGCTCATTGTCTGAAATTGGAGAACTCCCCGGATGAGCCAACACCTACCATGGAATCTGACACTTCACCATAAACGACACTTAAACCTGAATTGATCCCATGCATCACTATCTCATCAGTCTTCCATGCTCACTGCCAAGCCACTATCCACTGCCCACACTCAGGCTCACCGTAGGTGCCTCTACCACAACCACAACCACACCATCCATCTTCTTGATTAAAGCAGCATTCGTCTTACTCCATCACTTCACATTTTCTCCCATTATAGCATGACTGGAAACTTTTACCACCCGTTTGACTGGGAAGTATTTAGAACCATTCTTTTTTCTACCCTTGTGGCATCTTAATTTTCACCACATCACCCACTAGAAACAATACATCTTTTACTTTGATTAAAGAATCATGTATCTCTTTGCTCTTACTTTGACTTTCTTCCTCCTTGCAACGCACCTCCTCCATACCCGGTACCTTTGCTCTGGCCCTAGTATTGTCCAGGACCCATTCTGGAGACAAATTAGAAGAGGAGTACCTGCCTCTTAACAAAACAAGTGAGGAGACCCCTGTGGTAGAGTTTGGCTTTTTCCTGTAGCTCCATAACATATCTGGTACAGACTTCAACATCTCCAGCCCCAAAGCCAAAGACACTGGAATGGTTTCCTTCAACATTCTGTTGGCCCTTTTCACCATTATGTTCCCTTGTGGGCTGTAAAGAGCAACAGGCAGATGTTTGATACCATGGCGACTGACAAACATTTGCATTGCACTGGACTTTAATTGCACACCATTATCAATAACCAAAGCTTAGGGAAAAACTTCTCTTTTAAAAAGTGGAGAGAGAACTCAATGACAGCCATGGTCTTGGGTTCCCTCATGAACTTGCATTCCACCCACTTAGAAAAATAGTCTACAACCACCAAAGCGTAGCTCAAATTTGCTGGCAGATTGTATATGGGTCTCAAAACATCAATGCCCAGCTTCTCCCATGAACATTTAGGAAATTCGACTGAACAAAATGGAGTTGCATAAACTTGCAAAGATTTGTCAGGCTGACTGCAACCACTATACTTACCCACCATCCTGTCAATTTTGTTGTCCATGCCATACCACCAGAAAAAACTGCGTACTCTTTTCTTTGTGCCTTTCATTCATACGTGGCCCAGATGTGCCATTGTTACCAATTGAGCTCTAAGGGTAACTGGAGGAGTCAAAATGCTACCACGCAGCACTAATCCACCTCTATGGATAACTCGTCCTTGATCTTAAAATAAGGTTTAAAGTCATCACTCAAATTCCTTTCATGAGGCCAACCCCCAATGATGAATTTCCTCAACATGAGTTGGCAACTATCAAGCATAGCACATTCCTCCTATTCCTGGCAAGATACTGCCCCCCAGCCACCACAAGTCCATCTACCTTCCCAACAACACATTCGACCTCCTCCTCTCCTGGCCTGCCATCACAACTACTGACTGGACATCAAGGCAGGAAATCTGTGGCCGTGTTCTTTGCTCCAGAAATGTGTTTTGACATCGAAATTAAATTCATGAATCCCAGCGAGAAGTCTCATCGATCTAGGACTAGCCTAGTTCAAATTCTTTTCAGATAAAAGGTATACTAGGAGTTTGGGATCTGTCATCAGTGAAAATTTCTGTCCCAACAAATATGTCACAAAATGTCTGGTTGCCCACACACATGGCAGTGCTTCCCTCTCATTGGGACTGTAGTTGGGCTCTGCCAGAGAGAAGCATGATCCACCAAGGACAGCACCCACCCCTACACCACTGGCACCTAACGTCACAATGGACATCACATCATCACTGTAGGGATAAAGGGCAGGGCACTCCACAATTAACTTCTTTAGTCCTTCAAATAGATCACGCTTCACTGTACCCAATACAAAAACTTCACCTTTATGTAATAGTTTCTTGAGTGGTCCACTTAGTTAGCTTTTGGCATCATGCCTCCCGCAGAGAGAACATGCCCCAGATACTCAACCTCCGGCACCATGAAACAGCATTTTTCTTTCTTACTGTGAACCCTTGTAGTCTTAACGTGCCCAGCACCCTCAAGTGTTCTATTTCACTCTCGGTAAATACCAGAATATCATCCTGATATGCCAATAACGGCAAAAAAGATCATATTACCTCTAAAGCTTTTGGGATCTATTGGGTGTGACCTCTGTAATTTGGTGATAATACTACAATATACCAACCATTTACCCCGAGCTACTCCATTGTCTCAAATGAAGGTCTCAACATTCCACAGTTTTAATTGTGTATTAGCACCATTCAGTGTAAACGTATTGGAATGGTTCATTGGGACGTGATGAACCACAGCAGCAACTTCCAAGGAAAAAGTACCATTGCTATGTGGGACATATATTCATCTCTTTTTCTGATTTGGAGAAGGGTTGTGGCAGTCCAGGGATGTCGGTCCCATACCTTAGTGCAGAAACAGAGAACAGTTGTTGCCTTGTTTTTTCCTATTTATACTTCATCTCCAGTCTGATGGGTGTGGTGAGCCAAATAATGTAGGATCGCAATGGTGAATAAATTATTTGACCCACACAAGGAATGTATGGCTGTAAGATGACTGGGCCCATTACCCCCAAAGAAGGATAGTCATGACAACATGCTCAACTATCCGTCATTCTACTTGACTTCCAATTCAGGCATAACCACGCCTAGGACAGCAACATGGGAAGTGCATGCCACTACTCATCATGCACGTTACAAAAACATATCCAACATTGCCACACTCATAACCGACACCCTTCCAACCAGAAACATCAAGAAATTAATTAAAAAATCATGCTTTCTAAATCTAACACCTCTTTGCATTACTATTTGCTTCAGCGCATCGATTTGATAGGAGCATCCCTTTGGTTATCATGCAGGACACCTAAAAGCTTCCCATATAGGCCACAGCGCAATTCAACATTCTTCCAACCAAGCAAACCCTATGGTGTATAGTGCTGCCCATCCCCTAATGTTCAGGGCAACCCATCAGAGACATGAAGATAATTGCAGCTACAATTCAATAAAACTGATTTTGTGAAAGATTTCTATCCAAATTTACCATCATTTTGAAGTGTTTACATATTCCGCAGGAGTCGAAGGCAGTTCCATCTTACGGATTTTGGGGGCACTGGGCAAGAAATATTTTGAGTGCCCCTGTTTAGAGCAACTTTGAATTGCTTTACCCATTTTCTGCTAATCCAAGCCACATGATGCCAAACAATAGTGAATTACATGTTAAAGGATGATATGGAGAAATATACAAAAATATGAAAGAGCAAAAGTTCACTTTCCAGGGGACCCATGGAGAGTGGGGGCCCTGGGCAATGGCTTACTTTGCCTATCCCATAAAACATCTCTGGAAGGGGTTTACACTGGCAATTGTATTCCCACACCCCTATGTCTCTTCAAAAGCAAATGTTTGGTATCCCTTGAGAATATTTCTTTGTTGGGTATGCAGCAGACAAAAAAAAACTATTTTTCCTCCTGTGCATATTTCCAAGACATACTATCTTTCGCGAGGCGTCAGTCAGTGATATAATATCTCAGTTGGAAACCCGCATGCGATTCATTCAGGATCATTTCTCTCCGGGAATTCTGTCTCACATTTAACATGAAAATTGTTATCTTCAGCAGATAGCACGGCGAAGTAAATGGCTATGACAGGATAGCATCTTTAAAAAAATTTTTGTATAAAAATCCACTTTGCCCCCGGATTGCACAGTAGATGCTAGCAGCATCATGGAAAAAACACACACTCATTTTGACACAACGTTGTCAATGTTCCCTTTGTATATACACCCCACGCAAGGCAGAGTGCCACTGTGAATGCATTCAACACGCACAATTCAGTGGGTTGGTTGCTTACAGAAACACTAGTCTGCTGGCATGGGGACTGTTGACAATGTTTCAGTCTGTACATATTTTTAGCATTACGGCATGAAAGAATTTCACATTTCAGTAGATTGCTATAATCATTGAATCAGCCCCCGCGGCACATGGCGAACAGCAGGTGAATCGGTACAGCACAACCGTGACGAGATTTAGGTTGCTTTTTGTTTACTGTGTTTTATGTGCACTGCCTGCTGCTTTGGAGCACAAGTCGTGTGCCCTCCACAGTGTAGGGCAGTGATGTGCGGCAAGGTCACCCGAGGCTGAAGAGATGCCTGAGGTGGCAAGCTTAAAAGTCATTAAAGCCAGTGTCATATTGAGAAATTTTGGGGCCCGGGACAGATATATTTTGTGGCCCCCTAATCAGACCAAGTTGGAAAATTCCTATATTTCTGATAATTCAAGCCTGCATGACGCCAAACAATAGTGTGCCTAGATTTTCAGACACAAAAAGCTGAAATATGTCTTGCTCGTTGGCCAAAAATTCTTAAAACACCACTGTGTAGAGAAAGGGACAGAGGTAGACGAAGTGGGAGGGTTAGAGATGGAAAGGGAGGGGGGAGGTGGGGAGAGAGAGAGAAAATGAGAAAAAGACCACTTCACCAGCAACTCCTTAGAAGGTGGGGGCTCGGGGCAATTACCCATTTTGCCCACCCCTTAAAATGTCTCTGGTTAAAGCAGTACCCAGATCCTCAGATGGAAACAGTTTAAAGAGGTGGGCGCAGTGGGGAACAACAGTGCCTTGGCCATTCTGATGAATGGTGATGGGAAGATCTTCTTGTTTTGTATAAGAAGTAGTAGCCACAAACTAGAATGAAGACTCTTTTGAGGTTCTGAGTTAGCAGATATTATGTTTGGACCTTCGTGATTGGTCAAGGTAGCTCCAGCCTGTGCGTCCACCATGCTTAGGGACCAATCACACATTGAAAGGTAACAGTGGGTTGGTAACTCAACATCTGGAATTATTGGTACTGTGCAGTATCATCACGCCATCAAGGGAAATAGCATGAAGGATGCAAAAATACTGCATATCTCTCTGCATGTTTTCCCCATTACTGGCCCATTTACACTCCACTTTGTTTTGGTAGACCTGGGTGGAGTACAACGTAGGAACTTGTACTCCCTTTTTGGCTGGAAAAGTAAACTTACTGCCGGAACTGAGTTATTGTCTAATTCATGATCAGTGCCATAGTGATCCGCAGACCACAGCCCCACAGAACAGCATTTGTATTTTTACTATTTGAATCTTGCCGTCTTTAGTATTATCCATTACATCTTGTGGGGCAAAAATTGTTGGGGGGGTGTTCACAAGGATGTCTGTGGTGCAGAACTTGGTTGCTCGGATATGAATTTACCTTAAAGAAATGAGAAGACAAGAGGCATTTGACAAAACAGGAACAAGTTGGTTAATCAAAATCAGTAACTGGATAGTCTAGACAGAATGTGTCTGAGGAAAGTCTCTCAGAGTACAATGTCTTGGCTAATATTACATACAACTCATTAAGTCAGTGGTGTAGCTAGCCCTATTGGCTATGCCACTGTGTAAAGTACAATGAAATCCTTTCTGCATTCCTGAAAAGCATCTTAGTGATAACCTAACAAGAACGGGCATCAGAAAAGAACACAGACGGCCCTGGACCTCGGAGAGAGTTTGTGTGGGCCAGTGTTTATGTGTTCAGATGTCCAGCATGAGGAGCGCGTAATCACTACATGTGATGTGCATGCCATGTCCTGATTGGCTGTGTGTTCCTATCTACATGTGGCATCTAGTTTTGCAGTGTTTTTAGGGAACATATGCCTTTGGCCAAACCTTTTTTATGGGGGCCAATTTCTTCGGACCTGTTTGTGGTGCAACTATCTGTGGGATCGATCAGTGTTTTCCCTGGATGTGTGTTTGTTTGGTTTAAAAGAGACCCCAGCTCTGACCTGTCACTCGATAGGTGTGGGTGTGGGTTGCGTGCCTGCTTAACCACATATCTCTGACTCAGGGTTGATGGGAAGGGCATCTTAAGTAAGTCTGACAGCAATGACACAAGTTTGTTGGAACTCCGGAAAGAAATATGGCAGTCACTGGTATCATTTTATTAACATTCTCAACATTGTGTGTACAGTTGTCATAGCATACATTGACATTGTATTTATAGATATTGAAACAGTCATGCTTCCCTAGGTCATATCGTACATCAAAACATTTTCTACTGGTAACAACATTGCCATTCAATCATGGGTTATGGCATGTATTGACATTGTTACTGTTGGTATCAACACTGTTGGGTGGGCATAGATTAGGTCATACATTGACATTGCATTTATGGGTATTGAAATTGTTATGCAGGCACAGGCTATAGCATATGTTGACATTGCCTTTATTGGTATTGCCATTGTCGGGCCTGCACATATCATGGTATTCATTGACATCATATTTTCCCATTCCAACAGTGGTTTGCATGTGCACAATGATGTCATGTGGTGCAGCTTCTGGAAGCAGGTTGTTAGGGGGGCAATTAACAAGTATTGGGACCGCATCTTTGTTATCTAATTCTTCCTAGTTTGATTTTGGTGTGTAGATGTTAGATAAAGTTGTACAAACTCGCTAAGTTCACTTGAAGAGGGTCCTTTGGGAGTTGGAGGGAACTTCAGATGTGAATAGGATTATTGTGAACATGCAGTTGCTGTGTCGTTTGGCATTGTCCGAATCTTTCTTTCTGATGGGGGGCATGGCAGGCATACCAGATTCTGCATGTCACCAGAGACTAAAAATTCCAGTCCTGTTGTTCTTGTTTACAATAGACTGGGTTTAATTTAAGTGTGACAAGCTCTCTGATGGCGGCGCGTATTAAAGTCCCCAATTGAAATATGTGGTTCCAGGTGACATGGAGATCCCAGGTTAACATTGGAGGTACCACGGTTTCAACTGGTTGTTTGGAATTGCAGGTTGGAATGTTTTGCAGTCTTTCCTATTCCAGAGTTTCTCAGCAAAGGATATAAGAAATATGTGAGGAGAAAAAGGACGTAAGTGTCTAACATAGACCACAGAGGAAAATAATGTAAAGGGAAGAATGGGACACTGGTGACCACTACCCCTTCCACAGACCTTAGTAATGTTAAATTCACAGCCTCATATTTGAAACATTTTCAATGTTATTTACTTACAACATAATCATTGTTATTCATTTATCTCAAACAGATAACAGCCATTGAGAAAGCCAATAGTTATGTTTTAGGCGTGCGTCCGTTGTTGTGTTATATATCTAGATGAAATAAGGGAAATGTCACGGAGAAGTACCAAATGGCATTCAGGTGTCATGATACAGGATCACAGTATTTTAGTTTACATGTTTAAGCCACTCCCTTAATTACAGAGGCCACAACTCTAGGAAAGGATTCATTGTATGCACTTCTTCGGCCACGTCCATTTTAGAGCCCCCTCCACCCCACATCTTTCAGACCACTTAAAACTCTGCAAGCAAACAATATTGCACTAGGAGTCCTCCCCAAATGTTTTCGCCTCTGAACTGAGAGACTTAAATTTGTGGGAATGAAAATGTTATCTGAACAGGGAGCACGTTTTTGCTTCAGTAAATCCTGGAAAGGCTCTAGATAATGCCATGCCCCTGCCTTCACGTGATGCATTACTGTCATATTGTTTTAATTGGCATAAGAAAGACATACCTACCTGACAGATAACAATCACTAACGGGTTACAGTCTGTTTCAGAGTCGTCATCATGACGTACTTCACGTTTTGCTATTGAGAAACCGAGATAAGATAATATCAAACAGATTTATTTTTCAGGCAAGCAAGCACACGAAATATATGAAAAGCTTACAGCTCACTCTCTCCCAGCAGTGGCTCCTCCGCAATCAGGGCCGTACTGTGAACAGCAACCCGCCCTGGCAAACTGCTCGGCCGGCCCCCCTCAGAGGGGAGGTGGGGTGCGGCCGAGCTATTTGTTAGGGCCGGTTTCTGCTGATTTTGCTACAGGGGACCGATATTGCTGACCCACGGTAACAAAAACAGGCCCCCAGGGGACAAAAACCGTCCCCCACCATGGTGGCCTACCGGGGAAACGCCCGGTGCCTGGTAGGGCCAGTCCGGCCCTGTCTGCAATGGCGGAGGAGCATCGCGCCCCCCTTTCCAGCAGCGTGAAAAAAAGTAAAATAAAACGATAATAAACTCTGGATTATTATTTTTTTACTTTGTTTCCAGGCTGAGTCTTGGGGCGTGGTTAGGGGGATGACAGGCACCTACTGGGAGTGGTTAGCACTGCTATCAGTGCGCATGACGGTTTCGCCCAACGTCGCAGGCCGATCAAACTGTCATGTGCACTCTCTCCAACCCAGCTGTGTTGCCGGGTTGGAGGGAGCAAGCATAGGCTCCCAGTCTCCCTGGGAGTGCAAATCGAGGGTGCTCAGGCCAATCCTAAAGCTTCTCTCATGTATGAAAGCGGTTTCAGGATTGGCCACATGGGAATCTGGGAGCTTGTGCTGCCTGCAGTGCAGCCATAAGAGGAGCAGAAGACCGGCAATGCAGGAGGCTGCAGACGGCAGGTAAGTTCTTTTTTCCCCTTTTATTTTTGTTGTCTCTCCATCACCCTCCCTCCACCTCACCAATCTCCTCTGATACTGGCCGCTACCGTCTTTCTCTCTCTGTCTAACTGTCTCCCTCCCATCAGTTACACGTCAGGAATCTGCAAAGGGATTGGCAGGTGTAATCCCTTTTACAGGTGCAGTGAACTCCACCAAAGTACGGACATATCTGCACCTGTAAATCCCATTCCATGAATGGGATTGAAAGGGATCCTTGGTGTTCGAAGGTGTGGTTAGCCGTGGAAGTTAATTTATGGCCATTTGCAAACTATGATTCCCTTTGCAGCCTGGAAAGGGTCATATTTTTACTTCAGCCAAGTGCTTGCAGAAATCTCTTTCAGGGAGGGAAATGGATCACATCCAAATTTGGTGGGCGTATTAGGCAAGGGGTTTCTTCATGGGGAAAATATGTTCCTTGTGGAGGAAAAAAAATAAGAAAAAGTGCATTTGTACAGGGTAATCAATTCATCCTGTATGGAGTTCTCTGCCATGAACATCTACCTACGGAAGGAATATTCTCCCAGTTGAAATCACGCGAAAAAGGAATCTGCTTGGAAACCTGCAGCTTTCTATGTGTGAACTTCAAAAAGTTGCAAATGTGCACTCTGATTCAGTTTTAACTACCTCGGTGTACATTTACTACTTTTTTGTCAATCGGCCCCATAGAATAGGTACCACAACTATTGCAACATTGCTTACTTGTCTCAAAGAGAGAATACTCAACGCACACTCAGCAGCTGTGCAAGCTTTACTCATACACAGTCAGTTGCAATGTAGGGAGCAGCAGTACACATTATTAACACAAATAGACCAGGTACAGTACAGTCAGTAGGATCGGCATATACATATGGAACACTGAAAGAATATCAAAAACACAAGTATCATGTGAAGAGAATTTTGTCTAAAAAATATTGAGGACCGCAATATTGCTAAAGTAAGTGCAAATAGGTAAGTACAGGTTTACTATTCTTAACACTACATCTACGTACCCTGACAATATATCTATATATATATCTAAATCTATATCTATATCTATCTATCTATATATATATATATATATATATATATTACCTACTGGCGGTCGCCAGTAGGTATATATAGTTAGGATTTTTTCCCTATGGGATTTTTGAAAATTCTATGTCTAATAACTTTGGCGTTTGTGGACGGAATTGGCTGAAATTTTCTGGAAAATGGAACATTTTGTTTCTGAGCAGCCTCTGAAAATTTGGGGGGGGTTCGTCCAGGGGGGGCCGAGAAAAAAGGGGGGTCCCAAAACGTGTTTTTAACATTGAGTTTTCCATAGGGCGGTTGGCCTCACTTTTAGCCCGAACGGCTGAATGGATTTGCACGAAACTTGGCAAAATTGTAGGGACTGGTAGCCCGATGTGCCTTTTGTAGGTCTCAATATATGTGCTCCAGTGGATTTTGAGAAATTAACGTTTAAAAAAAGATATATATCTGTAACAGCGGACCGGGCAGCGCTCCAGTTCGCGTACTTTTCGCGTAACGGAACTTCGCGTAGCGAAGCTGATTGGCTCTCCGGTGTCTGTCAACATTCTAAACAGTCCGGAGCGGCCGCCATCTTGTCTCTCGGGAGGATTGAGAGACAAGAGGAGGCCAAAACAAAGGTGGAAATAACCATAAGGGGGCATAGTAGATCCTCCCTGATCCCCTAGGTTTAATGTGGAGGCTTTAAAAGGGCCCCGCGGGGCAAAAAAATAAATTTTTTTTTTTTTTTTTTTCGTGGTTAGCGCCCGGTCCGCGAACCGGGAAGCGTTCTAGGCAGCGTACTATAATGAAAAATGAATGATAGACTTTTCAAATACTGTATGTTAATTGATTGTTGGTTTTGTTGATTATTTTTTAATTTTTTTATTTTTTAAGCTATTATTTATTATTGTGATTGTGTTTCAACATTTAATAACATTTCTAACATTTCACTAGTTTATGAATTACATATAAAAATGATTAAAGACTCAAATAATTTTTTAATATTACATATAATTTTATTTTTCGGATTGTTTTTCAAAATTTAATAGAATGTCTAACATTTGACTGTCAGATATGTCCTCTTGTTGAGTGAACATAACTTCCCACATTTGACCGTCATCATAATGAAGTAAATGATCCACAGATTCTACACATTGAACTAATTCATGGTCCCGTGATTCATCCATGAAATCTGAGTCATCATTGTCCTCAATATCTTTTTCTGTGTTGTTCTCCAGAACAATTTCGAAGGAAATATTCTGCTCTCCTTCCATTTTCTTGCTGTAATTTGCATAAAAAATAAATATATCAGTAGAGATAGGGCACTGTTGGGTTTAAGTTCAGACAGGTACTTGTGAGTTTATAACAGAGAAGTAATCTATGGGCACTGTATGGTTTCAGGCGTGAAGTAGTACTATTAAAAAGTGCCTGTGAAGAAGCCTAAGTAAATTCATAATTATACCACAGAAACCTAAATCAATCCATAATTATAATAAAGAAGCCTTTCTCAATGTCTAACTCTTACAGAGGGATAGTATATAACTATCTGAAAATGTTTTCAAATTTATAAAATAATATCTCACCTTCTAAAAAGAAGTTTAAGTTGTGAGTGAAAATGATCTTGCAATGTAATTCAGGAAGTAGTAGTCAAAATGGCTGTGTTTCTCTCTCTTTCTTTATATATATTCAGGTACATAACCAATCAAATGTCAGGTAAAAAAAGTAGAAAATGAAAGTAACATTTTCATTGGTTGTCAATTCCAACACTTCAGATGTGTTTTGAGAAGTAATTTACCTCAGGGTATTTAGAGAGGTCTACAGGTTAAATGGTTAAATGGAATTCCAATCAAATTTGTGAAAATGGTAGGGATTGGTATGTAGTATGAGCTAATCTATATTTGGTGAAATTGTCTCCAGTAGATTTTCTGTGAACTACTTTCCCACCTTTTTTGATGGTGCGCTTCCCAGGGAGCGACCCGGTACGCGAACTGTTGAGCGCCCCGGTTCGCGAACCTTAAGCGTTACGGGAGTCCACCATTTTGTGTTTCGGTCGAATTAAGATACAAGATGGAGGGCAAATAATGTTCAGAATGGGTAGAAGGGGGCACGGTAGAGTTATCTTGACCCCCTAGGTTTTGTGAGGGTGGCTGAGGAGGCTTATATGTGCGAAAAAAAACCATTTTTTAAAAAAAATTCGCGAGGTTAGCTCCCGGTTCGCGTACCGGGTAGCGCCCCAGGGAGCGTACTTTGTTGAAAATTAGTGAAAAATGTTAGAGTAAAATAATAATTGTGAGTGATTAGATGTAGGGTAGCTCTGAGAAGAGCTTTTGGGTTTATGGTACATTTAGGTACTTATAAGTAGGTACCAATGCACATTTTTAAATTCAGAGTGAAAATTCTGTTGCCCTCATCTGAGAAGTGAACTCCATCTCCTCTGTAGATATCTTGCATGTAGTAACGCAAGTTATTGTTGTACAGGGAGCCCATTCCATGGTCTCTCATGTAAGCTGAAACAGATTTGTTTACATGCTTCCTCGACTTCTCAATTTGTGGACAAAATTGGTTTGACCACCTCCATTTCTGTCTTTGGCATATATTTGAATATACCAAGGCAGTCTGAGGAAAAAGTGCCATTAATTGCTCAAAGGTGTCCTTTAAAAGCATTTCCAGACCTACACCAGTCAAAGTGCCCAAGTCATTACCTCCACAGTGCACAATTAACAGGTCAGGTTTGGGCAAATGCATAAAGGTTTTCACCAATGGTATCAATTGGTGACATTTTAATCCTCTGTGGCCAAACCACTTAATTTCCACATCTTGTAAATTGAGGTTAGGTAATTTCCTGTTTTCAACGTACCTTTGAGCCCAGTGAATATACCTATGTCCAACAATCCAGACAGAAAACATGGTGAGAGAAGGTTCTCCTGCAGTCAGATGAAGTGTGGCAATGAAATGGCAGTTGAAAAAATGAGTTTAAAATGAAAAAAACTGTGGAGTTTCTGTGTTCATGAAGCAGTAACAGTGATTGGTGGATTTTGATTGCTGAAAACAGAAAGTTAGGGTGCACGGATGTGTTCTTTGAAAGATGTATTTTGAGTGGTCAATAAAAAATCATTAAATGAAAGAATGCACTGGATATGCAGGTGCACTGAGAGTTCAGAGTTCAATTGCAACATTGTTGTGTGAACTTGCAAACAACAGAGGCCTTCCAAGAGGTGGTTGCCATGCAGAAAAGGCATGAAATGGCAGAGGGGGGAAGGGTTTTCATTTGAAAAAAAGTGAGGGAAGAGTTTTGATTGGGTGACATGAGAGATATGTGTGAAGAATTACAGCATTTCTGTGCTTTTGATAGCTGCAGACTCTGGAGTGCATACCTTTTGCTCTGCTGAAGACAAATTGGTGTGTTTCTGAGACTGTTTTCAAACTCAAAGTATTTGCTAAGGTGAGAAAATATTTATTTAATTTAGATAGAGAATAGTGTGCTTTAAGGAGAAAATTATGAATTATGTGGCGCAAATTGCTTGTAAATATGCTCCCACCTGTGCATGGAAAATTTAGATTTTGAATGTTTGTGTTACATAGCCATGTTAAAAGTGACCCAACCATGCAGGAAAGGCAATCAAAAAACGCTTTTATGTGTCTTAAGGACATTTTAAGTAATTTTCCCATGTGCAGTGTTTTGAAATTATGAATTGAAAATCGTTTTTGAGGTAAAGGAATTGTTTTTAAATTTATGACAAGGACATAATGGTGTATGCTTCTTTATAAGGCAATTGACTGTCCCTGATGTTATTTTTCCCATTTTAATGTAAGACTTTTCTCTGTGGCGCAAATTGCTTGTAAATATGCTCCCACCTGTGCATGGTAAATTTAGATTTTAAATGTTTGTGTTACATAGCCATGTTAAAAGTGACCCAACCATGCTGGAAAGGCAATCAAAAAACGCTTTCATGTGTCTTAATGACATTTTAAGTCATTTTCCCATGTGCAGTGTTTTGAAATTATGATTTGAAAATCGTTTTTGGGGAAAAGGAATTGTTTTTAAATTCATGACAAGGACATAATGGTGTATGCTTCTTTATAAGGCAATTGACTGTCCCTGATGTTATTTTTCTCATTTTAGTGTAAGACCTTTCTCTGTGGCGCAAATTGCTTGTAAATATGCTCCCACATGTGCATGGAAAATTTAGATTTTGAATGTTTGTGTTACATAGCCATGTTAAAAGTGACCCAACCATGCAGGAAAGGCAATCAAAAAACGCTTTTATGTGTCTTAAGGACATTTTAAGTAATTTTCCCATGTGTAGTGTTTTGAAATTATGATTTGAAAATCGTTTTTGAGGTAAAGGAATGTTGTTAAAATTTATGTGCGCCATATGCCCCCAAATTTCTTTTTCAGGGGTGCAGCAGGGTGTTATTGAGACACCCCTGCAGCTTTGGAAAAATTCCTAATTTGTGATGAGCAAATTGTTAATCGCAAATTGCACCTTCATTTATATGAGCCTCCTAGCCCATGGAAATGAATGGGTAATTTGCAATTAGCAATTTTCTCATCGCAAATTTGGAATGGTAAAGAATCGCTATTTATTCCTTAAAATTCGCTTTTTTGGAAATGCAAAATAGTTATATGATACATATGGCGGTTGATGTCTAACAAGATAAGAAGCTTAGGGATACATTTATGATGACTGGCGCAATGAAGTAGAAATCACTTACTTCATTGGTAGAGCTTTACATGTATTATGTCCTCTGTATTCTTCATCAAGCGTAACTTTAATCTGCAATCCTGAGTAGGCCTCACTTTAAACAAACCTCTGGATAGGCCACATCTTATTGTTATCCTGAATTAATCATTTAAAATGCTAGGGACAGATTTATGATAGGTGTATGCCTCTTTTGCGCCACTTAGAAAACATTGTCCATGGGGAAATGACTTAAAATGTCCTTAAGACACATGAATGTGTTTTTTTAAAACGTTTGCAATTTTTTTGGGTCACTTTTAACATGGCTATGTGACTCAAACAGTCAAAATCTAAATTCGCCATGCACAGGTGGGAGCATATTTACAAGGAATGTGCTCCATGGGGAAAGGTCTTATAATGTAATATGGGAAAAATGACATCAGAGACACTGAAATGCCTTATAGAGAAGCATACACCATTATGTCCTTGTCATAAATTTGCAAACCATTACTTTTCCCCAAAAACGATTTTCAAATCATAATTTGAAAACACTGCACATGTGGAAATGACTTAAAATGTCCTTAATTCAAAATTTGCGATTCCTTAAATGCAATGTATCAAACAAAAAATATGTAAAAAATGATATTAAGGATTTGGAAACTACCACCAACTTCTAGTTTGTGGTAATTTGAGAATTCTTTTCAAAAAGCATTTTTTTCCCAAAAACAAAAGGTCCCATATGACGCCCATACATGCCCTTAGGGCATGTAGGTGTGCCATATGCCCCCAAATTTATTTTTCAGGGGTGCAGCAGGGTGTTCTTGAGATACCCCTGCACGCTTGAAAAAATTCCTATTTTGTGATGAGCTAATTGCTAATCGCAAATTGCAACCTTCATTCCTATGAGCCTCCTAGCCCATGGAAATGAATGGGTAATTTGCAATTAGCAATTTGCTCATTGCAAATTAGGAATAGTAAAGAATTGCTATTTATTCCTTAAAATTTGCTATTTAGGAAATGCAAAATAGTTTGATGGTACATATGGTGGTTCATCTGTAACAAGATAAGAAGCTTAGGGATACATTTATGATGACTGGCGCAATAAAGTGGACATTACTTACTTCATTGGTAGGCCTTTACATGTATTATCTCCTCTGTATTCTTCATCAAGCGTAACTTTAATCTGCAATCCTGAGTAGGCCTCAACTTAAACAAACCTTTGGATAGGCCACACCTTATTGTCATCCTGGATTAATCATTTAAAATGGTAGGGACAGATTTATGATAGGTGTATGCCTCTTTTGTGCCACTGTGCGTCACTTTTATGATGCAACGGCGGTGCTAATTTGCAATTAGCAATTTGCTCATTGCAAATTATGAATGGTAAAGAATTGCTATTTATTCCTTAAAATTTGCTATTTAGGAAATGCAAAATAGTTTGATGGTACATATGGTGGTTCATCTGTAACAAGATAAGAAGTTTAGGGATACATTTATGATGACTGGCGCAATAAAGTGCACATTACTTACTTCATTGGTAGGCCTTTACATGTATTATCTCCTCTGTATTCTTCATCAAGCGTAACTTTAATCTGCAATCCTGAGTAGGCCTCACCTTAAACAAACCTCTGGATAGGCCACACTTTATCGTCATCCTGGATTAATCATTTAAAATGCTAGGGACAGATTTATGATAGGTGTATGCCTCTTTTGTGCCACTGTGCGTCACTTTTATGATGCAGCGGTGGTGCAAAAGATTTGCTATGAGGCGACAACATTACAAATTGATGCATTTAGGCAGATATGTCATGGTGTAAAAAAAACGTACCACATGAAACCGATGCAGCAGTGATGCAAAAGATGCACCATGTCGTAAGACAGGCCTCACTTGGGGCCATATGTATCAAGCTAATTAGCATTCGCAAAGATCAAAATTCTACGAATTTTGGCCTTTGCGAATGTTAATTAGACAAATGGTATGTATCAAACAAGTTTGATGCAAAATAAGGAGTAGCAAAATTTGCTATTCCTTATTTTGCAATTGCACTGAAGGATTTGCAAATTTTGTGACTACTTAAATGCAATGTATCAAACAAAAAATATGTAAAAAATGACATTAAGGATTTGGAAACTATTGTGGTAAATTGGTGGTAATTTGTGAATTCTTTTCAAAAAGCTTTTTTTAAAAAAAACAAAAGGTCCCATATGACGCCAACACATGCCCTTAGGGCATGTATGTGTGCCATATGCCCCCAAATTTCTTTTTCAGGGGTGCAGCAGGGTGTTCTTGAGACACCCCTGCACCCTTGGAAAAATTCCTAATTTGTGATGAGCAAATTGCTAATCGCAAATTAAACCTTCATTCCTATGAGCCTCCTAGCCCATGGAAATGAATGGGTAACTTGCAATTAGCAATTTGCTCATCGCAAATTAGGAATGGTAAAGAATCGCTATTTATTCCTTAAAATTCGCTATTTAGGAAATGCAAAATATTTTGATGATACATATGGCAGTTCATCTCTAACAAGATAAGAAGCTTAGGGATAGATTTATGATGACTGGCGCATCACCAGGGATGTGCCAGTCATCTTGCGCCGCTGTTCCGCCACCCATGGTGTGCTGCATTTACAATGCGGCGCAGCATGGGGCAAAAACGGCACAGATGCTTGACGCATCTGTGCCGTTAAGGTGGCGCATTGCTGGAGTTGTATCGCAAGTGCGATGCAGCTCCAGCAAGGCTCAGGGGTGCACCATCTCCACAATGTTGCGTCAAGACCTATGCCTGCTTCAAGCAGGCGCAGGGTTTTGACGCAGGTTTCTCCTATCTGATTGTAAATGCGGCACACCATGGGTGGCAGAGCAGTGGTGCACGTTAACTGGTGCATGCCTGGGGATGTGCCATTTAACATAAATCTGCCCCTTTACATTTAAGTATGTGCAGGGGACACAGAGTCGGTGAGGCTTATCCAAGGTTAAGAAGAGATGAGTCCTGTTCAGTGAAAAATTAGACATAGGCTTCACCTGCTCAGCATCGCTGGACATGGCTAAATAATAGCTGCAAAATGTTACTCTTGTTAAACAATTTTACTATTATAATCTGTGAGATTTGTCTCTTACTCTGCAACATCTCATTGTTGTTATCTTTCTTTAAAGATAAAGACAACCTCAACATGAGCGACAATCTGCAATCAGTTGATTTTGACCTCATCATTGAACTTGTAATTGAAACATCAGTGGATGTTGATCCCTTGGATGATTTAAATCCTGAGGATGAAGAAGAGCGTGATGAGGATGCAGATTTGTCCGAATTATATGATATAGGATGGGAAGCTGACCTGCTTGAGCCTTTGGAAATATAAACATTTATTTTTAAAATTTATAATTAATAAAAAGTAAAAAGGTAAACCGTTTAATTTAAAAATAAAGACACCTTCAAAAGCAGGTTATGTGTAGTGTCTTCAATAAAATATTAAAATATGCTCATAAAATTAGATCAGATTCACATATAAAATAGCATAGGTAACATAAATATAAATGTCATTTCTTTTCTGGTATTTCTGTATTGTAAATTTGCCAACGACTAAAAAATCTTCTAATTAAAATGTCAAGTAGTGTGTTAAGTTTTTGATCACTGTTACTGATTTACTGTTTGGTAATAATGGTTAATAACATTATTTATTATATTTTTCCACAGATTCAACTGCAGATCATTTCAAGATTTCACCATGCCTACAATAGAAAGACAGATAAAGGCTGCAAAACGTCAAAGACAGCACGTGAAAAAAAATACGCAGCAGTCCTCTAACAAAAAGATTTGTCAAGTCACGAAGAAAGCACCGGGTAAGAGCACAAAACAATTTATAAGAAATATGTGTAGTAAAAAAAATATTACTACAGAAAATGTTTCAGTCCATAAAACGAGAAGGAAATCAAATGGAAAGGAAAGGCCAATGAAAAATGTTACTGCTAGAGCAAGAGATAACTCTGTGCATGATAGTAGAAGGAAACAACAGTTTAGGGAGATTCGTAAACGAATGTTCCGGAACAGGATAATTGGCAATTTGTTAAAAAATATTAAGAAAGGTCAACAGAAACTGGTTTTTTATAAGACAAAAAAAAAAGTTGAGAAAGTTATTGATCAGGCATTTGAAATTAAACGTAAGTTATTCATTTTGATAATCAATAGAATTAGGAAGCTAAACAAGGCAATTTTTGATTTCAAAAGAAATAGTAGATGGAAGAGAATAGTTAATCGTAGTAATTTTTGTGAAGTTTTTTCTGGAGAATGGATGCATAGTTCAAGCTGTGAGGCATTTTTTAATGAGGAGAGTTATTTCCAGGATAATGATTTGGTGCATGCAGTTGACACCAGTGGTCGTGCTTATGAAGTGAAAGATGGTTGTCCAGTTGAAAAAGAAAAACTTGTGACAACAGAGGCAGAAGAGGTGTTAGGTAATGAGGTTTTAGGAAGACGTGCTAAGGGTCCTGTGTACACCTGGAAGTGTAGTAGTATTTGCAGTGTGCGACAGGATTCCATCAATTTGCTTTGTGATTTTGTACGGTCATTTAATAAGAAAAGTTTGAAGCAGAAAATGATGTTGTTGCAAGAATTAGATCCTTGCAGAGTAAGAGAAGTGACAGGTTTGCATGGACATTCACTGGCTTGTCTTTCCAGGAGAGTATGCCAGAGTGTTTTTCATCATTTCAGGATGCTAGCAGTGCATCATAACAAAGTGAGGAAATTAGTTAGAATGTTGTATTATGCTAAGAGTCCAGCAATTATGCTTAAACAATTATGCGCTGCTCTTTTGCATGGTTCTGAAATAGATGTGAAGAATATATGTGAAGAAATTGAGTTTTGTTACTTTGGAAGTAAAGAGGAGAATGTTGAAATTGAGCAAGAAGAAGAGGGTCACGTGGAAGATAGTGTACAGGTTTCCAGTACAGATAATTTCCAGAGGGAAATTGCAACGTTTGAGGTGAAATCAAGTGAGAGGCCTAATTTCACTTGTGTGTGTTGTCGACGCACTTATTATAAGAATCAGACTAAGTTAGTGGATTTATATGCAAAAAGTGAAAGGGAAAATAATAGTGAATGGAAGGATTTTGCAACATACTTGATGGTAGAAAATTGTTTTGATTTGGGATTGGATCAACGTGTGTGTACTTATTGTTCTTGCAAATTAAATCAAAACCAGATGCCTGCTAGAGCAGTTCATAATAATCTGGAATTGGTTGAGATTCCTTCTGAATTGAAGGATTTAAATACTTATGAATCTATTTTGATTCAAAGTATCCATCCCTTTCAGGCTATTGTAAGAATGGAGCCAAAGACAGGGAAATTGCCTCCATCAGATTTACAGAGAGGATTAAAGGGAAGAGTTGTTTATTTGCCTCTAGATTTGAAGAAAAACATTAACACAATTGGAGTAGAAAAAGTGGAAGAGGAACCTCTGGTTATCTTAGTTAATGGGGTTCCGACAAAGAATAAGAAAATATGGCAAGATTTAGTAGATGTTAGGAAAGTTAAAAAGGCAACATTGTATTTGAAAAAAAATAATAAATACTATAAGAATGTATATGTTGCAGAAGAGGAAGTAAGTGAGGAAGAGGATAGCGATTTGTGTGCTGGTCAAATTGAGAAAGTAGAACCCTCTACTAGTGAAGAAATATATGAACATTATAGTGTTCATCCTTTGCATTCCAAGGAAGTCATGGGGAATGCTATTGAGTTGTTTCAAATGAAACAAGCCAAAGGGAGTCCCATTAGTGTTTGGGAGGAAAGTTTGGAAGCTCGGTGTTTCCCACAGCTTTTTCCAACAGGTCAGGGAGGAAGATATGATGAGCGACCTCATCAAATTCCTGCTTCTGAATACCGGACTTTGCGATTGTATGCAGGAGATGCTAGGTTTCGACAATGCATTCCTTATTTGTTTCATCTCCTGTTTGAAAGCATCTGTCTGGACTGTCATATGCAGTGAACCACATCTTGAAAAGTGGTATACACATGCAAAACATCTCGGCAAGTGACTTTATGGATAAAGTCAATGTCCAAGATAGTATTTTGGATTCTCACCTGATTAATCTCATGGCGTGTCAGCGTGGTACTAATGAGTACTGGTACCGTCGTCATGGTGATTTAAAATGTATGCTGAGGAACTTAGGTACTCCCACATGGTTCCTCACTCTGAGCTGTGCCGAGTATGGCTGGGAAGACTTACTTGAATTTCTACGAGAGGCAAATGCTAACGTAGATAACATCGAATTCAAGACACCCGGAGAACTGTGCTCTTTGGATCCAGTCAATGTATGTAGGTACTTCAATCATAGATTTGAAGCTATGATGTCTTTCATCATGAATAAGAAGAATCCACCTCTTGGAGAGGTGTTGGATTTCTTCTGGAGAAAAGAGTACCAAGCAAGAGGTGCTCCTCATATACATATGTTGCTGTGGATCAAGGATGCACCTAAATTTGGAACGGATCCAGAAGACTCAGTGATGAGTTTCATCCAACAGTATTCTACGTGTGCTGTTCCAAACGCAAAGGAGAAGAAAAGCCTAAGAGAAAAAGTTCTGCGTTTCCAAAGCCATCGATGTGGAAAGTACTGCCGTCGTAAATTCCGAAACAAAGACAAGTTCTACACTAAATGTCGTTTCGGCTTTCCACGACCGGTGATTTCTAAAGGAAGAGTAAACAGTTTGATGTCTTCGCTGCGACACAATGTCATGAAGAAATCACCTAAAAACACTTACAATTTGAAGAGGAACGAAGAGTCCAAGTACATCAACGACTACAACCCGGTGATTTTGTCCATGTGGAATGCTAACATGGATATACAGTTTGTGGCTGATAACTGTATGGCTGTGGCTCGGTATGTGACGTCTTACATCACCAAAAAAGAGAAGACAGAATTGAAGGATATGTGGGAGGACATTTCCCATGAAAAGAGCCTCAGCAAGAAGTTGTACAGTTTCAGTCTGAAGATGTTGTCGCATCGAGAAATCGGAGCGTACGAATGTTCTGACCGGTTGTCTTCAGCAAGTCTCTATGCCAAGTCCAGGAGTATCGTTTGGGCGAGTCTTGGTCTTGCTGCAACGCGTAATCGAGTTCTCAAACCTGTGCGGGAAATTGAGTATTTGGCGGAAAAGGAGCCAAACAGTACCGACATTTTGAAGACAAACATGTTGGATACATATTATCCAAATCGAAGCAGTCACCTCGAGAATGTTTGTCTGTATGAGGTTCTGCAAAATTACATATTCAAGAGGAACATCAAAGAAGATACTGAGAAAGGAGTGTATGCTGTAATAGGAAGTGAGGGATGTCTGGTCAAGCAAAGAAAATGCCACTTGGTAAACCATCGAAAATTGAGTGGCGAATCTCCTGAAAAAAAGGAGTTTTTCTATTTAGCACTTTTGCAACTTTTCAAGCCTTGGCGTGCAGAAGAGGAACTGCTTGGAGATTTCCTCTGTTACGAAGACTCTTTCAATGCCGCCAAGGAGACCATAGAATGTCCTGCTTTTCCCAAATATGTAGAAATGTTGAATGCGGAAATTGAGCAGGAAGCAACAATTGCAGCCGAGATTGCCAGAGACAGTTCTCAGGACAGTCAGAGTTCTGCTTCATTGAGTCAGGATCCACTAGGAGGACCTGTTATCGAAAATGAAGCTGCCACTGCTATGAATGAAGTGGAAAGAGCCATGGCACATGCTCAGGAGGATGCGGTTAACTTAGAAGAGTTGGAAAGACAACTCAACGTTGAGCAGAGGAAAATATATGACGAAGTTACCATGCAAATTGATCATGGATTAAGTCATGATAAGAAAGAGTGCTCATGTACGTCGTTGAAGCCTGTCCGACTGTACGTGAGTGGAGAAGCGGGAACTGGAAAAAGTTTCCTCATTAAAGCAATATCATGCTATTTGCAGGAAAGGACAGAGTCATCGCTGTCTTGTGTTGTCACTGCTCCAACTGGACTGGCAGCACATAATATTAAAGGGATTACTTTACATCGTTTACTGATGCTGCCAGTGGAGCATGACAACAAATTACAATATCACAAGCTATCTGGAGATGCTTGTTTTGAAGTTTCAAGAATCTTGAGGAAAATGAAACTTCTTATCATTGACGAAGTAAGCATGGTTTCCAATGTCATGCTTGCCTTTGTGCATTTGAGGATGCAAGAAGTTCTCAAAACAGAGTATGATGTGTTATTTGGTGGCAAACACATCATTGTTTTCGGAGATCTTTTGCAGCTGACACCAGTGAAAGGGCAACCTGTGTTCAAAATGCTCACGCATGAAGATACCAGGAAGTGCCTAGGCAGCATTGGCAACGTCAATATATGGTTAAACTTCAATTATGCTGAACTGCATGAAAATATGCGTCAGGCGAAGGATGAAGTTTACAAGACTATTCTACAAGATGTTAGAATTGGAAAAGTGACCGAGCATGGGAAAGAAGCTTTACATGCACGATTACTGTCAAATTTATATCCAGAACAAGATGTTGTGCCTGAGAATATTTTTCAGAAAATTACTGAGAAGAAATCTGGAATATGTTTGATGCCAACTCTTGCAGAATGTGCCAAATTTAACAACAAAATGTTGCATTTAGAAAAGCAAGAGATTGTGAAACTGGAAGCTATTGATAGAGTAGAGCATATGGGATCAACAATTATTTTGTCTGAGAATCTGAAAACAAAATTGGATTCATTAGAGAAGAGTATATCTAAAACTGCAGGTTTTGAAAAGACTCTGAATGTGTGCTTGAACTGCCGTATAATTTTAAGAAGGAATTTACATGTTGAAAGAGGTCTGGTAAATGGATCAATGGGTAATGTTGTTGATTTTGTGAAATACAGAAATAGAGATGGAATTGAATTTTTTAAAATTAAATTTGATGGCATTGAGGAAGTACAGCTAATTGGTCGTTGTTCTGCTAGATTTTTGCTTGTAAAAGACTTATATGTTCGCCGTAAGCAGTTTCCTGTTTGCTTGGCATATGCGGTGACAATCCATAAATCGCAAGGTTTAAGTGTAGACAGTGCATTGGTGAATATTGGCAGTTCTGTGTTCAAGGAGGGTATGGCATATGTGGCATTGTCACGAGTTAGAACTTTATCGGGATTGTACTTGATTGAGTGTGATGTCACAAACATTTGTGCGGATCTAGATTGTGTTAAGGAATACAATAGGTTAAGAAGAGAGTATGCGCCACATTTGCCTCAGTATCCTTTGTTTGAGAAACGTGTGGTAGGCCGGAAACGAAGAAATGAGAACAATACTGGGGAGGTTGTAGCAAAAAGACAAAAAGTCAATGAACCTAAAATTACAAGCAGAAACAAAAAGGATTCTGTTGAAGATGTTGTTGGTTTTCAGTTTGAAAACAGTTCTGGTGTCAACTGCTATGCTAATGTAGTGGTTAATGTTTTGTTTTCTCTAGAAAATGTAAAAGAAGAGATTGTGGTCAATTCTGATCAAAGATTTTGCAGTTTGTTAAATTCTGTGTTAGAGAAATGTAGCACTGATAGAAGAAACATAGAAAGTGTGTCTGAAATTCGAAATCTGTTAGACAGATGTTCAGGCCAAACACAATTCTCTCAAAATATTCAGCAAGATTGTCAGGAGTTTTTAATGTACATGCTTGATGTATTACATGCTGAAGGTGTAGATGTAGATCAGCTGTTTGGGCTTTCTTATCAATGGCAGCATGACTGCGAGAACTGTATGGTATCAAGTACTACTAGTGTAGACTTAGAAAGATTTATATATTTAACTTTGCCAGACAGTAAATCAGTCTCCTTTAATAAGCTAGTAAAAGCAGCTGATCACAACATGGAGTGTAGCCAATGTAAATCTGACATGATGTCCACATTATTTATACGAACATATGGCCAGTACGTCATTTTAATGTTCCAACGATGTAGGCCTGATGGAACAAAATTGACAACTTTAATTAAAAATTTTGTAGCTTCGCAGTTGTCAATATCAGGAAGGACTTTTGTAACTGCAGCAATTATATATCATGACGGCCCTTCAATAACATCAGGACATTACACAGCTTATTTAAAGTCTAGAAATGGCTGGTCATTCTGCAATGATTCTGTTTTAATTTTCAAAAAAAAATTGCCGTATGACCTTAAAAACTCTTACCTGGTGTTTTTAAAACCAAAATTTTAGGGAAATAATCTCGGGATGTGCTCTGTGGAATTTCAAGAAGTTCTAATGGCTCCTACACAATTTGGCCTTGAGGATAAGTGTAGTTCAGAGACATAACTTCTAACCATAGGACTGGACGTCATGGAGAAATATGTGCACTTTGAATGAGTTCAGAAAAACTGTTTCTTTTTATAAGCTAATTGAAGCAGCCAATCAAAACATGGAGTAGAGGGAATGTAAGTCTGCAATGCTGTCTACTGTTTTACATTGCTTTGTGATTAAAAGTGATGTAGAGAATTAAATAATTGTAGTAGTCATAGAGGTAGTGTAAGTCTGCTTCATAGTAAGCAGTATCAGTGTCATAGGAAATGTAGAACATGACTGAGCAAGAAGGGGAAGATATTACTATTCCAGGATTGTGAAAATGATCTTCAACATTTTAATTCTGAAAGTTGCGGAAATTCCAAATGACGGGATTGGCTTACAAGAAATCCAAGAGTTATAAATGGCTCTGACCAGATTTGGCCTTGAGGAAACTTGTGGTAGAGAGCAAGAAGTCATTTATTCGATGTAACGTGTTTTTAAAAACGATGGAGATTTTCTTTCAGAAAGTGGCGGGCTGAAAGTAATAACAGCACAAAAGAGTGTAAGCTGTTCATAGGACATCCTTGGACGTCATGGAAAGTAAGTTAACTTTAAGGAGTTCTGAATTCTGATTTCTGATGTTGTATGGGTTTTTTAAACACAATCATTTTGATTGTGTTTTTTTTTCCCCGCTGTTATATGATGAATACCTTTAAGTCACTGTTTTTAGTGAATTTTGATACATTCTGAGAACAGCAAAAATAAACCATTTAACATGTATAATTAATTCTGTACTGTTTGCATTTATGATGTACATGTAGAACTGTGTAGGAGGCATGGAGAAGGTGAGGCTTCTGTAAGTGTCAAAGGTGTTGCATACAGTGCTGCACTTCTGCGTATTCTTTCATATGCTAGACTACATCTGCACAATGAGATACCTAAGCAAAGGAAACGCAAGTGATGTGATTGAGAAATGAGCAAAATAAATTGCACGTATTTCAATTACATCACCTGTGTTTCCTATCATTACGAATCACATTGTGCAGATCAAGTTTAGGTCTGTCCAGGGAAACATAGGAGGTTTGTACTTTGTTGAAGAGTGCAGTGGACATGACTCACTTCATTGGTAGACTTTCACAGATATTATCTCCTCTGTACACTTCAACAAGTGTAAATCTCATCTTGAACTCTGAGTAGGCCTCACCTCAAACAAACCTCTGGATAGGAGACATGTTATTGGCATCCTGAAGCGACACTTTTCTGAAACAAGAGCAATGCAAAAGATGCACCATGTTTTAAGATAGGCCTCACTTCATCTGCATCAAGATACTGTTAGTTTAAAATGTATATCTTTACGACTGTGTAGGGGGCCTGGAGAAGCAGAAGCTTCTGTCAGTGTCAAAGTTGTTGAAAAACTATTTGTCCTTCAATCTTTTCCCTTGTCTTTTGTAATTTTTAAATACATGTTTTAATATTTTTCAAATGTTGGTTCTCTCTTTCACAGATTGAAAGTATAAAAACAAAAAGTGAGTAATTTAACGGCAATTATAAGGTAAATATTTTGTACTCTTTTCGTTACATTTCTATCACATTCACCTACTATTAGTTCCACTGCTTCACTTCTTTAACCCTCAGTTTCCTGCCTTTGCTACTTTCCTCATTCCTTTCTCTATTACCTACTTACTCAACTCCTTCCACTCTTTTTCTCAGTCCCTCTCTTCTCATAGTTCCTCAGTCTTGTTCACTCACTCCGTCTCTATTACTCTTAGTGTCTGTGAATTACTTTCCCACCTTTTTTTTTGGACCGCTTCCCGGGAAGTGGCCCGGTTCGCAAACCAGCAGCGTTACGGGAGTACACCATTTTGTGTTTCGGTCGAATCAAGATACAAGATGGAGGGCAAATAATGTTCAGAATGGGTAGAAGGGGGCACGGTAGATGTATCTTGACCCCCTTGGTTTTCTGAGGGTGGCTGAGGAGGACCATAGTTCTTCACTCTTGTTCACTCTCTCTGTTTCTATTAATGTCACTGTTTCTGACTGATCAAAAAAATTATTTTTAAAAAAAAAGAACAGTAACTATAAGGGAAGGAAACAGACAGTTATGTTAAAAGAAAGACAGCTATAGGGAGTAAACTAAGGATACTGTTACCCGCAATCCACTGCTGATGATGTTACTGACCATGTCATGAATGATGTAATATGTGACATCATCAGCAGTGGATTGTGGGTAACAGTATCTCTTGTTTACTCCCTAGAGCTGTCTTTCTTTTCACATAACTGTCTGTTTCCTTCCCTTATACTTACTGTTCTTTTTTTTAAAAAATAATTTTTTTGGTTAGCTTCCGGTTCGCGTACCGGGTAGCGCTCCGGGGAGCGAACTAAGAGAAATAGAGGTTGGCAGAGTTCCAAATATTCTACCAATTTTTTTATAACGGGGAGGTAGTTCTGAAAAGAACTTTTTTTTTAATGTTTTTGTTGTTTTATATTTTTTTTAGTATTTTTTGAAATTTTTTTTACTTTTTTTGTATTTTCTGAACGTTTTTATATTTTTTTTGGTTTTTTTTGGGGGGGGGGAAACAAAAACGATCCATTGTAAAGGGCTCAACAGGAGCAACAAAAAAAAAAGAATTTATTTTTTGGGGCGTTTCGGACAAACATTAACATGATTCTGAATAGCTCTCATAATCAAAATGATGCTACTTTCCCTGTAGCAAATGAAATCGCCGCAGTGCACGCACACTTGCTTCACGTGCCCAAACAACATTTGAATGTTTGGGATCATCTCCCTCGCCTCTGGTCCCGACACCTCTGGAACAACCGATCTTCTTGCCATCGGAAGGGGATTTTGTTGCTCATTACGTAGCTGGGCAGCACTATAATTATTAGGATGCCACCTACTCATATGCCGATGCATAGTGTGATTGCCGTAACTGTACTTTTTTTCAGTTCCCCTTGACAGTCTATCACCGCATATACGGCAAAACACGTAGCGTGCATTTACTTTTTTTTGCCCCTCAGGAAATTTATAGAATTGCCAAATGTAGTTCTCTTTTCGATTATACCTCCTGGGCTCCTCTGGCAAAAACCTTGGCTCTTCCTCCTCTTCCTCCTCTTCCTGTTCTTCCTCTTCTTGTTGTAAAATTACTTCAGCAGGTGGTCCTCTCTTCTTTGGATTTGGTGGAGGTGGTGGGTTAGAACCAGCTGAAGCTACTAATGAAGCCATGTCACAATGTAAATAAAGGGTCTTTCTCTCACCAAGATGAAAGTCAGAGTGAGGAAAGAAGGAGGGGTTTTCATCATTTGGGAAAAGCAAAAGTTCTAAACCAATGAAAAGTGTTCATTTTAGATCACATGACCTAGTATTACATCATTAGGAAACCAAAAGTGAAATGAACCAATGAAAAGTGTTATTACCGAGTCACATGACCTGCTGTGTTTACGTTACGCGGTCGGCGCCGTGCCGCGGATCGCTTCCGGTTCGCGTACCGCTGCGCTTCCGGGTACGCTAACGTAGCACGTCATATGACGTATCACGCGAGAACGCGAAACGTCATGCTGACGCGACGCGTCACGATGTTGTTTTCTAACGCGACAGTTGCGCAAACGGAACGTTTACCGGTTCGCGGACCGGGTCGCGGCTCCGAATTGAGCTAACGGGAAGCTAACCGGTTCGCGTACCGGGAGCGAAACAATAAAAATAATTAAAAAAAAATTGTATTAAAAACATGTAAAAAATATTTTTCGATTTAAAGAAGAATACATTGTAAAGGTTTTGATATTTGCTATTAAAAAACCATTGAAATTCACTGAAAAAACCATAGGTTATAGACCATATATAGTTAGGAATTAGCATTTACAAAACCTTGAAAATTCACTGAAAAAACCATAGGTTATAGACCATATATAGTTAGGGATTAGCATTTACAAAACCTTATTTTACTCACACAAAACCATTGAAATTCCATGTATAGTTAGTTGTACTAACTATATATCGCGCACCCGCAATCCACTGCTGATCATGTCACATATTACATCATTCATGACATGGTCAGTGACATCACTGATGACATCACTGATAACATCTCAAATGACATCACTGATGACATCACTGATGACATCTCAATGACATGACTGATGACATCACTGATGACATCTCATTTGACATTACTGATGACATCACTGATGACATCATTCATGTGATAATACGATGAACTTCTTCAGACTCTAAAATAACCTTAGATACACTCAGTGTAAACAGACACTCACAGACTGTCACTCATCCATGGAGTTACTCACACACCTACTCAGTCATGCAAAGAATCAATTACACCTCCATTTCCTCAACTATACAGTTATACATACCTTACTTATTCAAACATATACTAACACATATTTACTCTCTTTTACAATCCCTGATACAAGTTCACAATGATCAATACAGCCACTCACACATTCACGGGCTCTTATGCACAGTTATTTATATATGTCAACTCTCACATGTACTGTGTTTTACATATGTTCTTACTTTGACATGTAGCACTCAGATATCCATTCACTCACCAATGCACTCAGTCAACCGCCCATACACCTGTTTCCACATGCACTTTTGAATCCATATATCTAGTGAATCAACTGCTTACACATCTATGCACAGAGTCATACACCTCCCAGCCACCCACACACACACTCAGTCTCCCATACAAATACTTGGGCAACCAATCAATAACCCATATACTTACTCATATAGCTACTGATCAACACATGCAGCAGTTTACAGAACAACAGACATAATGATGCACAAATTAAGACAGTTTACTCACTAACCCATGCACTCAGTGACACACATTTAATCACTCACTCATACAGTCAGTCACACACCTACTAAATCCTTCATCCAGACACTTATACATCCACTCATTCTTCAATATGTAAGACATTTGAGATGTCATCAGTGATGTCATTTGAGATGTCATCAGTGATGTCATCAGTCATGTCATTGAGATGTCATCAGTGATGTCATCAGTGATGTCATTTGAGATGTCATCAGTGATGTCATCAGTGATGTCACTGACCATGTCATGAATGATGTAATATGTGACATGATCAGCAGTGGATTGCGGGTGCGCGATATATAGTTAGTACAACTAACTATATATGGAATTTCAATGGTTTTGTGTGAGTAAAATAAGGTTTTGTAAATGCTAATCCCTAACTATATATGGTCTATAACCTATGGTTTTTTCAGTGAATTTTCAAGGTTTTGTAAATGCTAATTCCTAACTATATATGGTCTATAACCTATGGTTTTTTCAGTGAATATATATATATATATATATATATATATATATATATATATTCGCTGAAAAAACCATAGGTTATAGACCATATATAGTTAGGAATTAGCATTTAAAAAACCTTATTTTACTCACACAAAACCATTGAAATTCCATATATAGTTAGTTGCACTAACTATATATCGCGCACCCGCAATCCACTGCTGATCATGTCACATATTACATCATTCATGACATGGTCAGTGACATCACTGATGACATCACTGATGACATCTCAAATGACATCACTGATGACATCACTGATGACAACATCCAGTGACTGTATGTTTCTGTAAAGTTAAAATATGTCTTACATATTGAAGAATGAGTGGATGTATAAGTGTCTGGATGAAGGATTTAGTAGGTGCGTGACTGACTGTATGAGTGAGTGATTAAATGTGTCTCACTGAATGCATGGGTTAGTGACTAAACTGTCTTAATTTGTGCATCATTATGTCTGTTGTTCTGTAAACTGCTGCATGTGTTGATCATTAGCTATACGAGAGGCTATATGTGTTATTAATTGGTTGCCCAAGTATTTCTATGGGAGATTGAGTTTGTGTGGGGGTGGCTGGAAGGTGTGTGACTCTATGCATAGATGTGTGAGCAGTTTATTCACTAGGTGTATGAGTTCAAGAGTGCATGTGGAAACAGCTACATGGGCAGTTGACTGTGTGCATGAGTGTATTGATGAGTGAATGGATATCTCAATGCTACATGTCATAGTAAGTACATATGTAAAACACAGTACATGTGAGAGTTGGCATATATAAATAACTGTGCATGAGAGCCACTGAATGAGTGAGTGGTTGTATCGATCATTGTGAACTTGTATCAGGGATTGTATAAGAGAGTAAATATGTGTTAGTATATGTTTCAATAAGTAAGCTGTGTTTAACTGTATAGTTGAAGAAATGGAGGTGAGATTGTTTCTTTGCATGACTGACTGGGTGTGTGAGTAACTCCATGGATGAGTGGCAGTGTGTGAGTGTCTGTATACACTGAGTGTATCTAAGGTTATTTTAGAGTCTGAAGAGGTTTATCGTATTAGCACAAGAATGATGTCAAATGAGATGTCATCAGTGATGTCATCAGTGATGTCATTTGAGATGTCATCAGTGATGTCATCAGTGATGTCACTGACCATGTCATGAATGATGTAATATGTGACATGATCAGCAGTGGATTGCGGGTGCGCGATATATAGTTAGTGCAACTAACTATATATGGAATTTCAATGGTTTTGTGTGAGTAAAATAAGGTTTTTTAAATGCTAATTCCTAACTATATATGGTCTATAACCTATGGTTTTTTCAGTGAATTTTCAAGGTTTTGTAAATGCTAATTCCTAACTATATATGGTCTATAACCTATGGTTTTTTCAGTGAATTTCAATGGTTTTTTAATAGCAAATATCATAAGCTGTCGAATGTCAAGTACGTGGTAAGTGAAAACATTTTCGTGTTTATGCACACTGATCTGCTTTGAATGGTGCCCCCCCCCTCATTTCTATTAGGAGTACTCTCTCTTTGCAGATAGTGAAAGGTAGTTAACGCAGGCGTTTGACCCCGTTGTAATCCGTCGTGCCTGCTTCTCTCTCCATTTGATTGATTGTTATCCAAGTATTTACTGTTTTAGAATTAGTTCTCTTTGGTTCATTCTCTATTTACAAACAAACACAGAGTCGCAATACTCTGTTTAGTCTTTGCAGATAACGAAAAATCGTGTAAAAAAAAAGAAAAGGAATCGAGCAAAATCAGTAGGCCACTAATGGGATCTCTTTTTGACCTCGCTAAAATAGAAACATTAGGAACAACCCCTCATGACAAATACAAAACTAGTGAGATGAACTGAACTCCACACAATGATGGCTGCAAAACAGCTCGGCTCCGCCACCCACCCCGCCCAAAATAACGATAAAGAACGGCTGCCATGATTGGTTGCGGAATGACCACGACGGAGCTACGAAATGGTGCTGCTCTCATGCTAACCCCAGCTTCAGTCTGAAACATCCAGAAACACTGTAGACTACCAATTCGATCAGTTCCGGTAGCGCCCCAATGTAACCCGGTAGAGAAGAACTAGCCCTCCCCTCTTTGACTGATGGTTCTTGTTGCCTGTCCCTTCTGTTGCCATTTAACAGAACTATTTAGCCTGCTGAAAGGGGTTGTGTTCCGACCGCTGGTTGGTGGAGACATTTTGACTATATTCTGTACCTGCGTTGTCGCGTAATGCGTCATATGACGCGCCGCGTTAGCGCATCCGGAAGTCATCCGGGGCGCGCAGCGCGTAACGTAAGCATAACAAGTCATGTGACTTGTTAATAAAACTTTTCATTGGTTCATTTTACTTTTCTTATTGTAATGATGAAAGGCTTGGTCATATGACCTAAAAATTACGCTTTTCATTACTTCCGAACATTATTTTTTCTTAAATATATGTTATAATGTTCCAGGCTAATGTACTTTCCCGGAAATTTTACAACTGTCCTGCAAGTAAAATATATTCTTTTTTCGAGAAAAAGAGCGTTTCTTCGTCCCATGACGGAGCCGTTGAGCAAAAGAGGGTCGACCTGCTGTCTTAGTCGCCGATACGCCTGAATATGAGATTCTTATCGATCACTTTATGTTGCAGGAATAGAAAACACAACAGCCCTTGACCATTTATCTTTACTGCGTTCCTTCGTATTATACCTTTTACCCTTCATGTAATTGGTCTGCTTTATTTCACTTGCCTTTTAATGATTCTAAAACAGTCACTATTATTAAAAACTTTACCAATGTATATACTACTACCATGTTTTCTTTTAAAAACCTTTATTGTGAAAATGTCATTATACAAATACGAGCCTATAACCACGTGGGCCTGCCACAGAGCAAACTGTAATCGTATATGATGAATAGACATTTACACTGTAGAGGAACGTAACGGGCGGGCCATTAGGTTGCAAGAACTAAGGTGTCTAACAGTTACGGAATCGGTGGACGTACATTTTATAATTAAAATACGACAGGGCCAGTTACAATAAAATTATCTAGATATACATTTGCGGGCAAGTACCATGGGTGACGTTAATTCGAACTTTCAACAGTACAGTAATCAATAACACATCAGAACTTAATATCAATAGGGATGTCGAAATAGTCAATCAATTCTCGTCCCCGCCCGCCATGTGCTTCAAAACTGCATACGTATCTCGTGATTTCAAGGTTCTGCAACCAGTACACAACAAGGAGTTACGAGTCCCATTTATTCCGGCGCCATTTTGGGCGAGGACGGGCAGGTCCAGGATATAGTCAAAATGTCTCTACCAACCATCGACTATGATGATGTTCATATGCTGTATTTATTAGAGTAACACTCATCTGTCCACATGAAATTAATTTGCCACAATCTAAACATGTCATTTTAATCTTTCCAAAGTTCTTCTAAATATTTGGGACCGTTTCCCTTGCCTCTGAAGCTCTCAGTGCCACTTCTTTGATGAATGTACTAGCAGGTCAGGGGTTCTCCTCCAAATCTCTCTTTTATGCAGCACTATAATTAATTGGTGCCACCTCTCCATATGACGATGCATGGTATAGTTACCACAACTATATTTTTTTTCGGTTCCTCTGGAGAGTTCATCGTGGCAGATGAAGCGTGTAACGTACCGGGCATTTACCTTTTTTTGCATGTACAGGAAAGGAAAAAAAAATCGAGCGTCCGAGTTCTAAGGTGTCCCAGGGCCATTTTAGTGGACCAGGCCCAAATCCAAAGAACAGGCCGCCATTTTGAGAGTCCTCTTGCAGCCGCCTGTCGCTGTAGCATCAAGAGCAGCCGAAACTCAGCTGAATGGCAACTGAAACGGTAAAGGGGCGCCCCACTACAGCAGACGAGCCTCCACCTAGGAAGGCCCATTCACGCCGGCTCCCCCCCCCTTCGGGCACCCCACGCCGTTATTCGGAGCAGTATTGTAGGATGGCCACACCAGTGCGGCAACTTGCTAGACATCACCTCGGTGGTAACCGAATCTCAACGCCTTGTGGTGTCTTCTATTCAAAAAACATTGTTATGCTGCCTTCGACCTATTCGCCGCAAGTGCGCACACAACTCAACTGCATAGCTTGCTAGACACCACCTCGGTGCCATCCGGATCTTGGAATGTCAGCACCTTTTGGTGTCTTCTCTTCAGAAAATATTGTTGCGCTGCCTTTGGCCCCATTCGCACATCAGTCCGCTACTGACGCCATCTCACAGGCTAATGGGGCGCCCCACGCCGACTTTCAGCATTGTAGAATGACCACACCAGTACAGCAACTTGCTAGACATCACCTCGGTGCCATCCGGATCTCGGCGCCCCACTGCAGATGAAGTGCCTCTCAACTATGAAACCACCACGGTGACATCCGGATCTTGGCGCGTTGTGCTGCCTTCAGCCTATTCGCACATCGGTCCGCTACTGACGCCATCTCACAGGCTAATGGGGCGACCCACGCCGAGTTTCAGCATTGTAGGATGACCACACCAGTACAGCAACTTGCTAGACATCACCTCGGTGCCATCCGAATCTTGGCATCTCAACGCCTAGTGGTATCTTCCATACAAAAAATATTGTTACGCTGCCTTTGGCCCCATTCGCACATCAGTCCGCAACTTAGACATCACCTCGGTGCCATCCGGATCTTGGCATCTCAGCGCCTTGTGGTGTCAGTCAGAAAATATTGTTGCGCTGCCTTTGGCCCCATTCGCACATCGGTCCGCTACTGACGCCATCTCACAGGCCAACGGGGCGCCCCACGCCGACTTTCAACATTGTAGGATGGCCACAGAAGTGCGACAACTTACTAGACACCACCTCGGTGCCATCCGGATCTTGGCGCGTTGTGCTGCCTTCGGCCTATTCGCACATCGGTCCGCTACTGACGCCATCTCACAGGCCAACGGGGCGCCCCACGCCGACTTTCAGCATTGTTGGATGGCCACACCAGTGCGGCAACTTACTAGACACCACCTCGGTGCCATCCGGATCTTGGTGCGTTGTGCTGCCTTCGGCCTATTCGCACATCGGTCCGCTACTGACGCAAACTCACAGGCCAACGGGGCGCCCCACGCCGACTTTCAGCATTGTAGGATGGCCACACCAGTGCTGCAACTTGCTGGACACCACCTCGGTGCCATCCGGATCTTGGCGCGTTGTATTGCCTTCGGCCTATTCGCACATCGGTCCGCTACTGACGCCGCCTCACGTGCCAACGTATTTTCTACGCATTTTATACCCTATGCCGCATAACAGGTCATGTGACTTGTTTATAAAACTTTTCATTGGTTCATTTTACTTTTGGTTTCCTAATGATGGAAGGCTTGATCATATGACCTAAAAACAACACTTTTCATTGGATGAAAACTTTTTTTTTTTTCCCAAACGATGAAAGCCCCACCTTGTTTCTGGATGTTTCAGACTAAACTGGCGTCAGCATGAGAGCACCACCATCTCGTAGCTCCGTCGTGGTCATTCCGCGAGCAATCATGGCAGCCGCTCCCCACCAGAAGCCTGCAGGAGTCGGGGCCCCCAAAACTTTTGATGAATTCTCAAGGCGGAGGGGACGCTTTCGAGAATGGGGTCCAAGACCTAGCAGACAAGCGTCCGATTTCCAAGGTGTCCCAGGGCCATTTCAGTGGACCAGGCCCAAAAAGGAAAGAGCCTGCCGCCATTTTGAGAGTCCTGTGACAGCCGCCTATCGCTGCACCGCAAGAGTGGGCGCAACTCAGCTGAATTGCGGCTTTTGACACAGTGGACCAAAAACGGACGGAATGGCAACTGAAACGGTAAAGGGGCGCCCCACTACAACAGATGACACTCCACCTGGAGAGGCCCGTTCACGCCGCCTCCCCCGGGGCGCCCCACGCAGTTATTCGGAGCAGCATTGTAGGATACCAAAACCAGTGCGGCAACTTACTGGACATCACCTTGGTGCCATCGTTCTGCTGCCTTGGAACTATTCGCACAACAGTTTGCTACTGATGACCCACCCCCCGCGACGCCCCACGCCGTTATTTGCTGGGTGGCAACTTACTAGACATCACTTTCGTGTCATCTAGATTTCGGCGCGTTCTGCTGCCTTGGAACTATTCGCACAACAGTTTGCTACTGATGACCCACCCCCCGCGACGCCCCACGCCGGAAATCTGGACGTTGTGCTGCGTTGGGACTATTCGCACAGCCGACCGCTACTTCGTTGTTTTTCCCTAAAAATGTTTATATGTTATTACTATTTTTGTTTTCTTGTATATATTTATAAATTATTAAAGTTTTATAATCTTACTACTTTGTCGGAGTGCTATATATTTTTAATGTGACACATAATTGTAAAAACTTTCATGTACAAAGAGTCATCCCTGGAATCTTCCGCTTCACGCTCGGTCCCCTCCCCAATCACAATACAGGATGGTTTTCAGATAATAGCAACGCTTCTGCTGTGACGGATCTCATCGAGTGTGGGCCTTGATCTACTATAACTCCTTTGAAGAGGGGTGATTCTTTACAGCTGTGGCCATAAACTACATCTGCAGGGCTAGCTGATAGCCTAGGACCGGCCTGGACAATCGGACACAGAGGAAAAGAAGTGTCAGAGGGTGCGGTAGTGAATAGGGCGAAAGGGAGGTGTCGGGCGGGCACAGGGTGTGATTCTCAGGGAAGAGCAGCGCAGATGGGGGGAGGTTTATTACCCATGCATAAGACAGAGAGCGGGGGTGACCACTGCCTGGGTGAGATGCTTGCGAGGGTGGGGAGCCATGCTAAGGATCGACAGCGTGCACAGAGTGGGTCTGGTCAAGGCATCTAAAATGGCTGCCGTGCACGACAAAAGTGTGGCATTTGAAAAAAGACAAGATGGCGCAGACAATGTTTTTCAACACTTCCTGATTTCCTTCGAATCGAACGTTAACAGACGTTGGGGCATATTACCAAAGTTAAGCGATATTTATCCCTAACGATGCATTGCAAAGATTTTTTTACCGTCAGAAATTATCGCAGATAAACCTTGCTATTATCAAGGTTTATCGCAAATACGATAAAAAACGACCGCAATGCATTAATATCGCTGAAAACTCAGCGATATTCATGCATTACCGAGCTAATGCTCTTAGCCATGTTATCCACCTCCCATTGGATAACATGGCTAAGAACTGCTCAGGGCAGCTGTTACTTTTTGGAGATATTTCCAAAAGTTGATAATAGGAGATGTTGAATACCTTTGGCGTTGATGGACGGAATTGGCTGAAATTTTCAGGAAAATGGCACATTTTGTTTCTGAGCGTCCCCTGAAAGTTTGGGGGGGTTTCGTCAAGCGGGGGCCGAGAAAAAAGGGGGGTCCCAAAACGTGTTTTTAACATTGAGTTTTCCATAGGGCGGTTGGATTCACTTTTAGCTCGAACGGCTGAATGGATTTCCACAAAACTTGGCAAAATTGTAGGGACTGGTAGCCCGATGTGCCTTTGCTATGTCTCAAGATATATGCTCCAGTGGTTTTTACGAAAATTAACTTTGAAAAATATATATTGGGCTACATTGGGCTATATATATGTTAGAGCCCAAATGTAGCCCAATGTAGCCCAATGTAGCCCAATGTAGCCCAAAGATGGCCACCAGAGACAAAAAAAAACCAAATGTAGCCCAAATATCAGCCAGATGTAGCCCAACTATAGCCCAATGACAGAATGTCCCAGAGTGTTCTAAAGAACAACTAGAACGCTAACAGTCTTACTTATGACAAAAGTATGGCACACCTGAAGTCATCTTGATTGGAATAAAGTGGTAACACTTAATACATTTAATTTGAAAAGGAACAAAATGAGGGGTTTCATTTTGCCATAGAAATGTTATATATATATATATATTCACTGAAAAAACCATAGGTTATAGACCATATATAGTTAGGAATTAGCATTTACAAAACCTTGAAAATTCACTGAAAAAACCATAGGTTATAGACCATATATAGTTAGGAATTAGCATTTAAAAAACCTTATTTTACTCACACAAAACCATTGAAATTCCATATATAGTTAGTTGCACTAACTATATATCGCGCACCCGCAATCCACTGCTGATGATGTCACATATTACATCATTCATGACATGGTCAGTGACATCACTGATTACATCACTGATGACATCTCAAATGACATCACTGATGACATCACTGATGACATCTCAAATGACATCACTGATGACATCTCACTTGACATCAATGATCACATCACTGATGATATCATTCATGTCATAATACAATGCATCTCCTCACACTGTAATATAACCTCCGTTACACCCAGTGTTAAATAGAGAGTATCATTTTTGAAACCATTGACACACCAATACTAGTTACTACATACGCACTCACTGATTCCTATGTCTACACACACATTCACTCATACAATCATTCATACATACAATCACTCATCTTTACAACACTATCATATGCACTCATACACCTATACAGACACTCACACTCTGCCACTCATCCATGGAGTTACTCACACACCTAGTCAGTCCTGAAAAGAATCAATCACACTTCCATTTTCTCATCTATACAGTTAAACACAGAACACCTTACATTTTTGAAACATATACTAACACATAGTTACTCTCTTATAGAATCACTGATACAAGTACACATTGATCTGCACAGAGTCACACACCTCCCAGCCAGCCATACACACACTCAGTCTCCCATACAAATACTTGTGCAACCAATCAATAACCCATATAGCTACTTATATAGCTACTGATCAACACATGCAGCAGCTTGCACAACAACAGACATACTGATGCACACTTTCAGACAGTTTAGTCACTAACCCGTGCATTCAGTAAGACGCATTTAATCACTCACTCATACAGTCAATCACGCACCTACTAAAACCTTCATTCAGACACTTATACATCCACTCATTCTTCAATATGTAAGACATATTTTAACTTTACAGAAACATAGTCACTGGATGTTGTCATCAGTGATGTCATCAGTGATGTCATTTGAGATGTCATCAGTGATGTAATCAGTGATGTCACTGACCATGTCATGAATGATGTAATATGTGACATCATCAGCAGTGGATTGCGGGTGCGCGATATATAGTTAGTGCAACTAACTATATATGGAATTTCAATGGTTTTGTGTGAGTAAAATAAGGTTTTTTAAATGCTAATTCCTAACTATATATGGTCTATAACCTATGGTTTTTTCAGTGAATTTTCAAGGTTTTGTAAATGCTAATTCCTAACTATATATGGTCTATAACCTATGGTTTTTTCAGTGAATTTCAATGGTTTTTTAATAGCAAATATCATAAGCTGTCGAATGTCAAGTACGTGGTAAGAATTTTTTTTTTCGTGTTTATGCACACTGATCTGCTTTGATTGCTGCCCCCCACCCCTCATTTCTATTAGGAGTACTCTCTCTTTGCAGATAGTGAAGGGTAGTTAACGCAGCCCTTTCCCCCTTTGTAATCCGTCGTGCCTGCTTCTCTCTCCATTTGATTGATTGTTCTCTTTGGTTCATTCTCTATTTACAAACAAGCACAGAGTCGCAATACTCTGTTTAGTCTTTGCAGATAGCGAAAAATCGTGTAAAAAAACAAAAGGAATCGAGCAAAATCAGTAGGCCACTAATGGGATCTCTTTTGACCTTGCTAAAATAGAAACATTAGGAACAACCTGTTGAAAATAGCAATGCGTATGTATATAAGCGGCGTTCATTTGTGTTCACAGTACCCCTTGTTGATTGTTTCAATCGAGCATTGAATTGTTCGAAGTTAATTCTCTTAAGGATCTTCTCTACCTGCAAACGAGGAAGAATAGGAATATTCTATCTCCCTTTGCAGATAGTGAAGGGTAGGTAACGCAAGCCTTTAACACGTCGTACCTATTTCATTCCTCATTGATTGATTGATTGTCCGAACATTGACTGTTTGGGAATTAGTTCTTTTTGGAGGTATTCCCTGTTTGCAAATAAACGTAGGAAAATCTTTGCAAGTAGTGAAAGGGTACGTAATGCGGACCGTTCTCCCCCGTTGTAATCTGTCATGCCTATCTACTCCCCACTGATTGATGCACCTTTTTCACCCGGACCATTTACTAGAGATACGTCATCTGGCCCGACCAGAGAGCACCCCTAGTGAAAAGGACATATGCAATAATAACGAAGTGATCACTGTATCCTGTTAACAGAAACTTTACCATGAAACAACCTGGAAAGAAAAAAATAGGAAAACGAAAATCAGTAGGCCACTGATGAACATGAACTTTTATTAAACAACGAACAAAGAAACGATAACATAACGTAATGATAAAACCTATTAATGTCCTAGAAACAAGAAAACGTTAAAATATGCCAGTGGTGAGAGACCAGAAAAACAGTAAGAGAAACCAAATCACCCCTCGCTGTCCCACCGCCTGCCACGCCAAAAAAATCGATAGACTAGGGAAAATGCAAGTCAGTAGAACATCCACCCCCACTCTGGAAACTTCCAAGGTGGGGCAGGGTTCCGGCTACGCCCAGCCGGGAGCAGCCCATATAAGGCAGGTCCTGCTGCCACGCCTCGGCCAGGAGATCCTAACGTAGGGTGTAGCCGAAGGAGAGGCCGAGGCCAGCGGGACCCGGCCAGGGGATTGCCTTTACAACGCTGAACAGTTGCAGGGGGGGGGAATGTCTCCTCGACCCTCCCCTCTCTCTCCCAGTCCGGCCGCGGTGGCCCTTGAGAGTTGCAGGTAGTCCCGCCACATGCTCTTCCGGTCCGACCACCAACGGTCGGGGGGCCGAGGCCGACGGGATCCGGCTGCAGCCGATAAACCAAGAAACCCGTTCATGGGGCCAGAGCCAGGGGCGTCCGGCCGACATCCACCGGAAGCCCGGCCCGAAGACGGACGGGACACTTCTTTCTTTTATAATGGCTGCGACAACACTGGGGGGGGATGTCTTGCACATGCCTCCGACCCCCCCCTCGTCCTCATCGCCTGGTCCGGCCATAACAAATCTCAAGCGAGACGCCGTGGGGTGCACTGGGAGGGAGAGACGGTGCGAACAGGCCTCTCCCGCCTCCCCAGGTGGAGACTTCCCAGCTGCACCCTCAGCGCTCCAGGCGGTGGCATCCTAACAACTACAGTGCTGCACAGTTTCGGAACGACCTAGATAACGGTTCTTCCACTGTGGCCATGCTGCAACGTCTCGCCCGGCAGGGTGGAGCCCGTCCGCTCATGTGACCCCGCGATCGCCGGTAGCTGCCGAACTCTCAAAATGGCGGTCGACCTGGCAAGAGCGGGCCCAACATAAAGAAATGGCCCGGTCACTGGTTGACTCCACCACCGTAGTCCTCCACGACCTTGAAGATTCTAGAGGAGCCGCGGGAGTCTCCGACCCCCGATGGGGAATGACTGCCATGATCGCCCGTGGAGTGACGAAACTGTATCCGCGGGACGTCGGCGCTCCCATGCTGGCGCCAGCCTCACTTTGAATTACTACAATCCTGCAGACCTCACTTCCGGTGAAAGCACAGTGTGACCCGGTAGGAAAAATTATTGCACCCCCTCCCCTTTTTGACTGATAGTTCAAACCACCGATCCTTTCCTTTGCCCTTTTAACGGAACTTTGGACTGCCTCCCCCTCTTTTACATTTTCTAGAGAAAACAAAACATTAACCACTACATTAGCATAGCAGTTGACACCAGAACTGTTTTCAAATTGAAAACCAACAACATCTTCAACAGAATCCTTTTTGTTTCTGCTGTGACCCTGCTACAGCACAGGCATTGTCCCCAGCAGTAATTCTGCAATGCCGGTAAGAATAGCTGTGGTGCCTACTGGACTCACTCACCCCCGCGGCGCCCCACGCCGTTTTTTGCTGGGCGGCAACTTACTAGACATCACTTTCGTGCCATCTAGATTTCAGCGCGTTCTGCTGCCTTGGAACTATTCGCACAACAGACCGCTACTGACAAGAATATTTCATTATTGGTGCTGTCAATTTCAATAAATCTATTGGATAATTAAAAAGAAATTGCCACGGTCTCTTCGTTGTTTAAATGTTTTTACTGTTTTTGTTTTGTTGTATATATTTATATGTTATTAAAGTTTTATATTCCTACTACTTTGTTGGAGTGCTATATATTTTTAATGTGACACATAATTGTAAAAACTTTGATGTACAAAGAGTCATTCCTGGAATCTTCCGCTTCAGGCTCGGTCCCCTCCCCAATCACAATACAGGATGGTTTTCAGATAGTAGGAACACGTGTGGTGTGACGGATCTCATCGAGTGTGGGCCTTGATCTACTATAACTCCTTTGAAGAGGGGTGATTCTTTACAGCTGGGGCCATAAACTACATCTGCAGGGCTAGCTGATAGCCTGGACAATCGGACACAGAGAAAGAGGAGTGTCAGAGGGTGCGGTAGTGAATAGGGCGAAAGGGAGGTGTCGGGCGGGCACAGAGTGTGATTCTCAGGGAAGAGCAGCGCAGATGGGGGGAGGTTTATTGCCCATGCATAAGACAGAGAGCGGTGGTGACCAGTGCCTAGGGAAGATGCTTGCGTGGGTGAGGAGCCATGCTACGAATCGACAGCGTGCAGAGAGTGGGTCTGGTCAAGACATCTAAAATGGCTGCCGTGCACGACAAAAGTGTGGCATTTCAAAAAAGGCAAGATGGCGCAGACAATGTTTTTCAACACTTCCTCATTTCCTTCGAATCGAACGTTAACAGACGTTGGGGCATATTACCAAAGTTAAGCGATATTTATCGCTAACGATGCTTACCAACCAATTTTTTACCACTAAGCATCGTCAGAAATTATCGAAGATAAACCTTACTATTATCAAGGTTTATCGCAAATGCGATAATAAACGGCCGCAATGCATGAATATCGCTAAAAACTCAGCGATATTCATGCATTACCGAGCTAATACTCTTAGCCATGTTATCCACCTCCCATTGGATAACATGGCTAAGAACTGCTCAGGGCAGGTGTTACTTTTTGGAGATATTCGCGCTTAGCGCGAATATCTCCAAAAGTTGGTAATAGGAGATAGATATCTTGCATGTTGTAATGCAAGTTATTGTGGTATATGGAACTCATACCATAATCTCTCAGGAAAGCAGAAACTGATCCTTTTGGGACCGCCTAAAAAGGCCTAGGGGGTGAGGAGTACTCTACTTTGCCCCCTTTTCACGTTCCGAACTATTTTATTTTACTCTCTTCTGTAATTACACAAAATACCAGCGATAAGATGCATCGGAGACACACAGTGAGAGAAAGGAGGCCGGAGATGAAGAAGACATGTCAAATACACTTTGGAGATAATATAGTGGCAGAAGGGAAGTAAATATGAGTAAACTTACCATGTAACATAAAAATGTTGCACTCTATACTATAAGTCTCATTTTATACTACAATCACTTCGCTACAACCTCATAAATTAAAAATAAAAATGAATAATGTCTCAAACAATTTTTGATTTCTAAATATAAATTTATTCTTCAGAATTTTCTAAATTTGAAAGAACTAGTAACATGTCCTCATCAGCAATGTCCTCATTAAAAGTCTCCAATGATGATTCTTGTAACTCTATGGTCTCCAAACACTCGATAAATTCGCCATCAAGAGATTGATCAAAAAAATCATTCAAGTCATCTCCTCCTTGTGACAATATTTCATTATTGGTGCTGTCAATTTCAATCAATGTAGTGGAATCATTCAAGTCATCTCCTCGTGACAATATTTCATTATTGGTGCTCTCAATTTCAATCAATGTAGTGGAATCATTCAAGTCATCTCCTCCTTGTGACAATATTTCATTATTGGTGCTGTCCATTTCAATCAATCTAATGGAATCATACAAGCCATCTCCTCCTTGTGACAATATTTCATTATTGGTGCTCTCAATTTCAATCAATGTAGTGGAATCATTCAAGTCATCTCCTTGTGACAATATTTCATTCTTGGTGCTGTCCATTTCAATCAATCTAATGGAATCATACAAGTCATGTCCTCCTTGTGACAATATTTCATTATTGGTGCTCTCAATTTCAATCAATGTGTTGGACAATTCAAAAGAAATTGCCACGGTCTCTTCATTGTGAGCCATTTTATTTTGAAATTGCTTGCTGTAAATTGCAGAAAAAAATAATCACTTTCATTTATCGTCTTTAGTAATACATAATATAAAACTAACTTTATCAAGTATTTAGTATAACAGAAGGACTGCAAATAAATAACAGAAAACATTTTTCAAATTATCTTCAAGTGTACAACATAGTTCCCCATACAAATTAACAACTCACCTTTTTAAAAGTAGCAGAAGTGTTAGTACTGTGTAAATCAAACACCAGAAATTCACCACCAAAAATTCCTCACAAATGTACCTCAGACAGTAGTATCACAAAATGGCTGTGGTTTCCTCTCATTTGACATATATACATAACCAATTAACTTTCATCACACACAAATACAAAACCAAAGTAACATTTTAATTGGTTCTAAATTTCAACACTTTCAAATGTGTTTTCCCCATGCAATTTTCCATAGGACATTTACATACGTCTACAGCCTGAATGGCTGAACGGAATTACACCAAACTTGGCAAAATGGTACATCAAACCTAAGAGGTCAGGAAGGATCTACTATGCCCCCTTATGGTCATTTCCCCCTTCGCTTTGGCCTCCTCTTGTCTCTCAATCCTACCGAGGGACAAGATGGCGGCCGCTACGGACTGTTTGGAATGTTGACAGACGCCGGAGAACCAATCAGCTTCGCAAAGCTCCGTAACGCGAAAAGTACGCGAAGCGGAGCGCTGTTACAGATATATATCTTTTTTTCAATGTTAATTTCTCAAAATCCACTGGAGCACATATATTGAGACCTAGCAAAGGCACATCGGGCTACCAGTCCCTAATATTTTGCCAAGTTTCGTGCAAATCCATTCAGCCGTTCGATTATTATTATTTTGTTTTTTTTTTGCCCCGCGGGGCCCTTTTAAAACCTCCACATCAAACCTAGGGGGTCAGCGAGGATCTACTATGCCCCCTTATAGTTATTTCCCCCTTTGTTTTGACCTCCTCTTGTCTCTCGATCCTACCGAGAGACAAGATGGCGGCCGCTACGGACTGTTTGGAATGTTGACAGACGCCGGAGAACCAATCAGCTTCGCTTCACAAAGCTCCGTTGCGCGAAAAGTCCGCGAACCAGAGCGCTAACCGGTCCGCTGTTACAGATATATATCTTTTTTTAAACGTTAATTTCTCAAAATCCACTGGAGCACATATATTGAGACCTACAAAAGGCACATCGGGCTACCAGTCCCTACAATTTTGCCAAGTTTCGTGCAAATCCATTCAGCCGTTCGGGCTAAAAGTGAGGCCAACCGCCCTATGGAAAACTCAATGTTAAAAACACGTTTTGGGACCCCCCTTTTTTCTCGGCCCCCACTGGACGAACCCCCCCCAAATTTTGAAGGGCTGCTCAGAAACAAAATGTGCCATTTTCCTGAAAATTTCAGCCAATTCCGTCCACAAACACCAAAGTTATTAGACATAGAATTTTCAAAAAACCCATAGAGAAAAAATCCTAACTACATATACCTACTGGCGACCGCCAGTAGGTAATATATATATATATATATATATATATATATATATATATTACCTACTGGCATATAGTTAGGATTTTTTTGAATAGGGATTTCTGAAAATTCTATGATGAATAACTTTGGCGTTGATGGACGGAATTGGCTGAAATTTTCAGGAAAATGGCACATTTTGTTTCTGAGCGTCCCCTGAAAGTTTGGGGGGGTTTCGTCAAGCGGGGGCCGAGAAAAAAGGGGGGTCCCAAAACGTGTTTTTAACATTGAGTTTTCCATAGGGCGGTTGGATTCACTTTTAGCTCGAACGGCTGAATGGATTTCCACAAAACTTGGCAAAATTGTAGGGACTGGTAGCCCGATGTGCCTTTGCTATGTCTCAAGATATATGCTCCAGTGGTTTTTACGAAAATTAACTTTGAAAAATATATATTGGGCTACATTGGGCTATATATATGTTAGAGCCCAAATGTAGCCCAATGTAGCCCAATGTAGCCCAATGTAGCCCAATGTAGCCCAAAGATGGCCACCAGAGAAAAAAAAAACAAATGTAGCCCAAATATCAGCCAGATGTAGCCCAACTATAGCCCAATGACAGAATGTCCCAGAGTGTTCTAAAGAACAACTAGAACGCTAACTCTCTTACTTATGACAAAAGTATGGCACACCTGAAGTCATCTTGATTGGAATAAAGTGGTAACACTTAATACATTTAATTTGAAAAGGAACAAAATGAGGGGTTTCATTTTGCCATAGAAATGTTATATATTACCTACTGGCGGTCGCCAGTAGGTATATATAGTTAGGATTTTTTTGAATAGGGATTTCTGAAAATTCTATGTTGAATAACCTTGGCGTTGATGGGCGGAATTGGCTGAAAGTTTCAGGAAAATGGCACATTTTGTATCTGAGCGTCCCCTGAAAGTTTGGGGGGGTTTCGTCAAGCGGGGGCTGTGAAAAAAAGGGGGGTCCCAAAACGTGTTTTTAACATTGAGTTTTCCATAGGGCGGTTGGACTCACTTTTAGCTCGAACGGCTGAATGGATTTCTATGAAACTTGGCAAAATTGTAGAGACTGTTTGCCCGATGTGCCTTTGCTAGGTCTCAAGATATGTGCTCCAGTGGCTTTTGAGAAATTAACGTTAAAAAAAATATATATATCTGTGACAGCGTCCCGGTTGTTGTGTTGTGTGGGTGATGTAAGTACCAACATGTAGGTACCAATGAAGAGTCTGAATTTCAATGTACACCGTCTCCTCTATAGATATTTTGTATGTTCTAATATGGGTTATTTAAATGTAAATGTGTGGAAAAGCACTTCATGCTTTAAAGCAATTGTATTTTTGAACTGATTGTTCTTTCCTCTTAGTCCTCCTCTTTGGTTTTTTTTCCCCACACTCTTCTTCAGCATGATAGTTGATAAATTCGTTCCCTCAAAAAATTTATATACATAAAAAATTTATATTAAATACATATAAAATATATTTTTCCTTTAAAAGAAGAATACATTTTACAGCTTTTGATATTTGCTATTAAAAAACCATTGAAATACACTGAAAAAACCATAGGTTATAGACCATATATAGGTAGGAATTAGCATTTACAAAACCTTATTTTACTCACACAAAACCATTGAAATTCGCATATATAGTTAGTTGCACTAACTATATATTGCGCACCCGCAATCCACTGCTGATCATGTCACATATTACATCATTCATGACATGGTCAGTGACATCACTGATGACATCACTGATGACATCTCAAATGACATCACTGATGACATCACTGATGACAACATCCAGTGACTGTATGTTTCTGTAAAGTTAAAATATGTCTTACATATTGAAGAATGAGTGGATGTATAAGTGTCTGGATGAAGGATTTAGTAGGTGCATGACTGACTGTATGAGTGAGTGATTAAATGTGTCTCACTGAGTGCATGGGCTAGTGACTAAACTGTCTTAATTTGTGCATCATTATGTCTGTTGTTCTGTAAACTGCTGCATGTGTTGATCAGTAGCTATATGAGTAACTATATGGGTTATTGATTGGTTGCCCAAGTATTTGTATGGGAGACTGAGTGTGTGTGTGGGTGGCTGGGAGGTGTATGACTCTGTGCATAGATGTGTGAGCAGTTGATTCACTAGATGTATGGGTTCAAAAGTGCATGTGGAAACAGCTGTATGGGCGGTTGACTGTGTGCATGAGTGTATTGGTGAGTGAATGGATATCTCAGTGCTACATGTCAAAGTAAGTACATATGTAAAACACAGTACATGTGAGAGTTGACATATATAAATAACTGTGCATAAGAGCCAGTGAATATGTGAGTGGCTGTATGGATCATTGTGAACTTGTATCAGGGATTGTATAAGAGAGTAAATATGTGTTAGTATATGTTTGAATAAATAAGGTGTGTATAACTGTATAGTTGAGGAAATGGAGGTGTGATTGATTCTTTGCATGACTGACTAGGTGTGTGAGTAACTCCATGGATGAGTGACAGTCTGTGAGTGTCTGTTTACACTGAGTGTATCTGAGGTTATATTAGAGTCTGAAGAGGTTCATCGTATTATCACATGAATGATGTCATCAGTGATGTGATCAGTAATGTCAAATGAGATGTCATCAGTGATGTCATCAGTGATGTCATTTGAGATGTCATCAGTGATGTCATCAGTGATGTCATCAGTGATGTCATTTGAGATGTCATCAGTGATGTCATCAGTGATGTGATTTGTGATGTCATCAGTGATGTCATTTGAGATGTCATCAGTGATGTCATCAGTGATGTCACTGACCATGTCATGAATGATGTAATATGTGACATGATCAGCAGTGGATTGCGGGTGCGCGATATATAGTTAGTGCAACAAACTATATATGCGAATTTCAATGGTTTTGTGTGAGTAAAATAAGGTTTTGTAAATGCTAATTCCTAACTATATATGGTTTATAACCTATGGTTTTTTCAGTGAATATATATATATATATATATTTTTTTTTACCAATGTGCATGCGCATAGGAGGTCACTCCACAGTGCCTTAGTACAATGCATCCTGTTCGCTTTGTCCATATTTAATTATTTCATGGCGACGCGTTTCTGGATACCAATCCCTTCTTCATGGGCAGCAGGCAAGTAAATGAAAAGTGCACCACCTTGTACTTTTCTCGATTTTTAATCACTCATTTAGTATGCACGCCCCCAGTGGGCGTCTACAATTGCCTTGTGGGACATTGAGTCTCGTGGTGCGCTATGATTCTTTCCTTTGGTAAGGTCATTAATCTTGCTTGCATTTCAAAACCATTATTTACCTTAGTAGGTAATGTAGACCAAGGTAGCAGGCTAGTTAGCATTGGCGCTGTGCTTTTCAAGTTCAGAAAGTTCCAAACTGCAGTCTCGCAGGCTGGTTTCTTTACTCCCCAGCCTGCGACGGTGCTCCTCCCCACTGCTGGCTGCAGTGTGAAATCTTTTAACCAATGTGCCTGCGCATAGGAGGTCATTCCACAGTGCCTTTTTCAAAAACATTGAAAAAGCTAGATCTAAATCCATGCTTGTAAGCCGCACTCAATTATTGAGTAAATATGATGTTTCGGACGACACGGTCATTCAAAGTGCCGATATCTTGCCAGAGGGCAATGTACAAGGTGTAAAACTTCCTGATCTATTTAGGATCATAGTTGGATACTCTAATCAACACAAGGACTTACGTAAAATCATCAACAATAGTTGGCCAATTAAACTTAAGGATGCGGTCATTGGCAACACACTTCCGAAAAAAGTATCTATCACTTACAGTCGTGCACCCTCTATGAGGGACAGACTGGTGGAAACAAGCCCTGAAGTCCTAGAAAAACATCTTGGTTACAAACCAATAGAGGTTTCTACAAGTGCAAAACTTGCAAATCATGTACCCAAGGGACTAATAAGAAGACGTTCAAGGATGGATTCAGCAATAAAGAATATCAGATAATTAAGGTTCTGACCTGCAAGACGGCGTATGCTGTCTACATACTTGAATGTCCCTGCTCTCACAGATATGTAAGGAGTACGAAACATCCAGTACACAAGCGTATACACTACAACATCTGAGGGCAATTGTCAATCAGGACAACACGTACCCGGTAGCAAGGCACTTTAAAGAATACCACCAAAGTAACAACAATGGCCTCAAATAATATGTGTTAGATTCTGTGAGTGACAGTAGACGAGGTGGTAATAGGGAATCAAAATTGCGCAAATTTGAGACCAAATATATCTTACAATTAGATACCAAGCAGCCTGGGGGCCTCAATCTTACAGAGGAACTTCATACCTGCCTATATTAGCAGTCTGAGGCTCATCCAGGATACAATTTAGGTCATCAAATTTACATGATTATGCAGTAGGGATTATTTTAAATAGCTTTTGATATTTTTGATAATTATTTATTGTTTTAATAGGGTATATTTTATTGTATTTACATCCCAGACTGTTATCAATTAATTTGCGCACCAAACAAATATATAGTGGACCCTACTGTATGCCATTGATTAGGTCCAATCTATTTCAGCTCAAATTAGAGTATCCTCTATCACCTAGTTCAGTAATTTATCTAATTCACTATTGGTCTACTACTTGAGTTTTTATTCAATAGATACCTTGCAACTGCTCCTTACAGCTAAACTATGTAAAACATCTATACATAACGTTTGGAATGTGAAATGTATATAGCTTATTCAGCATTCATTGAATCATTCAGATTTTTTCTTGATTCTGCTTATATTTAATTGTGTCCTATGAGGACTTAATTTGGGACCACGACCAGTTTAGGCCATTCCAACCTAGATAGAACTGGGCTTAGTCTATCTATGGTAGTGAAATTGTTGAACAAAACACAATAAACTGTTTTCAACTACTAACACATTGAGCACTTTTACACATTTATGGGCATTAAGCACTTTATGGACTGGTCACAAGTGTGAGTTATATGCTAACAGTATTTTACTTTGATTGTGGATTTATCCCAGAATTTGACATGTGATGAAAATACGCTATATTGATGTAGTCACAAGAGTTGTCCTTGGTGCAGCATGACATTTAGAGTGGTTGATTCCAGGCTGGGACAATTGAGTGCCATTATTTTAGCATCGGCAAATTTTAAAAGCGACTCATTGTCCTTGTTGTGCAAATATGTATGTCAATATGATGTTATTAGGATACTATTATACACACATGTATTTTACGTTTGATAATTTTATTGGCTATAATTGCACATTTTTCTATGGTATTATTATAGAATTGATGCGATATTTTGCACAATGTTTTGCACTAGTATAGCGATATTTGCACATGAAAATAGGAATGGAATGTTATCCCAAGTGACATTACTTGGTTTAATCTGTATTTAACTATGATACAGTAAGTTTTATCCTATATTGTTTTCAACTAATTCAATCATGAGTTGTAAACGTAAAACAAATTTGTTTTCTATGTCTACTCCATGTGACCTAATTCATCATCAGCATTTGCACTTTAAAAATGGGTGGTTCACCAAATCACGCTGTCATGTGATCAAGGCTCTACGGGTCCGAAACGTTATGGCGACAGCACTGAAATAAATTTACTGGCATCTTATTACCGTGGTCCATGTCCGTTCCTGCATGCTGCATACGAGGATTGCTTCAGCTTGAAAGCGACGGATTTTTGTGTATATATATATATATATTTTTTTTATTTTTTATTTATTTATTTAAGAAGTTTTATATAGTGCTAGCCTGACCGGAGGGTATCGGAGCACTTCACATTGGTTACATAACATAGGAAAAGGTATCAGCACAGAGTACAGTAAGGCAAGACAGTTCAGTATATACATATGTATGTATATATATATATATATATATATATATATATATATATATATATATATACTTCTACCAAGTACACAATGCCAGCACTAATGGGAGCTTAAGATCCAAAATTAATTGGAATTAAACACAAAAGGCGCGTTTCTGCAACTGCCTTTCTCAATATCCTATATATATAATATATAATATAATGTCAAAAATGTTGAGGACAAAAATACCATGAAGGTGAGTTTCTATAGGTAAGTAAAGTTTTCCTGTATAGAAATCCATATATGTATATATATATATATATATATATATATATATATATATATATACATATATATATATATATATATATATATATATATATATATATTCAAAGACTTTGCGAGAGGATTAGTTTCCGGGATCCGAATCCCATTGTCAGGTGGCGTGTAACACTCGGCCAATCCCACCGCCAAGTTTGTCAATATCCAAGATTTCCGCTACGGTAAGCAACACACGCTCTCAGAGAAGGTACAGCTAGTGGAGGTTTATTCACAAGGTAACGCTACGCGTTTCAGCACAAAGGTGCCTTGATCACACGTTAACCGCAAACCAATCAGGAACAACTTTAAGTACAAACAGAATGACCACCTTAATTAGTAAACACAATAGAAGGACATATACTTCATGAAAATTGCGTCGGCCATTTGTAAATGGTCTATTTACATTCTATCTCTATTGAATCATAGAAATATTTAAATCTGAAACAATAAATTGCCTTAATTCATAGCATAGAGATTGTATCATTTTACAAGTTAATCAAAGTCCGAGATCAATTATAACGAGACACTCAAGCCTGGTCAAAACATATTATGAGTATGCCTTTTGTACTCAATAATACTCGTGGATTAGAACAAAAAGAAAAGTTTCCTTTCCAACTAATATACAGTGAAGCTCCTGTGGAACAATTCAACATCTAGTGAGACTACATTTGCGTTTGCCCTCAAACATGTTAATAAATAAACAACGTATAGAGAAACATTGCTTGACCACCTATTAATTAAATTTACGGATGGTTTCTGATCCGAAATTCGCGCAAGCTGCCACAGGCATAATAATATTGACAAGTATATATAATGCGCTATGATTAGGAGATATACTGGTTATAGGCATGCAATGCAGTCGAGGTTAAATTATGCATATATGGTAATACATTTCCTCATTTAACCCAATTACAACTGGAAGTCTATGTAATAGCATCATGATGCACATTTCCGAGTGAAATGTGCATTCTGGATCAGAAACCATCCGTAAAATTATACAATCTCTATGCTATGAATTAAGGCAATTTATTGTTTCAGATTTAAATATTTCTATGATTCAATAGAGATAGAATGTAAATAGACCATTTACAAATGGCCGACGCAATTTTCATGAAGTATATGTCCTTCTATTGTGTTTACTAATTAAGGTGGTCATTCTGTTTGTACTTAAAGTTGTTCCTGATTGGTTTGCGGTTAACGTGTGATCAAGGCACCTTTGTGCTGAAACGCGTAGCGTTACCTTGTGAATAAACCTCCACTAGCTGTACCTTCTCTGAGAGCGTGTGTTGCTTACCGTAGCGGAAATCTTGGATATTGACAAACTCGGCGGTGGGATTGGCCGAGTGTTACACGCCACCTGACAATGGGAATCGGATCCCGGAAACTAATCCTCTCGCAAAGTCTTTGAATACTACGGAGGGATCCAAACCGGCCGAATTGAAAAACGACTAACGTTGTGAAACCCGAAGCAGAAATACAACCGCCTCCCGCCCTGAAGGTAAGAGCTGTTCCTGTCTTTTTTGCCCAACTGTGCGAAGCACCGGCGCAATTGCGACGTGGCTCCGTTTTAGCGGGGTGATTAGCTTGAGCAAGTTCGAACCGAGGGCTAGCGGTTATAAGAGACGTGCAAAGTCTACAGATTTACAAAACCAGTTATTCAAGACGCAAATTCATTAAACAAGCCATAAAGTCTTTCATCTGTTACTTCGGTTACAATATTAATCAGGCGGCATCAGGAACTGCTGATTCCAGCAGGGACAAGGTACAGCGCTAACAAAATACAAACGGGAATGCACACCGTTATTCTACAAGGTGTAACCTACGAGTGCATTTTTCAATACTGAACACATGCCATATTTACTTTGAACATTCAGATTGCTATATCAATATGGAAGAAGAAGACGAACGAAGGAGGGAGGCAGCCACATTATTTGCTAGAGGACCAGGGAAAGCAGGAACCAGTCTCGTGACACTTGAAAAAACTGAGAGCAGCTCACTCATATTGCAACTAAGAAAATATGAAAAACTAAGGAAACAAGAAACCTCCAAATGGTGGGAGGCCACATCCCTTCAAGATTATGTGGATAAGAGTATGGTACCTCGGGGATTGAGAATTTGTATCACCCCGTCACATGAATCGCCCAATGCTCAAATGTTAGAGGAATGGTCACAAAATTCAGCCGCGAGCAGCAAAAATATGTTGTGCATTCTGATCAAATATGCATGGGAAGATCGTGAATCCATAATGAAACAACTTAAAGAACTTGAAGAGGAATTTAGCAAACATCCTAATCAAGACATGATTAATAAATTCAAGGATGAGCTAAAAGTGCGCCTCAAAAAGAATGAAGAAGATATAAAATATCGTAAACAGCGTAAGTTACATCGAGACTGTGGAGACTATGACAGCGGTCGAATACTTACTTACAGTCCTAAATATGATTACCTGTATAAACAAGACAACACCATAACAGAGACATCTGAACCACAAGAAGTTGAAGGAGCGAGCTCCCCTACTGTTATTGCTAGTGAGCCAGACTCAGATGTGTCACGACATTCCATCAGCACTGCTTCAGATACAGAAAAAGTGGTCAAAAAAACGGCGACTTTTTTAGAGGAGTTCAGGGTCCTCAGGACCAGACGGAAAAAGGAGGCGGAATCACAACATCAGCAGTCATTCCAAAAGACACCAACTCGTGGGAGACCAAGAGGACAAACAAGAGGAAGAGCAGATCACAGAAGAGACGACTCAAGTTCCAGCAGAGAAAACGGAAAGAGTACAAAGCCGGTGGGATCCAAAAGGGGCGGCTACAGACGAAGACGCTAACTATGGATGACGAAATGGTAAATAAAACTATCATAAACTTGTCCTCTAGAACATTGACTCTTAAAGAAAAACGTATTCTCTGCTTGGGATTGACTTTTTGCCCCAGTGAATTGCTTAGTTACTCTGACACCCGGATAGATATTTATAAGTTTGGTAGGAAACTCAAACTTCAAAAATGGCACTCACTTAGACCTAGAGAAAGTAATGATATATCTACTGTAGAAACAGATATGCCTGAACTTACCATTAATGATCAAGATCTTTTACTAGATGTATATTCACTAGGTGGTGTGTCAACAGATAGTCAACCTGATGACTCTATTGTAGGAGTGAGGGAAACTAACATGAATAGGGCAGCATGTACTAGCTTCAAACCTAGATCTGTCTTCTATCCCATTATGCCACACGACCCAATAGACACTTTTCAAGAAGTAGTTAACAAAGAACTTGCTAAACTCAAGCATAAACAATATAACAGAGATCCCTGGAATAGGAATCTGTCCAAACAAGAACGTGAGTTTATTCTTTCTTTGGCAGATGATAACTCTGTTATATTGAGGCCCTCTGATAAGGGAGGGAATATTGTCTTGTGGGGGAGGGACCTATATGTAAAGGAAGCCCTCAGACAACTTGAGGGCGATATCTTTTACACCAAATCTAATTCCAATGAGTACAATAACAGCATAGAAGAAACATGGAATAGACTACATGATTGGCAAATTGAGGGGCTCCTCTCATGGCAGGAATTTTGCTTCCTTAAACGTGATTATCCTAAACTGCCCATTTTCTACCTACTTCCAAAGGTTCACAAGAATCTCTTGGAACCTCCAGGTAGACCTATCATATCCTCCATAGGAAGTGTCAATGAGAATCTGTCTATATATATTGATCACTTCCTTAAAGATTATGTCATCGAACTTTCTTCCTATACTAAGGACACAACTGATTTTCTCAAAAAAATAGACACCATTACACTGACAGAAGGTTCCATATTAATAACTATGGACGTCAGTGCTTTATATACCATTATTGATCATACCCAAGGTATGGAGGCCTGTTACCATTTTTTTTAAAAACGTGAAATAGGATTCAGAAACCACACTGTCATGCTAATAGAGATGATGAAACTATGCCTACGCAACAACATATTTATGTTTGATGGTGTCCTCTTCAAACAAATCCGTGGAGCGGCCATGGGTTCAGCTTTTTCTCCCAACTTTGCCAATCTGTTTTTGGGCAAGTGGGAAGAAGCAATTATGACCAATGTAGATCTCAAAGATGACTTCACAAAGGTACACATATGGTCTAGATACATTGACGACCTCTTTGTTATCTGGCGGGGCACAGAGGAAGAAGCAGTTAACTTTATTGCTAAGCTCAACCAGAATAGCTATAACATCCATCTCACACATAACATCAGCAGAGACCAAGTTGACTTCCTAGACACAAGTATTGAGATTCGGGAGGGCAAACTTATCTCCAAATTACATAGAAAGGATACTGCAGGGAATAGTTTACTGCATGCCCTCAGTGCCCATCCTGACCCACTCAAATGGAGCATCCCGTACGGGGAGCTCTTAAGAGCTAAAAGAAATTGTACCAAAGAGGAAGACTACATACATGAAAGCAACAACATCCTTAAACGGTTTAGGGAAAGGGGTTATCCAGAGGGGGTACTCACTAAAGCCGTCTCAAAAGCTTTCACTGTTCCTAGATCAGATACCCTTAATCCCGTGCCTAAACCTACTGTTGCCTCAGAATCTCCTAGAATCATAACCACGTTTAACCAGAAATCCAAACAAGTCCAAAAAATAATGGCCGATAATTGGAAAATTCTCAAATCCGATTCTATCATAGGTCCCAAACTGCCTCATAGACCTCTCATAACGTACAGAAGAGGCCGTAACTTAAGGGACATGTTGGTCAAAAGTGATATCACAGACAAGAAGGGTCAACATATCCAAGAGCTTAGTGGATTCTATCCTTGTGGCCACTGCAGGGCCTGTCGGACAAGCGTTATGGTGAAAGATTTTGAGATACCAGGGACCAACACCAAAAAACAAATAAAACAATTTCTAACTTGTAGTTCTACCTACGTGATATATATTTTGGAATGTCCATGTCACAAAAAATACGTGGGCAGTACATCATGCATGGCGAAGAAAAGAGTCCAAGAACATTTGAGGGCCATCAACAACAAAGACCCTAAATACCCCATTGCAAGACATTTTCAAGTTGCACACCAATCAAATAACGATTTGTTAAGGTACTATGCAATTCAACAGGTCAACATTGGCAAGCGGGGCGGAAACCGAGAACTTGCCCTTAGGAAAAGAGAATCCAAATGGATATTGGAATTGGAGAGTAAATTTCCTGGGGGGCACAATTTGGATGAGGAGCTTGCCACCCATCTCCACTTGGATTAATTCTACCATGCTTGAACTGTAACATTCATTGAATTGGTCCCTCTTTATGCAATTGTGTCTTTATATGTAATATTGGCAATCTGATTTGTTCATATAATTTGGTTGATGAATATACAACCGTTGTGTTTTTTAACCTGTTTTTTAACCTAATTTTAATTATTGTTTTGTTACCTTGTTTTCCAGGAGCTTGTCTGGGGCACACTATTCCTTAGAAAATTCGAGCACTGCACTGACCCTCACATGACTGAATTTAATAGAAGATTATCACCTCACCATGATAAGCTAAGAAACACACCATCACTTTTCTTACTACTTAAACCCTTTTGATCCTTTGGATCTAGATGCACTCTGTTTTCCTTGACGGAATATTTAAAGTTACAATCTATTCTGATCACCTTTTTGTTGAGAGACACCATCATGTTCTTCTCTCGAATTCCTTGTAATTTCGGGGACATAATAGAGACTTGCCTGGTCACTTTGGAAACTTTGATCTGGACCCTCTCGGGCACTAGACCGAGTGAAATGTGCATTCTGGAAATGTGCATCATGATGCTATTACATAGACTTCCAGTTGTAATTGGGTTAAATGAGGAAATGTATTACCATATATGCATAATTTAACCTCGACTGCATTGCATGCCTATAACCAGTATATCTCCTAATCATAGCGCATTATATATACTTGTCAATATTATTATGCTTGTGGCAGCTTGCGCAAATTTCGGATCAGAAACCATCCGTAAATTTAATTAAAAGGTGGTCAAGCAATGTTTCTCTATACGTTGTTTATTTATTAACATGTTTGAGGGCAAACGCAAATGTAGTCTCACTAGATGTTGAATTGTTCCACAGGAGCTTCACTGTATATTAGTTAGAAAGGAAACTTTTCTTTTTGTTCTAATCCACGAGTATTATTGAGTACAAAAGGCATACTCATAATATGTTTTGACCAGGCTTGAGTGTCTCGTTATAATTGATCTCGGACTTTGATTAACTTGTAAAATGATACAATCTCTGTGCTATGAATTAAGGCAATTTATTGTTTTTGATTTAAATATTTCTATGATTCAATAGAGATAGAATGTAAATAGACCATTTACAAATGGCCGACGCAATTTTCATGAAGTATATGTCCTTCTATTGTGTTTACTAATTAAGGTGGTCATTCTGTTTGTACTTAAAGTTGTTCCTGATTGGTTTGCGGTTAACGTGTGATCAAGGCACCTTTGTGCTGAAACGCGTAGCGTTACCTTGTGAATAAACCTCCACTAGCTGTACCTTCTCTGAGAGCGTGTGTTGCTTACCGTAGCGGAAATCTTGGATATATATATATATATATATATATACATATATTCACTGAAAAAAACATAGGTTTCAGGGACATTATAGTTAGTTGGACATTTCTTTTCTACAAAACCATAGAAATTTCCCCAATAGTTAGTTCAGCTAAATATAACTCCCACCCCCGCAATGCACTGCTGATGACGTCACATATTACATCATTTATGACATGGTCAATTACATCACTGATGACGTCACTGATGACATCACTGATGACATCATCCAGTGATTGTGTGTTTCTGTAAAGTTTAAAAAATGTTTTATATATGTTAATTTCAAGGTGTATTGAAGAATGAGTGGGTGTATAAGTTTCTGGATGTAGGATTTAGTAGGTGCATGACTGACTGTATAATTGAATGATTAATCAGTGTTTACTGAATTGATGGGTTAGTGCCTAAACTATGTCAATGTCTGTATCAGTCTGTCTGTTGTTGTATAAGTTGCTGCATGGATTGGTCAATAGCTACATGAGTCTCTATATGGGTTATCGATTGGTTGCCTGAGTATTTGTATGGGTGCCTGGGTGTGTGTATTTGAGTAAGTCTCTGCATAGATGTTTGAGTGGTTAATTCACTGTGTGTACGGGTTCAAGAGTGCATGTGGAAACAGCTGTATGAGTGTGAGTGTGTGTATGGTGTGTTGGTGAGAGAAAGGATGTCTCAATGTTAAGTGTCCAAGTAACTTCATATATACAAGGCAGTGTATGTGAAAGTTGAACTATTTAAATGATCATAAGTGAGAGTCAGTGATTGTGAGAGTGGCTGCATGGATGAGTGTGTACTTGTATCAGTGATTGTAGAAGAGAGTAAGTATGCATTTGTTTCTGTTTGAATAAGTAATGCGGTGTGTGTTTATAACTGTATAGGTCAGTAAATGGAAGTGTGATTGATTAATTGCATGACTGACTAGGTGTGTGAGTAACTCTGGCTGAGTGTTGGTGTGTGAGTGTCTGTATAAGTGTATGAGTGCTTATGATAGTGTTGGATTGATGAGGGACTACATCTATGAGTGATTGTATGGGTGAATGAGTGGATGTGTTTGTAGACTTAGGAATCAGTTAGTGCATATATAGTAACTGGTATAGTGGGTGTATCAAAGGTTATATTACAGTGTGAGGAGGTGGATCAGATTTTCACGTGGATGATGTCATCAGTGATGTTATTTGAGATGTCATCAGTGATGTCACTGACCATGTCATGAATGATGTAATATGTGACTTCATCAGCAGTGCTTTGAGGGGGCGCGAGTTATAGTTAGCTGAACTAACTATAACGGGGGAATTTCTATGGTTTTGTATGAGAGAAATGTCCAACTAACTATAACATCCCTGAAATCTATGTTTTTTTCAGTGAATTTCTAAGGTTTTTTAAATGCTAATTTCTAACTATAACGTGCCTGAAATCTATGTTTTTTTCAGTGAATTTCAAAGGTTTTTTTAAATGCTAGTTTGTAATTTTAATATTTATAAAACCTTTCTTGTTATCTGTAAATTATTATTATTTTTTTAGTGATATTTTGGAATTGTAATGTCGTTGAATTATTTATTTATTTTTCAAAATTATGTAATGTCTTTTGTGTTCTAAAATATATATATAATTTTTTTTAATGAAGGAAAAGTGATGTCGCGCACCCATCGTATACCCATCTTGGGTGGTGTGTGGCTTTAAGCCGCCATATTGCTAAAGTCGCAAAGGATGCACGTTTGGCGGGCGACGGGTGCGCGGTGTCTGACCCTGTGTAACGTCATATGCGTATGAGATCGCGCCGTGTGCGCGTTTGGTGTGTGATGTCTTTACGGTGCCTGGCCCTGCGTAACATCATATCCGTAGGAGATCGCGCCGGGTGCGCAACCCTTGCAAAAGAAAATATGATTTAAATCTATATGTATACAACTTTGATGTATACATCAGGACAAGAGATTATCTAAACTATTTATAAAAATAATATATTTGTACTTGTACTAAACATATTATTGTTAAATATATTTTCATGATTTCGCTTTGGGTGCGCTGGTTGCGCCCCACGTGCATGACTCCCATCCGACTTTTAAAGAGAGCCTTTGATTGGTTCATAAGGCAGGGCCGGTGCTAGGCATGGGCAGCATTGGCAGCTGCCCAGGGCCTCGCTGTCAGGTGAAAGGCAGGGCACCTCCCCCCTGCTTCACTTTGAAATGAAACACTTTTACAGATTGCCCACCTGCTCCAACAGGACCCCCTCCCCACACAATTACAATACACATGCGAGATGTGTGGGGTCGACAGCGTGGTGGCATTCCTGGGGGCGCAGGGGGGGTGCAGGGGGGGCGCAGGGGTGAGGGGAGTGACAAACAGTGGGGAAGGCACAGCAGCTAGGCCAGCAATTATGGCTCACAGTGTCAGGGGCGGGCAGCACCTCTGTTAAGTACCGGCCATTCCTGCATTTTTATGCTAGGTTACAGAGGCCCCTTTGTTTACAGGACCAGCCAGACACAGGTGAGGAGAGGTGGGTGAGGGGAGGAGGGAGCAGCCAGATCAACTGGTGCTAGGGCAGTGTTTTAAGAAATGCCTTGTTACTTCTTCGAAGGCCCAGGGGAGGGGCCCCCTTTCCCTGGGCCTTGAAGCACTAGAGCAAGCTGCAAGGTCAGGGTGTGGGGCCCCCTTCCCTGGGCCTTGTAGCCATTACTCCCTCTTTCTTTTCCTTTTCTTTATTTGATCCCCTGTTAATTGAATCCAAAAAAGAAAAAAGTTTTTGCGGGAAAGATCATTCTTTTTGTGACATTTTTCACTTCCAAAGTGCAGCCTTGGGATGGAGAGAAATAAAAGGTTCAAAATGTAAAAAAATAACTAAAGCAAGACAGAGTGAGTAGAAAAGGGGCCAGATTGATTTTATTCCCACCCAAAACACATTAGTGCCACTCCACAGAGTTTGCCAGTGAAGCACTACTTTTGTTTTCTTGTCTTTCTCTAAACAGCATTGTTTTCCCTGGGTGGGGAAGTGCATCATTTCTGGATGTACTGCAATACCTGCTTGATGGGCGGACTGGAAAATAAAATGCATACCGCTGCTCTGTATTCACGAATGTGGTCTTTTAAAACCATATTGCTTTCATTTTTTAAAGATATAAGCAATGGGCATTGAAGCAAGTCCGTTCCGGCTCTGTAGTCATGGCCTTAACTTTTCATGCAAAAGCACTCATTGATTTCTGAATAATAAGTGCAAAAGCGTTAAGGTAACCATGTTGTTCCTGCTTACATTTCACATTCTTTAATTAATCTTACATTCCTTATGAGTGTTTGCTTTTTCCAGAATGTTGTCATTTTTTTTTAGGTACCATATTGCTCTTGTCTAGCGCGTAATTTGAATTGAGTCGCCTCCAGGTGTTTGTAGTGGGGCGCAATTGGGTTGTAGTTGAAGGCAGTGAGAGTTTCTCTCAGTGGGGTAGTATGGTGTTCAGTGGGGGAGAAGATGTGGCACTGTGGTCAAAGCTGCCGAATTTGGAACTGGGAAACCAGGTTCAGCCTTTATGACCAGTCCATGAGACCACTCTACTGAGAGAGCACATTTCCATGCTAGACCTTGGAAGGACCCGCAAGACCTTAGAAGGCCTGATGTCTTAGCACCAGCAGGTGAACCCTAGCAGTGGCAAGTGTGGGTTAACCTTGAAGGCCTGTCTACCACAACCCCTATTGAAGCTCACCACAAGTCTTTTGGGCAGGCCTATGAAGCAACACACCCTAGAGCAACAGTGACTCTGTCATTGAGGTCACAGGACCATTGAGCATTGAGGCTCTAGGGCGGTGCAAACGGTGAGATCACACTGAGTTCTGATTTTTGGTCATGTTTGCGAGTATATTATGTTTCTAAAAGCACTTGTTGCCTCCTTCCTGGCCTCCAGCAAATTTTGGCAACAATAAAAATGTCATGTAACTCCTGGGATTAATGTTCTTCTTAGAGAGAGATGGAGGTTTGTCAAGTGGAAGTTTTGACTTGTGGAAAGGTAGCACAGAGGGTTACTGTGCTTGCTGCAAAGAACATGTACCATGCAGATCACTAAATCCACATAATGTAAATAGGCCAGTGGGTTACTGCTTTTGTCAGAGAGATCCTATTGTTAATTGCAGTTTATAAGTCAAAATCCTAACATAGAATGATGAGCCATTAACTGTCAACTAAGAGCTGCATGCCAACTGCAAGGTATACATTACATCGTTATGTTTTTTTTCCCCAGACTTTGATTAACATAATGTTGCAAAAAGGGTTCATTTGAACAGTAATCAATTCTGGTTATTAAAGAGAACCCCCAACCATGGTATTACGTTCTAAATTCAGAGTTTGTGTGTTCTCCAGATCAATCACTATTAAACTATACTGCCTACTAGTATAATTGTCATGTGACTCCTAGTCCTTTGTCCTATGTAACACTACCTATTGTGATTTACACAGGTATGATTGGTTGCCTCTGTGTAATGTGAGATATAAAGTTCTCTGACACTCTAAACTGGTATCAGTGGTGTTGTTAATCAAATTAAATGCATCTGAGAGAGAGTGTAGTTATGGAGACTTGAGGGGCACTGTTAATGGGTGGTAGTGGGGGAATCCGTGGCAGAGCAAGTCATTAGGGGGAACCAACATTGTCGCACAGGGCTCCACCAGCGCTAAAGCTGGCCATTTCTATTTCCTACAGTTCTAACAACAAATCAAAAACGTTGATTTGACAACCCCTTGAATCTGTAGCATACCTTTAAGTCAATGTATGATTTAGAAGTGGTCTAGGTTGTTCTAAGTCTTTTTTTGTTTATGTACAATCTTTATTTATTTGCAATGGTGTCTTGTAATTTTGTACTATATGTGTTGTGTTTTTGCACTTAACATAATTCTGGCGAGTAAAGAGCACACACACAAAAAGATTGTCCTACGTCTCTTAGCATGGGAGTGTGGGTTTCTGGTGAGAGGACTTACGTTAAAACAAATTACGAAGTATTAATGTCATCCTAAGGTAGCACAACAATGGCACAGCAAGATAAGGGAGACTTTTGAAATGTGCAATTATGTCCATGTGTGAGAGGTTTTCTCTTGTGTAATTTAATATTTGGAATGATCCCGCCCCTCATTACCTCAACAGGATCTCCCCCTTTATGAGGCAGAATTGGAAAGTGTATCATGCACTCATCTGGAAACAATCAGTTAACGAGGAGTAAATAATATACATCTTTGTGAGACCTGCACCTAGCTTTTCCATCTAATGAGACAAATGTAATCTATTTAACAGTTTTAACATTTATGGACTTATTTATTTTGCATATTTAGATTTTTGTCCATGTTACTGATATCCACGTTAGGTCTCTTCAGTGATGCTAAATAAGATCAACAGTCCTGCGATGTCACTTCTTGTGATGTTACCAAGGGCGGGACCTCCAATAGGGCGGAGGAGCGTCGCCCCACTACTTTCTCGCAAAAGCAGAAACACAAAATGCTAAAACAACCGTTTTATATTTCTACTTCTAGCACTGCGGGGAATCAGAAGTGTTTGGTTAGGGGCTGGCGGGTCTTCTTTAGGGCAGGAGAGGAGTGCCATGCCAACTGCTAAGGGCGCTGACTGTTCTACCAAACCAGTCATGCGCACTCTGGCCTTTCTCTATGTAGGCTACAATGCAGACTACATGGAGAAAATGGCCTCCCCATAGGCGCCTGGCTGGTCGGCGCCCTGATCAATCACAACTCTGCCATTGCAGCATTGTGACTGGCTTAGGGGAGGGGAGGGAGGCTGCCTGCTTCCTGTTCCCCTCCACCCGAACATCTGCGAGAACCTTCACCCACGAGTCATGCCGGCTGCGACTGGAAGTTACATGCAAATAAGAGGGGCCTCACACCCTCCCTTTCGCCCGGGGCCCCAGGAGTTCTAGGACTGGCCCTGTCTTTTTTTTTTTTTTTAAGTCCTCATAGCCCGGATAAGCAGAAAGAGAAAGAAGTCTGCTTAGATCACTTCTCCTCTGGGGGCCTCACGTGATCTTGCTTGAAAAAAACAGGTACGGTACACTCTATATCTTGCAATATTACTCAACCATAGGTGCCAATTCCTCCCTGAGATCATCGGCTACCACCAGAGTATTTGCAGACCGATATAGAGGCCTAATCATTGGACTCATTTATACATGTCTGTACCCACATCTCATAGGGGAGCCAGAAATCATTTCGCCTGCATTTATGTGCTCTATCTAAGGTGTTTATATATCTTATTGAAGCCAACCATTCCATTTTACTGGAAGGAGTAATCTTAACCCAGTTCTTACAAATTTCCCTTCTTGCAAGTAATATTAGATAAAAAAATCAATTTTCTAGCATTATTTGCCATAGATACATTATTCTTAGTGAGACCAAAGAATACCAACAGTTCACTCACCTGGAGTACTTCGCCCAGAATGGAAAAGATTATGTTACTCACATCCAGCCAGAAGGATTGAAGTACCGGACAGGTCATAAACATATGCGTATCATCACCTTTCTCTCTATTGCATTTAAGGCATTTCGGAACTACTCCACTCCCCATTTTAGATAGCTTGTATGGAGTCCAATACACCCTGTGGAGACAAAAAAGGTGGTTCCGCCTTAAATTTGCGGGTCGAACTGTGGAATAAAGAATGTCACAGGATACTTGCCATAAATCTTGAATCTGTTCTCCAGGCAAGCTCCTCTCCCACAGCTCCATTGGAAGGTTGAAGTCTCCATCAGCCAGTTCTAGTAATAACCAATAATAATTTGCCACCTCCTTCTTATGAGTTGTTGCAAGTACCAAACTCTCTTCCAACTTATTTATTAGCCCCGCTCAGGGTCCAACAGTCCGACTCCAGCTTAGCATTTGTAAATACTTAAACCTCGAAAGTTGGCCTCTACACATATTTTGGCACTCTTCCCATGATAATAAATTATCTTCCTATATCAACTGTTTCCAGGAAATAAATCCTGCATCCTTCAGTGGTCGCACCAGTGAGTCCTTCGACCATTCTGGGGATCCTGGGGAGTCAAAAATAGGTGCCATTCCACTAAAATAATAGATTTTTAACTCTTTCCTAACTTTATGCCAAGTTGTCGCGAGGCTGAGTAAGGTCTTTAGACGTATTTTTTTTTTAAATCTCGGGTCTCCAAATTTGTGAATGAAACCGTATTCTCCCCCTATAATGTCTTTTAACATTGCTGTATGCATCTTCCCTATTTAAGAGTCATCTGGTGTTTTAAATAACCCTTTCCCACCTTTTAGCAAAAAACACCCAAGCATAATAGGATAGGTCTGGCAGCCTTAGCCCCCCTTTCTCGGACCGTCGGCTGAGTTTTTTCCACGAAATTCACACCCCTTTGGAGGCCCAAATAAAACTAGATATTTTAGACTGTATTTTTTTTAGCCAATCATCCTTGAAAGTCAACGGAATATTCTGAAATAAAAACGTGAGTTTTGGGAGTATTGTCATTTTAATGATGTTAACTCTCCCATAGATTGAATGGGGCAGGTGGGATCATCCTAACAATAATTTCCCTGTCTCCTTATAGATTTTTTCAAAGTTGGTTTCAGGAATTTGTTCGATTTTCTGGGTAATTTTAATACCCAGATATCTCATTTCTGATTTGACACAGCTCTCTTGTGTCATCATGTTCTATGCCATGACTACTGTTTTTCCTTCATTAATTTTGTAGCCCGATCATAAACATTCGGTAGTGCTGTGCTGAGATTTGAGGTATATATTACCAGATCGTCTGCGTATAAACCCACTTTCTTCTCCCACCCACTGGACTGAAAATGAAGTATCTCCTCATGTTTCCTGATTTTTTTCTACCAGGGGTTCAATATAAAAATTGAAAAGTAGTGGGGACAGTGGGCAGCCCTATCTCGTCCCTCTAAGGATATTAAATTTCTCAGTTAGCCTCCCATTAATCAACATTTTTGCAGTCGAAGTGCTATAGATTTGTTTTACTGCACTACAAAATTTTTCCCCTAAGTTAGATAGACTCAATACTTCATGCAGATAAGACCAATTAACTCGGTCAAAAGCCTTAGTTTCGTCTACCGTAATGACCGCTAGTGGAAGTTTGTCTACTGAGGCTAAATCAATTGCACCTATTAGGCTATAGGTTAAATCTCCAAGACTTCAACCTCGCAAAATCCCTTTCTGGTCTTCGTGAAGGAGTGCTCCCACCACCCCATTCAGCCTCTCTGCTAATAACTTGGCAAAAATCTTGTAGTCTGCATTTAGCAGCGATATGGGTCTGTATGAATCACAGCAATCTGTTTTTTTTATCAGATTTGAGAATTAGGGTCACTATGGCATCATTCCAAGAAGGTGGGATCTCTTCACCTGCATTGAAGATAGCTGCAAAAAGTTACCTCAGGGAGGACACCAAATACTGACTTAATTTTTTTAAAACTTCTAAGGGCAGACCGTCATGTCCAGCTGCCTTGCTGGATTTTCCCGAATTTATGGCAGCTTCTATTTCTTGTACGGTTATTAAATTATTAAGACCAACTTTCTGAGATTCAGATACTTTTTCTGGTAAATCCTGGTCTAACCACTCTAGGACTTCTGACCTAGTTGTACATAAGTCTTCTTTGTAAACGTCTTCAAAATATTTTAACATGGTATCTTCAATACTGGTGCCTGCTATAATAGGACTCCCAGCCGACCCAAAATTAAGTTCTTTTATGAAGTTCTTTGCCTGGTCACTCTTTGCCTTCCAGGCAAGTAATTTACCACAGCCTTCCCCATAGTTAAAATGGGCCAACTTACTAGCTTGCCACCTTTCTTGAAGTCGCCTTTCTATTACTGATGACAGATCTGTTTTAAGAGTTTGAATTAAGGCCTTCCCAGCATCCTCTCCGACTTCATTTTGCTGAATTTTGTATTCCAATCTCTGAATTTTCTTCTCAATATTAAGAATTTCTGCCCTGCGCAGTTTATTTTTGTAGGACTGAATTGATGTAATCTTGCTCCTCAAAAAGGCTTTGTACGAGTCCCAAACAATTCCTATTGGAGCACTTCCTCTGTTATTAAGAAAAAACTCCTGGGACTCCAGCCCAAGTTTCTTTATTACCTCGTCGTCAGTAAGTATGGACCGATCCATAGTCCACCTACGTTGTTTTACTGCCGTTGAGGGGACTAGTATCAGTGAAACTGCGGAGTGGTCGGACATATGCGCTCCTACATGGTTTACGTTCTGAATCTGATCTTTTATTTTGAGGTCCACTAAAAACAGGTCAATTCTGGACTGATGTCCATATTTTTTATTGTTAAAGGTGAAGCTTTTTAAGGCACCCTTCTTTTCTCGCCATATATCGCACCATCCGAGATTTCTTATTGTATTTTTGATCAAAGCCCTCGATTTATTATGCATTATATTTCTACTTTAGGTCGAGCGATCAAGATTGACATCTAAGACCACATTGAAATCTCCTGCCAAAATAACCGGGTCGGGGAAATCCAGCAATTCCGATAGTAATTTACTAAAAGGCACAGAATCATCCAAGTTAGGCCCATAATAACTCACTACAGTATAAGTTTGCTCCCCGAATTGAACTTTTGCAATTGCCCATCTTCAATTTTTATCCACCCTGGTTTCGGAAACCACCAGCAGAGGATTAGTTTTTATCAGGATTGCCACCCCCCTTATAGAGAGTTGTTGCTTTGAACATATCAAGTTCTGAACCCATTTTCTACTCTTAAACAACTCCCTCATCTCATCTCCCATTAGATGTGTCTCCTGTAATAAAATGACTTGGGCCGGAGCTTCTTTTAAGTATTGTAGGATCCTCTCACGCCTATGACATCCCCTTAATCCATTAACATTCCACGATAGGAATTCTATAGATGGCTTCTGATTCATTGTCATTCCTATCCATTTTTTCCTTCAATATCCATCCCGCTTCCGGGAATTAGATCTTTTGAGAAGACATTTTTTTTTTTCCTTGATAGGACTGGCCCTGTCATAAGGTTTCCCCTTCTAAACCTTGAAGGATCCCACCCATTTTAGTCATTCTCTCTGCAACTTAGCAGGAGAGACACCTGTTGTGTTTTTGCAGCTAGTCTGTACATTTTTTGGGTGTTTTTTGGAAATATTTGCAAATGGCTTCTTCCAATCCTCAGCAAGAACATATTTCTGATTAAGAAGAGATAGAAGAATCACCTCCCAAAAAGAGACCACAATCCATCATATGGAAATGTTTCACTATCCCAGATGGTGAAAAGAGAGTCAACGCAAGGAAGGTTGATTGGATGATTGGTGCCCTCCCACTTTTCACATGAAGTAGATTCCAGACTATACAGCCTTGGTATTCTATCCACCATGCCTTCCGGGGGCTTCTGAGCAAAGCTTTAGACGCCAGCACGTATTCTTCAACAAATTAAGCGTTGTGTGCTCCCCTTCACTCACAAATCTCTGCCTCAGCCATTCCGTGTTTTTTGCTCTCTTAACTGTGCTTTGCTGCCCTTCTCATATTCTCACATGGGCAGTGTCTCTCTTGCTTTAAAGCTTGCCTGTTGGTTTACAAGCCATTCTCATCCAGCTGTTTTTTTTTAGTTTACCCCCACACCCTATGCTGCCCAACGCATTATGAATAACTGAGTTGTTTGCCTGATTTTGACATGCATTTCTGTACAACTGCAAATAGCGTTCGTTGGTCTTCCTGGGAAAAACACTACCACTAACTTGTACTTGTTAAATAACAAGGTAAAGCCACATTATCTATTTTGGTGAGAATCTTGGCTTCAGAAGACAGCCATATTTGTTTACAAACAGCGCCCCTCCCTCTTCAATGGCACTGCAGCTGGGAGACAGCAAATGTGTTACTTTTGTCTTTGCACTTAATGTATAGGGCTGTGCAAGATGAAGCCTCCTCCGATATAATGTTTTACAAATAAATAAACAATTTGTGCACTGGGGACTTATCGTGCCCATGAGAGAGTTATGCAGCTTCTAAGACGTACTACAGGGCTTATATAGTTCCAAAAGTGTATCCCTTTTACCTTTATGAAAACCTATGTTAAAACATGCAAAACCTATCTCAGTATTTTGTTCACTTTAAAAAAAGAGAAATATTCTATATCTTTGTAGGAACAATACTTCCCACTCTTTGTGGATTTTGGTACAATGTTGAGTCTCTTCTAAACTGAGGTCCTTCCCAACCCACTGTGAAGGTGCACAACTTCAATAGACAAACCTCTGACTATATTAAAGGCAGCTCTGTCTGTAGCTGCTTGTTCATATCTCAGTTTAAGGATCTTTCAAAGCAGCACTGTTTCTAGTAAGGTGAGCAAACAAGAAAGCCTTTTAGGATAAACATAACTGTTGTAATCTGCTTACACTGTTATGTATTCATAGTGGTACATTCCGCCCCCCCCCCCTCTGGACCCTTACCTGTTGGTGTGTTCCACTGGAGTCTGCTTTAGAATGTTGAGATCCTCCAGGCAGTCTGGAGAGTGGGTGACAGAATAAAGACTACTTCCACTTACCATCGCTTTAAGAGTCCTTATTTACAACACTGGCGACGAGGATGGAGCAGGGGGCCAACCTATCACCTCCCCTCTCGGTGCTCTCTCCAATCTGTGCACTGGTGATATAGGGAAATCTTTATTTCACGGTTGTCCTGGAATTTCAAGAGGATCTTCATTCGACGTACCCAGCTAACTAAAGGTTCATAGAAACTACTAAGATTGGGCGTGATCCAAGCGGAAAGTGAAGTTGTTAATTGCCAAGTGCTGAGTTGTCCTGTGTACAAATGAGACGGATGACGTGTCATCACCTTTTATGTTTGATCGGCCGGATCGTCTGTGGGGCCACATCTGTGGTGCCAGTGTGTTGCCTCTGAGGAGGGAACTTCATTTATTATCCCCGTTTCGCCTACTGCCTAGCCGAGTATCCAGACCTTCGCTGCTTCCCGGAGCTTAGAGGAGGGGCCAGCTGTGTTCGTCCCCTTGTGTGCAGGAGAGGCAGTGGCTGTGGTGCTGTGTGATTCACCTTGGGACCTGCAGTGCTTCTTGTTCCTTTTCGTCTGCTTCCCGGAGCTGAGAGGAGGGGCCAGTTGTGTCGTCCCGCTCTGTGCAGGTGAGGCAGTGGCTGTGGGGCTGTGTGTTTCACCTCAGGACCTGCAGTGCGTCTTGTTCCTCTTCATCTTCAGCACAGGTCGTGCTTGTCCTTGCCTCTGTCGCCGCCCTTCATTTCCTCACAGGGCACTTGTGATTCTTCGGAGGTGCGTCGTCGGAGCGCTGCTTGTCAAATTCTCCTCAGTACACTCCTCGTCAGGTTGCCGGCGCACCAGCCACTTCAGCACCAGTCCTACTTTCCGGTTCCTGTCAACAATTCTAACTGCGTTCCTCCATTCCTCCAGGGGGCAGCTTGTCAGTCTTCAAGGTTTCCAGTCGTCAGAGTGTTGTTGTCCGTTCTCCTCAGTGCACTCCTCGTCAGGTTGCCGGCGCACCAGCCGCTTCAGCACCGGTCCTACTTTTAGGTTCCTGACTACAATTCTGCCACACTTCGATCGTCTTTTCTAAGGGACAGTTGCTTCAACAAAAAACAATTTGGAACCCTCCATAACTCCAGGTAAGAATTTAATTTCACAGGGTACTTACCTAATCCACAGTGACTCTAAGATGCTTTACGGCCACCATCAGGACACATTGAAGAGTACTGTTTTTTTCCCTGTTCTTCCCTGTACTTTTCCAGTGGCGTTATTCATCTCAAAAAGCTAAAACATTTTTGTTGTGTGCCCTTGTGTAAACCATCAAAAGCATAGCACCTTTCTTCCCTTCTCCCTGTGTGTCTCGGCGCTCTACACGGTGATACATACACCAATTGAATTCTGTACAATATCCTGTTCTACAGTAACAGGCACACCCTATACTTCTAGTTGGTTCCCAATTACCCTCTATTCCCTATCTTTATCACATTAGATCTATGTGCCCTGTACACCCTGTACGTGGTCAAATTGGGCGTGGGTAATGGTGACAACTTAGTGCACTAGGTACTTTCTGCAGTGCAGTAGAGTGTGTAGTTCTATCATTTGTTGATTGTAAGTACCCTGCATTTTTGTTTACAGTGCCCTGTACACCCTATACGTGGTCAAATCGGGCGTGGGTAATTGTGACAACCTTGTGCACTAGGTAAATTCTGCAGTGCGGTAGAGTGTGTAGTTCTATCATTTGTTGATTGTAAGTACCCTGCATTTTTGTTTACAGTCCAGCTGTTCCTCTGTACAATTTCAGAGTTATTCTGTACCTCAAGGGCACCAGTTTCAGCCTTATCGTGCATGGTGGATACAGTTTACAGCATTTCATGTACTTTTGTAAGGCTTATCTGGGAATATACCTTTTATGAGTTTCCAGACCCAAAGTCATATTCTACATTTCTCGGCCTACTGCCTCAATTGTAATCGTAGTAAAGCACTGTAGTACCTGTCTCATGGCGGCATCATCCATGAACCCTCCCCCCTCCTTTTTAAACAAAATTGGGGATCCAGATATCCACTGGAAAGACTGGATCAACTTATTTGATTCCTACCTCATTGCTATAAGGGAGAAACATTTTCGGCTTTACGTAAACAACATGTGTTACTCCATAACCTGGGAGTTCAGGGAAGGAAAATTTATGACACCCTTCCTAATCCAGAATTAGAGGATGATGAGTTGGATTTAGACGTGTTTAGGATTACCATGTTGAACCTAGAAACCCACTTCAGGGACAAAGTTAATGTGGTCCTAGAGTGGCATAGGTTTTTTTCGCGAGTGCAGGGTAAGCATGAGCCAGTCACCAATTACGTAGCCGCACTCCGGGGTCTTGCTCAGTTATGCGAATTTGGAGATTTGAATGACTCCCTTATCAGGGATCAGCTGGTGAGGTGTACACACAACCAGCGAATAAAAGAGAAATTACTGGCTAAAAATCCCTCTTTGAGAGAAGCCATTGCAATGGCTCAATCCATCAAACACACTGCGAAGTGTATTCTGGAAATGAATCAACCGAAAGAACCTGTCAGTGGTGTGAACAAAATTCAAGGTAATGATCTTGAGGATTATAGAGATGGGGAAGTTCTCAAGATCAGATCTAAGGATATTAAATGTGAGAAAACGATCAGTATTACGGAAGGGTTGAAGTGTTTCCGATACGGGAGCAGCAATCACCTTGCCAACAGTGTTCATTGCACCACACGTAATTCCACTTGCATTAATTGCAATAAAAAGGGCCACTTTGCAAGAGTGTGCAAAGAAGGGGAGATGAATCAGGTAAAGGTGGGACACAATGAAGATGAACAGACTCCAAAGTTTGTGTTCTAAAGGGATGGCAAGGTGATTTTCTGTTTTAGCTGCAAGCCCAGGAGTACAGGCATCATCGTCCTTCTTGTGCCTTTATTTTCTTTTTCCTTGGTACATTGGGGCATGTGCACCGGGGTACTTTGGCCTGCGACATGACATATGTACAAATTGTTATTCTTGTAAATTCAAGTATAACCCACATGCCTTTCTTTCCTCAGGTCCATGTATTAGAGCCATTACATTGTTGCAGTCTGTGCATATGTACCTTTACCATCGACATTATAAGATGCTTATCCTTAACTGGTTTTCTTTCCATAGGCCGTTTTTCCTACAGGTCCTGGGACTCTTCCGTGTCCTGTTCCCCCTCCCCTCCTGTTGCTGGTACATCAAGGGTTCCCTTGACGGCATCCTGGTTAAATTTTCCCCCCTAGTTTCGCATGTATTTTTACTAGACCTTCCCTTAGATATTCCCCCCTTGCCATTCTCCCCTTCTCCCTTCCCCTTTTGTTTTTCCCCTATCATTAGCGAAGGGAGATGTGTTGTAATCTGCTTACACTGTTATGTATTCATAGTGGTACATTCCGCCCCCCCTCTGGACCCTTACCTGTTGGTGTGTTCCACTGGAGTCAGCTTTAGAATGTTGAGATCCTCCAGGCAGTCTGGAGAGTGGGTGACAGAATAAAGACTACTTCCACTTACCATCGCTTCAAGAGTCCTTATTTACAACAATAACCAATAACAAATGTAATTCTGAAATGCGTTACATGTACATCCATACTCGGCATTGTATTTGTATGTGACCGAGTCCCCTCACTTTCCACAAGGTAGTTGATTCAGGAAATTAAAAAAAGGTTCAATTTATTCTATGCACGTTTGACGCCTATGCCTGTTTTTAGTATACAACAAATATAGGATTTACTGTCCCGTGCATATGTCGATCCTATATTGTCATACCGGGCGGGAAGCATTCCTGTCTTCTACATAACTATCTAATATATCTATATTTTCCAACCCTATGTGTACACACCTCTGTGTCAACTGACTGTTGAACGCTTTCCCATTTTCTGTAGCATTTTAGATGCCACAAAACGCTGCGTTATCGTCTGGCATTTCCACAACAGGTTCTTATTGACCAGCTCAAAGAGACTCCTGATGTGAAGCTGAGAAGCATATTAAGCTGGGTCAAGCTTTGCATTAATCAAATTTTGAATCTGATTCTTAGACGCGTAGATTGCACTATGTACATTAACCTACTGAGCTACCTTAATCTTATAATCTACCTCTGCAACAGCACGCTTTGTTTCTTTACATCTCCTCTTCCCTCCCTCAAATTCCAGTTGCCCTTTACCCCTTCCTCGCTTTTATCTTCACTACATTCTCTCCATACTTCTTTAGTGCTCTCACTCCACCCTCCTTACACAGCTACTCCTTCTCCTTTTCCTCTATAATGTTTCCCTCACCTTCTCTGCCTTTTCTCTCCTGCTTTTTCCACTTGCTGCATCTATCCGGTCTCTCCTCTCCCAATTTCACCCTAGCTGTAGCTAACCCCATTTCACTCCCGTGCTCTCTACCTTTCCTCATCACTTTCTACCTCACATTCTGTTTACACAATATGAATCTGTGTGCGTGTGTGAGTGAGTGGGTGCACCAAGTAGATGGGGGTGGCAATGGTGGAACACAGAGTAAGGGGCAGGTGTCATATACTCACTGGCCAAGGTCCCTCCCAGTTTCTGACTTTCTGCACTCTGGAAACAATAGAACAATTTTCTATTGCATAATTAATTAACCAAAAAGCAACATTATGCCACAAAGCTAGTGGGTGAATGTTTACAGATATCCTTTAGCTGGGGTACCTTCTGGCAAGTATAAAACAGGCGTCCCACAAGGCATATTTTCGAACTTTTCTATCTGTTACAGCCTTCTCATCCCAATCCATCATTGTTATTTACATTTTTCATTCTGCATGTATCTCAGGGGCTTATAATTTTGCATCTTTTGATCCATATGATATTTATTATTGTTTTCCAACAATAAGAGCCGTGCTCATTAATAACCATTAGTAGGCATGGTGACCATGTGCCAGTGCCCTTTGGGGACGATGCATTGAGTAGAGCTCCTAGCTTATAAGCGTTTCTAAAAAAAACAATGTACATATTGTAGTGTAAACAGAAGCCGGAAATACCTAGAAGGTACGTTCAAGGTTATTCTTTTCAGCAGTGAATAGTATAATTTAATCATACTCCTGGTGGCTATCCTCCATCCAGTCGACGACGGCCTTCATTCCCTGGTGTAGGTTGGATTTGGCAGTAAGGGGGTCCTTGGTGAGGGAGAGGATCAGTTGTGTGTCTTTGGCGTAGGAGATTATGTTGAGGTCGTGATGTCGGGCGATGCGTGGGAGAGGCGCCATGTAGACCTTGAAAAGCGTCGGGCTGAGGGAGGATCCCTGTGGGACGCCGCAGATGATCTCGGAGGTTTCGGATTGGAACGGGGGAGGCGGACTCTCTGGGTTCTGCTGGAGAGGAAGGAAGAGGTCCAGTCCAGGGCCATGTCTCTGATCCCCTCAGCTCTGATTTGGCTCACCCTTCTCCCTTTCAGGCAGTGTGGTTTTCACTTCTGTGCTTGTTCAGTGGTGTGATGTTGCTGGGTTATGTGATTTGTGCTCTTGGTTGGTGTTGTTACTCTTGCGCATGGTTTGTCTGCAGTTGTGCTGTGCTTATTAATTGTGCATGTGTGCATTGTGCCCATCTCCCCCCGTCCCCCCACTCCATGCTGGTCCCCGAGTCCTGCCTCCATCTACAGCCTGAAGTGGTGGACACCATTTCCTCCATGTCATCCAGCTCCTGGTGTGGCGCGGGACTCCCACCTCCAGTGTGTATTGCTGCCTTCTTGTTGTTGGCTTGTTTCTGACTGTTTGTGTGTTTCGCATCATTCCGGTTGTACTGGTTTTCTTCTATTCTCCTCCTACGCTCTCAGGCTCTATTCACCTTGTCCGAGATGGCCTGCCATGTACAATGTTTTGTTGCAAATGGGGCTTGTAGGGTTGTATACTGGCTCGGGTTGCCTACATTGTGCTTGGCAGTTGTTTTCTGTTTGGTTTGTCTTATTTTTTTCAGGCTTTTGTTGTGCTTATTCCCACCTGCCGTGTGTGTCGCAGGCCTGGCCGTGCTTATCCCCGTTTTCCTCATTGCGAATGGGCTCATCGCACGTGTTTTTGTGTTGTGGTTTGTGTGTTTATCTCCGTCGAGGTGGTTGTATCGTGGACATTGGTCACGATTTCGGCGGACTATAGCATGGTACCGCCGTGTTGTGAATTCCACGTTGACACAGGGTTATTTTCCCGCAATAGGCTGCGATGTGTAAAGTTGCGTTAGCATTTTTTGGTGTTTAGCACACGTTCTTGTGAATATACCCCTTAGACAATAGAACTGTTGATAGTGGGCAACAAAACACAGCTGAGATAACTCATTCTGGTCAGAGAAGATATGAGCTCCTCCACAAATGTCATCTTAAGCTAAATTCTCTCACAGTGTATCTGGAAGAAGATCCCTCTTTTAATTCTCAGTTCATCTTTGTCAGCTCCTGTGTTTCACCATGAATATCACTTGAAAAGTGCCCGTCCTTCTCTTCTACACAGTTAGGGCCTAGTTTAGAGTTTTGAAGAAGGGGTTACTCAGTTACAAACGTGACGGATATCCCATCCTCCGTATTACAATTCCATTATATCCTATGGAACTCGTAATACGACAGATGGGATATCTGTTACGTTTGTGATAATCTCTGGTGCGCTCTATTGGCTGTACAACTGGAATATCTTGTGTTTTAGCCTGCCAGACTATTCCCTCAAGTAACTACAGAGTAAACAGAAATTGTTTCTTACTCTGCAACCCATCTCAATTGTCTCGGCACACCCTTGTTTTAACTGCACATGGGCAGGCTGTCTGCCTCTGTCCAATATGGTCCCATGCCTAGAATAACTGCCTTTTCCAGCGGTCCATTCAGAAGCACCTGCCCTTCAGAAAAGCACTTTAAAAGTTCCTCTTTTGCTGATGTGTTTCCATTTTTCCCCCTTCTTCCATCCCTCAGTGCCCAAATGTAATTTTAGACTGGACACTCACATTCTACATATATATATATATATATTTTTTAAAACATATTATCTCTATCCACCAACCCACATGGCTTAAATATGTTCTACTGGATTTATCACCTATTTATACAGCATTCACATTTTATATGAATGCGGAAAAGCCACATTTGTGTGTATTTCTGCACAAAGAATAATTTCATGATTTTAAGTTTCAAAAAATAACCAGCAACTTTAGCACATATCTCCAAAAATACCACAAGCAAAATGTCAATGATAAAGAATTTGATTTGTGAACATGTAAATTGTAGTCCTGAAGGTCTGAGGCCATGCACGCGCTGGCAATATTTTTAATTGTAAATGAGACATTTGTACTATCACAAATGTGGTATTTTAACTGAATCCTAGATGGACAATATCTACCTAAAAGTTTCTTAACCAGAAGTTGAGACAAGCCTCATTACAATCAAAACCAATATAATATGACAGCTGACTCTGCAGGTCACAGAGAACGAGCTTCCTACCCAAGCTTACAAAATATGCTAGCAAGTGGAGACATGGCACTGGACATGCATAGTTTCCGAATCCTTCATTTTCATGTTCAGCAGGCTGAATGTTAGATGAAAATGGATCTTGTTCATTCAGTTCCATGTTCTAGAACTAACTTAGGCTCCACAGACAATCTGATTTTTGATGGGTGGGTATGACATATATACAGTGCGACTCACTTTCTTTCCTGGAAAGAGCCTTGAACGATATATATATATATATATATATATTCCTCCTAGAAACGCCCGTGCATGAAGACGCCACTCAGCAGCAGTTCTTTCAAACTTGAATTTTAATTAGGCATACCGGCATTTCACATCCCGGTCAATTTGCAGTGCCCAACGCGTTTCGGAGATGCCTATCTCCTTGTTCACGGGCTTGGAAGCGGTCACATTACCGGAAAGGGAAACTCCGACATTTTTTCCTTTTTAATGCCCTCCAATGGGCTACTTTTTAAAAGTTCACACGGAATAAATCACGGCACATTTCCGAACCCATTGGAGGGTAAAAATTATAAAGGGAACTACAAAGACCAACCTGCACCGAGAGTGAACTGTGAACTTTTAAAAAGTAGCCCATTGGAGGGCATTAAAAAGGAAAAAATGTCGGAGTTTCCCTTTCCGGTAATGTGACCGCTTCCAAGCCCGTGAACAAGGAGATAGGCATCTCCGAAACGCGTTGGGCACTGCAAATTGACCGGGATGTGAAATGCCGGTATGCCTAATTAAAATTCAAGTTTGAAAGAACTGCTGCTGAGTGGCGTCTTCATGCACGGGCGTTTCTAGGAGGAATGTTTACCGGCGGGTCCGAGCCGGGAGGATGCACCACTCCACAAAAGAGAAGGAGACCGCAGAGGCACCGGACAGTCCACTGCCTCTAAAGCGGAGCAACAGTTTCCCCGTTAAATAACCGGCATAAGCATTCTGGAGACCCACTGGAGGGTTAAAAAAACACGGAATAAATCACGGCACATTTCCGAACCCATTGGAGGGTAAAAATTATAAAGGGAACTACAAAGACCAACCTGCACCGAGAGTGAACTGTGAACTTTTAAAAAGTAGCCCATTGGAGGGCATTAAAAAGGAAAAAATGTCGGAGTTTCCCTTTCCGGTAATGTGACCGCTTCCAAGCCCGTGAACAAGGAGATAGGCATCTCCGAAACGCGTTGGGCACTGCAAATTGACCGGGATGTGAAATGCCGGTATGCCTAATTAAAATTCAAGTTTGAAAGAACTGCTGCTGAGTGGCGTCTTCATGCACGGGCGTTTCTAGGAGGAATGTTTACCGGCGGGTCCGAGCCGGGAGGATGCACCACTCCACAAAAGAGAAGGAGACCGCAGAGGCACCGGACAGTCCACTGCCTCTAAAGCGGAGCAACAGTTTCCCCGTTAAATAACCGGCATAAGCATTCTGGAGACCCACTGGAGGGTTAAAAAAACACGGAATAAATCACGGCACATTTCCGAACCCATTGGAGGGTAAAAATTATAAAGGGAACTACAAAGACCAACCTGCACCGAGAGTGAACTGTGAACTTTTAAAAAGTAGCCCATTGGAGGGCATTAAAAAGGAAAAAATGTCGGAGTTTCCCTTTCTGGTAATGTGACCGCTTCCAAGCCCGTGAACAAGGAGATAGGCATCTCCAAAACGCGTTGGGCACTGCAAATTGACCGGGATGTGAAATGCCGGTATGCCTAATTAAAATTCAAGTTTGAAAGAACTGCTGCTGAGTGGCGTCTTCATGCACGGGCGTTTCTAGGAGGAATGTTTACCGGCGGGTCCGAGCCGGGAGGATGCACCACTCCACAAAAGAGAAGGAGACCGCAGAGGCACCGGACAGTCCACTGCCTCTAAAGCGGAGCAACAGTTTCCCCGTTAAATAACCGGCATAAGCATTCTGGAGACCCACTGGAGGGTTAAAAAAACACGGAATAAATCACGGCACATTTCCGAACCCATTGGAGGGTAAAAATTATAAAGGGAACTACAAAGACCAACCTGCACCGAGAGTGAACTGTGAACTTTTAAAAAGTAGCCCATTGGAGGGCATTAAAAAGGAAAAAATGTCGGAGTTTCCCTTTCCGGTAATGTGACCGCTTCCAAGCCCGTGAACAAGGAGATAGGCATCTCCGAAACGCGTTGGGCACTGCAAATTGACCGGGATGTGAAATGCCGGTATGCCTAATTAAAATTCAAGTTTGAAAGAACTGCTGCTGAGTGGCGTCTTCATGCACGGGCGTTTCTAGGAGGAATGTTTACCGGCGGGTCCGAGCCGGGAGGATGCACCACTCCACAAAAGAGAAGGAGACCGCAGAGGCACCGGACAGTCCACTGCCTCTAAAGCGGAGCAACAGTTTCCCCGTTAAATAACCGGCATAAGCATTCTGGAGACCCACTGGAGGGTTAAAAAAACACGGAATAAATCACGGCACATTTCCGAACCCATTGGAGGGTAAAAATTATAAAGGGAACTACAAAGACCAACCTGCACCGAGAGTGAACTGTGAACTTTTAAAAAGTAGCCCATTGGAGGGCATTAAAAAGGAAAAAATGTCGGAGTTTCCCTTTCCGGTAATGTGACCGCTTCCAAGCCCGTGAACAAGGAGATAGGCATCTCCGAAACGCGTTGGGCACTGCAAATTGACCGGGATGTGAAATGCCGGTATGCCTAATTAAAATTCAAGTTTGAAAGAACTGCTGCTGAGTGGCGTCTTCATGCACGGGCGTTTCTAGGAGGAATGTTTACCGGCGGGTCCGAGCCGGGAGGATGCACCACTCCACAAAAGAGAAGGAGACCGCAGAGGCACCGGACAGTCCACTGCCTCTAAAGCGGAGCAACAGTTTCCCCGTTAAATAACCGGCATAAGCATTCTGGAGACCCACTGGAGGGTTAAAAAAACACGGAATAAATCACGGCACATTTCCGAACCCATTGGAGGGTAAAAATTATAAAGGGAACTACAAAGACCAACCTGCACCGAGAGTGAACTGTGAACTTTTAAAAAGTAGCCCATTGGAGGGCATTAAAAAGGAAAAAATGTCGGAGTTTCCCTTTCCGGTAATGTGACCGCTTCCAAGCCCGTGAACAAGGAGATAGGCATCTCCGAAACGCGTTGGGCACTGCAAATTGACCGGGATGTGAAATGCCGGTATGCCTAATTAAAATTCAAGTTTGAAAGAACTGCTGCTGAGTGGCGTCTTCATGCACGGGCGTTTCTAGGAGGAATGTTTACCGGCGGGTCCGAGCCGGGAGGATGCACCACTCCACAAAAGAGAAGGAGACCGCAGAGGCACCGGACAGTCCACTGCCTCTAAAGCGGAGCAACAGTTTCCCCGTTAAATAACCGGCATAAGCATTCTGGAGACCCACTGGAGGGTTAAAAAAACACGGAATAAATCACGGCACATTTCCGAACCCATTGGAGGGTAAAAATTATAAAGGGAACTACAAAGACCAACCTGCACCGAGAGTGAACTGTGAACTTTTAAAAAGTAGCCCATTGGAGGGCATTAAAAAGGAAAAAATGTCGGAGTTTCCCTTTCCGGTAATGTGACCGCTTCCAAGCCCGTGAACAAGGAGATAGGCATCTCCGAAACGCGTTGGGCACTGCAAATTGACCGGGATGTGAAATGCCGGTATGCCTAATTAAAATTCAAGTTTGAAAGAACTGCTGCTGAGTGGCGTCTTCATGCACGGGCGTTTCTAGGAGGAATGTTTACCGGCGGGTCCGAGCCGGGAGGATGCACCACTCCACAAAAGAGAAGGAGACCGCAGAGGCACCGGACAGTCCACTGCCTCTAAAGCGGAGCAACAGTTTCCCCGTTAAATAACCGGCATAAGCATTCTGGAGACCCACTGGAGGGTTAAAAAAACACGGAATTAATCACGGCACATTTCCGAACCCATTGGAGGGTAAAAATTATAAAGGGAACTACAAAGACCAACCTGCACCGAGAGTGAACTGTGAACTTTTAAAAAATAGCCCATTGGAGGGCATTAAAAAGGAAAAAATGTCGGAGTTTCCCTTTCCGGTAATGTGACCGCTTCCAAGCCCGTGAACAAGGAGATAGGCATCTCCGAAACGCGTTGGGCACTGCAAATTGACCGGGATGTGAAATGCCGGTATGCCTAATTAAAATTCAAGTTTGAAAGAACTGCTGCTGAGTGGCGTCTTCATGCACGGGCGTTTCTAGGAGGAATATATATATATATATATATATATATATATATATATATATATATATATATATATATATATATACATATATATACAGGCTTGTCATCCTTGTTTGGAACGAGAGGATTCTGTGGATATATATATATATATAGATATATATATAGATAGATAGATATATATATATATATATATATATATATATATATGATCCACCATACCCGGCTGTTCCTGGTTTCGGTGTTGCGGCGAGCCTGCGTGGGTGCCGGACACCCTTAAGATTACACTCCAAGTTTTCTCCCCTTCGAAGAATACACGCAGGCTGCTTCTGGATGCTTAAGTGTTTTTATTTAAGGCACAGAATCTGGTAGCTGCCTACCGACGCGTTTCGCCACTAAGGCTTGGTCACGGTAAAAATCAGTTTGTGCTAGGTGTTATTTACATACAGAATGGTTTGCACAGAAATAGGACTTATACTAGTCATTCTGCTCATTGGTTTTGGCAGACATCTTTGAATGGTGAACATCAATATATATCGAATGTTGCCATATTACAAAACAGCAATGTACAATCTTGCAGTTATCAACGGTACCTCTTGCCCCAGTGGGCTAATATCTAATTATTCGACGCAACACAAATATACATTTTCTGCAGCTCGAACCAAAAATTCATTATCCTCAGTTGGTACACATTATATATATATATTCCTCCCAGTTGGAAACACCACACACAACGTTTTGGATTACCCTTTTATTTGGAAGGCAGCAGCAGGCAGGGACAAGTCCTCACAACAACAAATTTTGCCATTAACGCCATACGCCTCTGCTCTTTTGTAAAAAGGAGGGTGTCGGAAAACTTTATCGCGTCAGCCCGAGACGCGCAACAGAGGCCCCCGCCTCGATTTGGGCACGGACTTTACTGGCTCTGCTGCTGTGGCAGTTCTTTTGTTTTCCAAGTTGTTGGAAGGTCTGGAGCCCACCTCGGACATTGGGAAGAGATATGGCGGTTTTGAGGTCACTAACCTCATGCTGGGAATTGTGCACTGTCACGGGAGCCCCCACCGCAACAATTCCTGGTCTCTGGGGCTGAGACGGTAAGGGGACCTGAGAAGGCGCTTTGTTTGGGATTTACAAGCAGGAATTGACTATTGGTTTTTACTGCACGCGTTGTTCCCTGCACCCCCGCACCACCACTTGGTATTCACTACACCCCCTCGCATCACCTTCCTGGGTCCACGACTTATGATTCTGGGTCATGTATTTTACCTTCATCTACGTGAATCTACACAGGTGAGCAGCCTACAAGTAGGGGCGGAGCGGACTTGTTACATCAACAAATAGAAGGCAGGATTTACCATCAGCTTGCTGTTAATCCTCCTGGACACTTGGGCGCTGAAGAAGGCTGATGATATGCCGAAATGCATTCGCCAAAACCATTAAAGTGTTTCCAAAGGTTTTCCCCTCGTGTGGCCTCTGCTCTTTTGTAAAAAGGAGGGTGTAGGAAAACTTTATCGCGTCAGCCAGAGACGCGCAACAGAGGCCCCCGCCTCGCTTTGGGCACGGACTTTACTGGCTCTGCTGCTGCTGCGGCAGATCTTTTGTTTTCCAAGTTGTTGGAAGGTCTGGAGCCCGCCTCAGACATCGGGAAGAGATATGGCGTATTGAGGTCACTAACCTCATGCTGGGCATTGTGCACTGTCACGGGAGCCCCCGCCGCAACAATTCCTGGTCTCTGGGGCTGAGACGGTAAGGGGACCTGAGAAGGCGCTTTGTTTGGGATTTACAAGCAGGAATTGACTATTGGTTTTTACTGCACGCGTTGTTCCCTGCACCCCCGCACCACCACTTGGTATTCACTACACCCCCTCGCATCACCTTCCTGGGTCCACGACTTATGATTCTGGGTCATGTATTTTACCTTCATCTACGTGAATCTACACAGGTGAGCAGCCTACATGTAGGGGCGGAGCGGACTTGTTACATCAACAAATAGAAGGCAGGATTTACCATCAGCTTGCTGTTAATCCTCCTGGACACTTGGGCGCTGAAGAAGGCTGATGATATGCCGAAATGCATTCGCCAAAACCATTAAAGTGTTTCCAAAGGTTTTCCCCTCGTGTGGCCTCTGCTCTTTTGTAAAAAGGAGGGTGTAGGAAAACTTTATCGCGTCAGCCAGAGACGCGCAACAGAGGCCCCCGCCTCGCTTTGGGCACGGACTTTACTGGCTCTGCTGCTGCTGCGGCAGATCTTTTGTTTTCCAAGTTGTTGGAAGGTCTGGAGCCCGCCTCAGACATCGGGAAGAGATATGGCGTATTGAGGTCACTAACCTCATGCTGGGCATTGTGCACTGTCACGGGAGCCCCCGCCGCAACAATTCCTGGTCTCTGAGGCTGAGACGGTAAGGGGACCTGAGGAGGCGCTTTGTTTGGGATTTACAAGCAGGAATTGAGTATTGGTTTGAACTGCACGCGATGTTCCCTGCACCCCCGCACCACCACTTGGTATTCACTACACCCCCTCGCATCACCTTCCTGGGTCCATGACTTAGGATTCTGGGTCATGTAGTTCACCTTCATCTACGTGAATCTACACAGGTGAGCAGCCTACAAGTAGGGGGCGGAGCGGACTTGTTACATCAACAAATAAGAGGCAGGATTTACCATCAGCTTGCTGTTAATCCTCCTGGACACTTGGGCACTGAAGAAGGCTGATGATATGCCGAAATGCATTCGCCAAAACCATTAAAGTGTTTCCAAAGGTTTTCCCCTCGTGTGGCCTCTGCTCTTTTGTAAAAAGGAGGGTGTAGGAAAACTTTATCGCGTCAGCCAGAGACGCGCAACAGAGGCCCCCGCCTCGCTTTGGGCACGGACTTTACTGGCTCTGCTGCTGCTGTGGCAGTTCTTTTGTTTTCCAAGTTGTTGGAAGGTCTGGAGACCGCCTCGGACATCGGGAAGAGATATGGCGGTTTTGAGGTCACTAACCTCATGCTGGGCATTGTGCACTGTCACGGGAGCCCCCGCCGCAACAATTCCTGGTCTCTGGGGCTGAGCTGATAAGGGGACCTGAGGAGGCGCTCTGTTTGGGATTTACAAGCAGGAATTGACTATTGGTTTTAACTGCACGCGTTGTTCCCTGCAACCCCGCACCACCACTTGGTATTCACTACACCCCCTTGCATCACCTTCCTGGGTCCACGACTTAGGATTCTGGGTCATGTAGTTCACCTTAATCTACGTCAATCTACACAGGTGAGCAGACTACAAGTAGGGGGCGGAGCAGACTTGTTACATCAACAAATAGGAGGCAGGATTTACCATCAGCTTGCTGTTAATCCTCCTGGACACTTGGGCGCTGAAGAAGGCTGATGATATGCCGAAATGCATACGCCAAAACCATTAAAGTGCTTCCAAAGGTTTTCCCCTTGTGTGGCCTCTGCTCTTTTGTAAAAAGGAGGGTGTCGAAAAAAAAAAATATATATATATATATATATATATATATATATATATATATATATATATATATATATATTTTTGTCCAAATTGCCTGAGCTTTCATGGAGGCACACGACATTTCTCCGCCCTCCGGGCTTCTCGCTCAGCACACTTCCCCGCTCCACGATTTAAAATGTGCCCGACGCGTTTCTGGGAACCTTTTCCCTTCATCAGGGGCTGACATCAAGGAATACTGTTCACACATCATTATTCGCCCATATATATGCCCTCACGTGTCCTCTGTAAAGTACAAAAAGCTACCAGCAGGAGAAGATATACAAGCCACAGGGTTACAAAGAGTACTGTTCAGCAGCTACAGAAATAACAAGAGGTCTGATGGTGGCTTGTTCTTTTAGCTCGGAAATTAGTCAATTATCTTTGTTAAGTGCTGGAGTTGGATTGTAACTCTCCAATGTTATGTCTGTACATCTGTGATCCTATCACATCACAAAGGGTTTTTCAGCATGATTAAATAAACCTGATTGAACAAAAATGCTACTCACTCTAAAACATTCTATAATGAACTTGGATTGTAGTCATTTACAAGGTAGCGCATTTTACAGACGCCCTTTCTATAGACAGTAAAAAGATGTATTCAAATGAATTAACATAATTTGTTTTTTATTTTGCAACGAAAATGAAAAGCTTTCTTGCACTCAGATGAAAAAGATCGTCAGTAAAAATGTAAATATGAAGTGTAAATATCAAAATCAAATGGCTAAACGTCAACTAACCACATGTTAGAGCACACAACTATTAATTTTAAGCCTGAGAGCTGTGGAAAATAGCTTCCCGGCTACTCCTTTGCATTACAACAGAAGACTAAAAACATTCTAGTCCACCCAAAAAGCATCACGTGACAGAGAGGATGGGTAATCTCAGGAAACAGATTTGGTAAGGTGTTACTGGCATAGGTGAGTATTTCTCTCATTAACTATTTTAGCCTTTTAAAACCATGTTATGTGATGCATTACTAGAGATCTTTTAAATCTGCGCCTTCAACAAACACTATGATTAAACTACTTGTTTTGGTCTTACCTGTTTAATAGGAAATGTTTAAAATTCAAAAGGCCATATTCTAGTTACATGATCCTCAGATGTGCCACACCTTTGTAATGACTATGGAATCTGCCCCCCCCTCATTAAAACTTTATAGTGCTACCCCTTTTGAATTATCTTTTTTTCAAAACAAATTTGAGATGGATGTGGAAGATATTTATGAGTTTCCCATTTTATCTTTTTGAACCTCTAACACTGGCGTCCTCTCAGATGGTGCATCAAGCAGATCAACATTTCTAACATGATGCATCATTACTCCTAGAATGAGTGTGACATCAACAGTGAATGGTTTAAATTGAGAGTAAAAGGAGTAAGCAAACTTTGTGACACACAAAAGCACACCTTCACTCTAATGCATTTAAATAGAAAGCTCATCTTACTGAAGCAGGCAGAATTTAGAGAGCTTAATCACCATAAGCAATCCAACATATATGCTGCTTGTTCCCACTGAACACTATACACCATGACAAATACACTTATATAACAAATAATATTGCGAACTGCATCCACATTTTTAAGAATCTGATTAACAGTACCAATATTTTCCACAGGTGAAGGCATTCCTTAGGAGATATTGACTAGGGTGTATTGGGACCCCGCTTGTATTGCGTCCTCTGATTCTGCCGCAGTCAATAAGTGCCTGAGAGTGCCATCGATAAGCAGTATTGACTAAACAGTAGAGCTGACAATGTACAATGTCACAGGTGTGCTAGTAACGTGCACTTCATCAGGTGTGAATGTTGATTTGTGCTCCAAAATGTGGACATTCATGTGTTACAATATCACTGTTAGAATATCCTGGCTGCACACGTTTCACCACATTCCTTTGGCCTGACCGGCTGTCAAACTGTAAATAAATTGCTAATACTACTGATAGAGCGCGGGCTCACCTGCTCAACATACTCACCTGGGCCCATATATCTATACATACATTAAACAGGTAAACCTACACTCAATCAATTGGGATTTTACCATTCGGGATTTATACCATTTTGTCTTACCAATCCAAGCCACCGTTACCTACTGACCTAAAGGATCAAAGCCTAGATGTAGGTAATTTTATTTTACCACTTCTTAAATACCGAATATTACCGATTCGATTTAAGAAGTGGTAAAATAGAGGGGGGGGGGGGATGTAGTTATTACAGATTCGGTAATGCCCATTGATTCCTATGGGCATTGAAGCCCATAGGAATCAATGGGCATTACCGAATCGGTATTTACAGAATCGGTAAATACCGATTCCAGCAAGGGTGCAGGGGGTGTCACTTTGACACCCTCTAGCACCCCAAATACAGGCATGAGTGCCATGTGGCACACAGACATGCCCTAAAAGCATGTCTGTCTGTCACATGGCATAGGTGTGCATGCACACATGTGCAAGCACACCAGGATTCGGTATTTTACCACCCAATTGGATTGGGTGGTAAAATACCGAATCTGAAAGGCCTTTGGGACTCAGAAGAGTCCCACCTACATCTAGAAGTTACCGAATTTGTAAAAATACAGAATCGGTATTTTACCAATTCGGTAAATTTACCGATTCGGTTAAATTGGCCCCCTACATCTCTAAAACCCATTTACCGGTCGGTAACGGCCGAAATCGGCCGTTACCGGCTGGTAAATGGCCAACTACATCTGGCCCCAAGGGAGTTAGAAAGAAAATAGGTAGAAAAATAACATTCAGCATTTCATTGAATAACCGCAGACTCGGGAAACGTTAAGTTCTTTTATCTAAGAAAATTCTTTGGAGTTTTGAAAACATTAATTCAAATTAATTTCTTATTCTATTTAGAATGATTCAGGTTAAAACATGAACATATGCAAAACATTTGGAGAGAAAATATCGATAAGCATTTAAACAAAGGGTGGGTGAAGAAAAATTAAAACAATACAATGACAAACCCACACTTTATGTTACCTAGAATGGTGTGATGACCAACCCTGGCCACGAACTAAGTCAAGGAGTAAGAATCCCAAAGTACAGGTGCCAACAGGAAAGAACAGGTGCAGATCAGTTTCAGAACCAGGACAGGTTACGGCCAAATTGAATCAGGACAGGACCACCACCACAGGCTAATACCAGCACCACAGTTAAAGTTCAAACGCCAGCGTTGTAAACCCTCTATGCAGCTAACACTCGAACCCCAATTGGATCATCGATCTCCTTCCCAGAACCCCGATTGGGTTATCGAATCTTCTGACAAAGTGCTCCACCAGCACCTCTGCTCCCGATCACCTATTGAGTGCGTTGGGTCAGTGACAGGTCGGCTATTCGGACAAGTCGGACAAAACTACCTAGCTAAGCCTACCCTTGTTATACTATTTTTCAGGTCAGTGTACCACCCCCAAATGTTGCAAATGTGTGAATCCCACAATTTTATTGGACAAAGAACGAGGAGTAGTCATCACACCATATTACGTTGAGGTAACTTGTCAATCATATATTCAAAATGTTTCCTCCCATAACTTTATCTTCCCATGTACTTTTATTCCGCCCGGTAGTGAAATGTAACAGTAAGATATAAAAAACATTTTATTTAATTCAGCTTCCTCTTGCAGGGTAAGGAGTTCACTCTTCCCATGGTTCTTGCCATTCATGTCTGATTGGCTCGAGTTCAATGTCACAGCTTCAGTGGCTCAGGGCTTCTGTCGCACAGGCGCAGTTTCTCCAAAGATGGAGTTTAGCAGTGTATTTAGGTCCAAGATACGTAACATGTAAAAATAGAAAAGAAACAGTTTTAGAGACACAGAATAAATGAATGCACTGTATACCACTTCTTTCTACTCTATTCCCATTTATTTTATTTAAACTATTGCATTAGATATTAAGCAAAAACAAACAAGCTTCTTGCACGTTAGGACATAGAACAGCCATCTTAGTTCTAGTGCGCAGAAGCAAAAGTTTTCCCACCAAGCATATCACGTGAACATGACAGACGCATGCACACTAGAAAATCCCGCGTAGCAGCAGCCATTTTAATGCGAGCGAATTATAGTTAGTAAAAGCACGTAGACAAGCTTCCCCTAGATGTCTAATATGTCGTGTAATGCAATATTAATAAGACAAAACATGTTAGTTAGTACATTAATAATATTTTTGAGAGGGTTGAGGACAAGCAAGTCACTTTACGTGTGAAACCTTGCTCCATCAATCCGTCTTTGATGATATTTTATATCATCACTAATTAGTGAAACAGATGCCAACTTTTGCACTTCACCCAACTCAATTTCTTCAAACTTTCTGTTAATATTCTTTACATTTTTCATGTGAAGATCTTTCACTTTCTTGTACAAATGTCCGCTATGCTCTTCTAATTCTATTTCGTTAATATTTATTTTCTTTCCTCTCTTATTCACTGTATATGTACTTTTATGCTTGCGACATTTGCAACAAGTTATTATCCCTAAAATCATTAAGGCTATTCCCACCATTGGCATCAGTATTTTACCTACAAACTTTTTCCCTACATTAGAAAACCAACTACCTACAGAGAAGAGACCATCTGTTAGTCTCTCTCATGCACTATCAACCTCCAGTGGTTTGAGTTCCTTTTCTAAATGTGTAATATTCCTTACTTACCCTTTCAGTTCTACACTTTTGTCAGGTTTGTTGCGCTTTCAGCATTCTACAGACTCCGCCCTCTTTTGCTAACAATGTATCAAGAGCAAGTCGTTTTTGTAAAAACATTGATCTTACCGCAACTAGTTCAGTATTGATCATTAAAAATCCTCCAGCAGTGTCAGTCGATAAACGATCTACCACTGTTGACAATTTGCAAATTCTTTGAGTATTGAAAACCACTCCCACTGAAGGTATCAATGCACTAAATATATCATCTACAATTTCTGAAAAACTAGCTCTTTTACTACGTATTAGTCCATTAGTGTCTTCATTGCTTCTAGTGATTTTATTTACATGGTATACCTTTGGGAATACTATTCCAAAATAGCAACTCCCATACCAATGATCAGGTAATTTATCGTATGCGTTGTTCCCACAGATATAATAAATTCCAGGAAACACCGGTTCAGTTCCATCTTTGAAACCCCAACCCCCAATTACTTTATAATTGTGTTCGCACTCACTAGAACCAATGAATATATTGTTATAATAACTTGTTCTTTCCCTGTGGAGACAGAGTTTCCCTTTCTTTACAAAGTCCAGTAACATAGCAGCATGAGGTTTGCCATTCAAGGTGTATTCTTTATTTTCTGCCCATTTAGGAATTTTACCTTTCGGTTCTGTAGCTTTTCTCTGGAAATCCTCTCTCGTCTTTGCAACTAAATTCAAAAATATCTTCTCTTCTTCATGTAAAATGCATGTTAAATTATTCTTGTGTGCTTCAGCTATATCTATTGTACCTATTGTTAGAAAATATTCTCCCATATAAGGAGCTATGTTACCTTTAGTATGTACAGGATTCAGGTTACTATGAATTGGAAGAGAAAATCACATCTAAATTAGAATAATAATATTGTAAAGATCCTTTCTTATAAAATAAACTAGCAAAATAACTACATGAAATACCATAAGTCAGGGCCAATGGTGATAAGTGACGCCTTCTGCTACAGATAATGGTAGATTCATACAAACGTAGCAATCACTTATTTCCATTGCTTCTACATAATGTACTAACAGATTTGCAAATACATTCAGGTGTGTTCTATTTCTAATTTTATCATAATGCAATCCTTCCTCATCTGATGCTTCTAATTCTACTCTTTGCTGCCTAACATTATCTATTCCTCCATGTATATCTAAATTTTCAGGTACATCTACTTTCTCATGAATGTTAGTGTCATTCTTCTCATTTCTATCCATTAGATAAGGAATAGCTACTGTCAGTCCTAACCATACTATGAGTACTATTACTATACTACATGTGCATATTCTACAGCATGTTTATAAACAGTTTCTTTTCGGTTTACCATTAACAGTATGATCAGCCATTTTTCGATTTAAGGAGACTTAGCCCCTCTTTGAGAGTTTTCACAGAATTTTAACATGTGAAATGTTCAATTTGGTCTTACTTTTTCGTCTGTTGGTTCGTCAATTAATTCTTCATCATCTTCATCGCTCAGTTCTAGTTTTTCAAGATCTTCAAGTATGACATAAGTCCATACAGGGCCTCTGAACTTATTATTCAGTCTTTTCAATCACTGACATTTTCTTTTTGGTTGTTCTGTGGAAAGCCCAGTTTGACTTGATATTTCATTTACTTGCTCTGGTTCTTCATTTATTAGTTTAAGACTAAATTTAAGCTTCTTGACAAAACCAGGCCAATTATCTCCCTTTCTGAGTCTTTTAGCTGGCACTGTGCTTTGTTTTTCTTCAATTGTTCTTTTATTCTCATTCAGTTGTGGCACAATTTGTATATCTTCGTCATTCATATCCCTCTCTATCTGACTTGGTCCAGGTCTTGCTTCAGTTTCTTCTACCTGGATGCTAATCTGACCTTGTTCAAGTGTGTGCTGCAATTGATTTTGATTTGGTTTGTTTTCTTTTTGCTGAACACGTTTTTCTACATCTATTCAGTCCTGCTCAGGTATCTCGAACTCTTGCTCTTCTTCTTCCTGAGCCTTCGCCCTTTTACCTATCTGTCCCTCCTCAGACTCTGGAACTGTGACAGGTATCTGGAATGTCTGAGTATATTGATCTTTCCTTATCTGTTCCTCCTCAGAATTACTATTGGCTTTAGTTTCTATAATCTGAGTACGTTCTTCTATTCCTGACTCATCCTCACTATCACTCTGTCTATCTAAATAGGTCTGGCTTCTAGTTCTCACAACATCTGCAGGAATGTCAATCACTGGAATCCATTCATCCTGACTGGTGCTCGGTTGTTCATCATCAACTACTTCGGAATCACTTTCTTAAGACCCCTCAGCTACACAACCTTCAGCTTCAGTTTCATCAGGTTCAGCCACTCTTTTTGTATGACGTGAATGGATCTAGTTCGGAATTTCTTTACATTTTACTGCTGTAGTGGTAACCAATATCACTTGTGTTGGCTTTCCCCACCTTGGAGCTAGACAAGATTCTCATGTATGTTCTTTTATTACAACCCAGTCACCTGGAATCAGATTGTCTGCCGGAGTTGTTTGGCTGGTGAAGGCGTCTTCTCCAACCTGGTGAGAGATAGAACGCACTTTGTCAGCCAGTTCTTTGCAGTACTCTAGTACTAAGTCATCAGATATATTTATCAGCTTATGTCCTGGCACCCATGTCTGCCTCATTGCTCTTCCCATAAGTATTTCATGAGGACTCAAGCCTGTGGTTCTGTCTGGAATGCTTCTGAGTCCTATCAGAACAAGAGGTAAAGCATCTGGCCATTCTAATCAAGTTGATTCATAAATCTTTCCCAATCTTGACTTGATTGTGCCATTCAGTTGTTCTACCACTCCAGAAGCCTCTGGGCAGTATGCACAGTGCAGCTTTTGCTCAATTTTAAATGCTTCACAGATTAGACCAATTATTTCATTATTAAAATATCTTCTTCGGTCTGATTCAATTGTTACTGGAAAACCGAAACGTGGTATGAGCTCTCTAAGTAGTAATGTTGCTACTGTGATGCTATCATTCCTACGTGTAGGGTAAGCTTACACCCATTTTGAACATAGGCAGACACTAACAAGAACATGCTTCATTCCTCTGCAAGGGGGTAACTAAATGAAATCAATCTGAAGTCGAATAAAAGGACATTCTGCCTTTCCAATCTTTCCTGACAACACTACAGTTCTTTTCCCAGGATTCATTTGTTGGCATACCAAACACCTATGGCAAAGACTCTCTGCAACGTTCCTGAACCTTGCATTGAACCAAGTTTGTCTGAATAGTCTTATCATAGCGTCTCGCCCTAGATGAGAATCACAATGATACATCCTAGCCATAGGAACAAGCATACAGTTTGGCAAAACAGGCCTTCCATCAAGATACACAATGACACCATCTCCAGCCCTTCTCTGACATCCTATTTTTGCCCATTATTCCTTTTCTTCCTGTTCTGCATCATTTTGCAAATCTTTCACTTCTTGCCACGTTTTCACTTTCTCAAGCAACATAAGTTGGCAGCTGTTTTCTTTTGGTTCAATTTTCTTGTTTATTGCCATTTTATTTTTGGCATAATATTGAGCGAATTGGTCAGCATATCGGTTACCTGCTGTCACTCTGTGGTTGCCAGATTGGTGAGCAGCACACTTGACCACAGCTACTGTGTCTGGTAATTGGATTGCTTTTAGTAAATCTTTCACAACATTTCCATTTTTAATAGAAGTGCCTGATGAAGTCAGAAACTCCCTTTGCATCTAGAGTTGGCCAAAATCATGCACAATCCCATAGCCATATTGGCTATCAGTATAAATAGTCACTTTCAGATTATTCTCAAAAATACAGGCTTTCGTCAATGCAATTAGTTCAGCTACCTGTGCAGACTTTACTCCAGGTAGATATGATACTTCAACTGGACCCCATAGAGTGCAAACAGCATAGGCAGCACTCAAACCTCCTTCCTCATGTCGCATAAATGAACCATCTACAAATAGCTTATGTTCTGAATTTATTAGTGGCTCTTCTCTTATGTCTGGGCGTGGTTTAGTGCAATATTCTGTAAGATCAATGCAATTATGTTCAATTTCATTTTTGACTTCTGCAAAGAGCGATTCAGGCAACAATGTTGCTGGGTTCAGAATATTACACCTAGCAATTGTCACATTTTCTGCACCTATAAGAATTTGTTCATACTTAGTCAGCTGACTAGGTGTTAGGTCCTGAGTTTTAGTCGTTGTTAACAAAATCACAACTGCATGTGGGACATACACTGTTACTGGGTGTCCCATGATATTGGACTCACTTTGCTCAAGACTCATGCAAGTTGCTGCTACTGCTTTTAGACATCCTGGCAATGCTGCTGCCACTGGATCCAGTGTAGAGGAAAAATATGCAACAAGTCATCTCATTAGACCATGAGTTTGAGTCAGAACTGAAAGTGCGCATTTGTCTCGTGTATCACAAAACAACACAAAATCTTTTGAATAGTCAGGCATTCCTAATGCTGGAGCTGAACACAGACAATCTTGTAATTTCAGGAAAGATGACATGCTTTCATCATCCCATTCCACTGGGTCTTTTGCTCTTTTCTTTGTCATTGGTATCAATGGTTTTGCTAGGACTGCAAATGCCACAATCCATTGCCTGCAATAACCTACAACTCCAAGAAACATTCTGATTTCTTTCTGAGTTTGAGGTAGTTTCATGTTTTGAATTATTCTGATTCTTTCAGAGGTAACCCTTCTGACACCTCTCTAAATCTGGTGCACCAGATATTTCACTGATGTGGTAGAATATTGTAGTTTCTCAGGTGATACTTTGTGTCCTCCTTTACCTAAATGATTCAGTAAAGCAATTGTATCAGTAACACAGTCTTTTCGATTCTTAGATGCCACCAATAGGTCATCTATATATTGCACCAAAATTGATTGTCCGGGTAATATCAGGGATTCACAAAAATTTTTCAAGATCTGATTAAAGTTCGATGGACTTTCCGTGTACACCTGAGGGACGCGATTCCAAACGTACATATGGTCATCGAATTTGAACGAGAAAAGTTACTTGCTATCTAGGTGTAAAGGTATGGAGAAAAATGCATGGCAAAGGTCTATTACAGTGAACCAGCCTGCTGCCCATGGTATTTGGTACAGAATCACAGCAGGGTTTGGCACAACTGGACAACATGGGACGACAATTTTATTAATTTTGCGGAGGTCCTGTACGACCCTGTATTTTTAGCTTGGTTTCTTGATGCCAATTATGGGTGAATTACTTGGACTGCTCATTATTACCTGCAAAATTCCTGCTTCCACCAGACGTTTTATTTCTATTGCGACTCCTGCTTTTATTTCTGGGCTCATTTTGTACTGTCGAATATTTGGATAAACAGCACCTTCTTTTACTGTCACTTTTAGCGGGTCAACATTTGCCATTAATACTACATCTTTTCCTGTGAAATCCCACACTTTAGGATCTACCGTATGTTGTAATTCTTTTGGCAAATCTTCTATGGTAAACTTTTGTTTTTCATTTTCTTGTTTTGCTAACATAATTTTATAAATTCCATCTTCATCTGGGGTTTGAATTTCAACACCATTTGGTGTACAAAAGATAGTACATTTCATTTTGCACAGCAAATCCCTACCTAACAGGTTTACTGGACTGGAGTCACATACAACAAACTTGTGCATTTCTTTAAAATTGCCTATTTTGCCTTTCATAGAAACGCCCACTACTTGGATCGCTTCTCCCGAGAGGGGTAGGTTTGGAACGTCTGCTGTTCTCACAGTAGAACGGGTAGCGCCAGTATCCAACAGAAAGGTAACATCATTTCCTTCAACCTTTCCCTCAATGTATGGACCTGAATAATCTACCTGCAAGGATGTGCCAAGTACGCACTCCTAGTCCTTCCCCCTCAGGCACCGTCCGAAACTGTCTTCATCAAAGTATGAAACATTCAAAAGAAATTGGGGTGTCACTGTGTCCCTTTTACCACTTCCTTCCCAACGTGTGGCATCTACACTGTATGTAGGCTGACTCCCAGGGTTTGGCATAGGAGCCAATGGTAACTGGTTTTGTATTACCTGTTGCTGCTGCTTTTTCGATACCTCATTCTGCGTCTGTGAATTCAAATTATTATTTTGCACGTTATTATTAAATACAGACTTACACTCGTTCTTCCAATGCACCAACTTGCCGCACCCATGACAAGGACATTTCTTTTTAGCTTCCTCTCGATTAAACTTTCCCCTAGGTTTATTACCATTTCCATTTCCTTGGGTCTGAATATTTTTCATTTGGAGTTCTTGTTGCTCTGCTAATTTTACCTGTGCCCACATTACTTTTTCTTCTAAATTCTTTCATTTATTGTCCAATTCATCTTCACAATATTTTGCATATTTTAGCATTTCATCTACAGGTTTGGCCTGCCAGCAAATTTTATGATCTTTAATCCATTGCAAAATTTCTGGTTTTAGCCCAGACACAAACCGATAGATAAAATGTGTCATGTCTTTGGTGTCAATATTTTCTAAACCACTGTACTTTTTAAAAACTTGCAAAAGTCGTTCATAATATGCATGTACAGATTCAGCTTTATTCTGGGTAGTTCTGTCTATTCTAGTCCAGTCTGTTTCTTTTGGAGGTACCTTTCCTTTTAAATACAGTATTGCCTGATTATATTTCCTCATCACCTCATCTGATGGTGCTCCTGTTTTTGGGTCTCTAGGATACTCATCATTTGGCCAGTTTACTGCAATTTTGCATTCTGTCCATACATCTACAGGAACAACAATGTCGAATAACCCATTTAGCTAGATCTTATAGTAATACCTTTGAGACTTTTACATATCTTTCAACCTGCCTGTACCATTCTACAGGCTTCTTAAGCATAAATACCTTAATTTAAGGTTGGGCAACCTCCCAAAAACCGCTGATCAACCGAAATGGAGGACCCAAGTCAGCAAGGAGTGCGACTTATGTGGCGCAGGAAAACAAGATCTTATTCATCTGATCTGCATTTGTCCCGCCCTTATCCAGGAACGCCGAAGCAGGCTAAAGGCCAAGTTCAAAGAAAATGGAACATGTACCTGTCGGTCCGCGATCATACAAATTTTGTGCTCAGTGGATCCTCAACTCATCTGTAGAGCAGTCAAATTAATTACGAACTTTGAGAAAAAGAGAGGAATTTTGGCAAATACCTAATCCACACTATTAACCCTCAGCGCTCACGTCATTGTATTCTTGGCCTCAGACATGGCTTCCCTGAAGTCTGAGTGACACATACAATATAAAAACTTTATGACCTACCGCTCATGTATCAGCTTTATAATGTTCTTTTCTGCTTTTTAAATATTCTGGCATTTTTATCTTTGTAATGGTTTTTATTAACTATGCAATAAAGAATTATAACTACAGGCTTCTCTCTGAGTTTTGGGAAATCATTTGTAAATGACAAAATATCTTGTCGGGACCATGGGACATGTACATACCCTCCACCTGGTACTCTCATTGGACACAACCTTTCCACTTTCTCTGTTTCTTTTAAGCATGGGCGAATTTTGTAAATTCGCGATTCGTGAATTTGCGAATTCACGATCCGCAAAATTAGCGAATTTGTGGATTTTTATATTTTTGCGTGTTCGCGGGACGCTTTGCCTGTTCGTGGGGAGCGTTTTGGCATGTTCGCGGGGCGCTTTGCGTGTTCGTGGTTTTTTTTTGGGTGATACCGTGATGCGCCCTCTGGTTCCTCACTGCCACCCTCTCATTTTTTATGCCCTTCTCCCCTCTGTACCACTCGTTTTTGTGCCTTTCTACCCTCTGCCCCACTCGTGTTTGTGCCCTTTTGCCCTCTGCCCCACTCGTTTCTGCCCTCTGTCCCACTCGTTTTTGTGCTCTTCTGCCCTCTGCCCAACTCGTTTTTGTGGTCTTCTGCCCTCTGCCCCACTCGTTTCTGCCCTCTGCCCCACTCGTTTTTGTGCTTTTCTGCCCTCTGCCCAACTCGTTTTTGTGGTCTTCTGCCCTCTGCCCCACTCGTTTCTGCCCTCTGTCCCACTCGTTTTGTGCTCTTCTGCCCTCTGCCCCACTAGTTTCTGCCCTCTGTCCCACTCGTTTTTGTGCTCTTCTGCCCTCTGCCCAACTCGTTTTTGTGGTCTTCTGCCCTCTGCCCCACTCGTTTCTGCCCTCTGTCCCACTAGTTTTTGTGCTCATCTGCCCTCTGCCCCACTCGTTTCTGCCCTCTGTCCCACTCGTTTTGTGCTCTTCTGCCCTCTGCCCAACTCGTTTTTGTGGTCTTTTGCCCTCTGCCCCACTCGTTTCTGCCCTCTGTCCCACTAGTTTTTATGCTCTTCTGCCCTCTGCCCTCTGCCCAACTCGTTTTTGTGGTCTTCTGCCCTCTGCCCCACTCGTGTTTGTGCCCTCTGTCCCACTCGTTTTTGTGCTCTTCTGCCCTCTGCCCAACTCGTTTTTGTGGTCTTCTGCCCTCTGCCCCACTCATTTCTGCCCTCTGTGCCACTCGTTTTTGTGCTCTTCTGCCCTCTGCCCAACTCGTTTTTGTGGTCTTCTGCCCTCTGCCTCACTCGTTTCTGCCCTCTGTCCCACTCGTTTTTGTGCTCTTCTGCCCTCTGCCCAACTCATTTTTATGGTCTTCTGCCCTCTGCCCCACTCGTTTCTGCCCTCTGTCCCACTCGTTTTTGTGCTCTTCTGCCCTCTGCCCAACTCGTTTTTGTGGTCTTCTGCCCCCTGCCCAACTCGTTTATGCCCTCTGCCCCACTCGTTTTTGTGCTCTTCTGCCCTCTGCCCAACTCGATTTGTGGTCTTCTGCCCTCTGCCCCACTCGTTTCTGCCCTCTGTCCCACTCGTTTTGTGCTCTTCTGCCCTCTGCCCCACTAGTTTCTGCCCTCAGTCCCACTCGTTTTTGTGCTCTTCTGCCCTCTGCCCAACTCGTTTTTGTGTGTTTTTAGATCTTTTTTTGAGAGGTCTATTATTGAAGGGGGGGTCATCAAAGAATCTTGCATATCCGATGTCCGTGAGAAATGTTTTAACGTAAGCCAGCCATCTGATCTTTCCCATGTTGTCAAGTTTCATGCAGTCTTGGACAATTGTTCTCGTGAGATAACATTGTTCCGTTGCCCATATCCTTCGCCACAGCATGACTGGTTGGATTTTAATAATGTCTGAAACATAATCCAAACCGAGTTCAAGATGACAACCATATGTTGTGGTACTTTTTGGGACTGCCAACAAGAACCTTAGGAAAGAATTTTCAATTTTTTGAAGCTGGTCTACGTTTGCCCCACCCCAGACCCCTGCTCCATAGGTCGCAATACTGAGACATTTTGCATTATATATTTTAAGCATTTCGGTCGGAGGTCTTTTGCCTAACCGAAGTGCAAAAGCCTTCAGTGCGCCAACGGCCCTTAAAAAAGCCAATTTGCGGGAATTGACGGCTTCCCTCCACTAAAGGCCTCGTCAATTAAAATCCCTAAATAGGGATATGTCTCTGTTCTTTCAAGGGGAGATTTATCCACGTAAATTTTCTTGAGTTTGTAACGCTTTGTGCCAGCGTGCATCACGTACGTCTTTTTTATATTTACTCTGAGATTCAAGCTGGCCATAAACGAACAATACTTGTTCAAAACCCGTTGGAGCTGGACTGGGGTTCGGGCTAGAATCACCGCATCGTCGGCATATAATAAAGCTGGTATCTGCCGACGACCGGCTGCTGGAAGATCTTCTGCACCCTCTAACATTGTAGCCTCTAACCCATTGGTATACAAAGTAAATAAGAAAGGGGCCAGCACACACCCTTGTCTGACCCCCTTCTCTATTAGAAAGCTAATAGTTAGCTGGCCACCAGTCCCAAATCTCACTCTTCCCGTTGCCCCTGTGTATAGTTCACGAAGGAAATCGACTATTGGAGGGTCAATTCCCATTTGCAGCATAATTGTCCATAATTTTGGATGTTCAACACAGTCGAATGCTGCTGTAAGGTCCACGTATACCATGTGTAAAGAAGAGCATTTTGCATCTACATACTTTCCGGCCAGTAAAGTCAAGTTTAGGGCCTGGTCCACTGTGCTCAGTCCTGCCCTGAACCCATATTGCAGGTCCGAGATTGCCCCATGGTCGATCGTCCACTCCTGGAGACGGTCGAGAAGGATGCGCCCTGCCATCTTCCCGAGCGAATCCAGGAGTGAGATGGGACGGTAGCAGGACTGTCTCTATCTCCCTTCTTAAATATGGGAACCAGTATCGAAGTCGACCAGGAATCGACCAAGCCAATCTCCTTTGCCGCATTCAATACGTTGGTAAGTAGTGGGGACCACAAATCTGGGATATATTTAAAAAGGTTCATGGGGACTGAGTCCGGTCCTGGTGCTTTTCCGGGTTTTGCAGTTTTTATTGCCTTCTCCATCTCGTTCAGTGTAAAGTGGAGGGCTAACGGATATTTCACTGGTATCAGGGAGTCCGGATGTTCTGATTCAGGAACTTTTTTCCCACTAAAAACCTCAGAAAAGTATTGCACCCATTCCCCTGCGTTGATTGCAACGTCTAGAGATGGTACGTCTACTTTTTCTATTAGAAAAGGAGATTTTACTATCTGCCAGAAGGCTGTACTGTCCTTTAGAATGCTACTTCTCTGCAGTTGGGCCCATAAATTAACTTGTAATTCCTTTTTTCTCGTTCGGATTGCGAGCGCATAAGCCTTCCTTAATTTTATGACCTCCTCTCTATCTCTTTCTGCTTTGGCTAGAGCCTTCTTTAGGTTAGTATGAGCTTTCGTACATTCTGTACTAAACCAACCCTTTCTAGTGGACTTATTTTGTTTGCAGGACCTAGTTAGTACTTTCCTAATGTTTTCCACAATATCACCATAGCTGGCCAAAATCTCAGTTGGAGTTGTAGAGGGGTCTAAACATCTTTCTATCTCATTTCTGCATGATTTTACTGTCTTTATGGTTGTGGCGTCTTGATCTAGTTCGCCCCATTTTAATGCGAAACCATTTATCCTATCCAATATTAGTGACTGCTGATGTAACAAGCTTAGCTGGACCATGTCTCCTCTATTCTGCAGTTTGGGTTCCTGGAGTGTCATGCTAATGGGGGAGTGGTCACTGAGTGCATTGTTAAGTACTTCAAAGGTCTTAATGCTTGAAGCTTTATTGGTAGACACTAGAACGTAATCTATCAAGCTTTTAAAGCCCCTGCCATGAAAAGTTGGTACAAATTCAGTTATAGGTGTTTTTAATTTATTGGCGAACCCCATGTCCAGTCCAGTCATCATCGTCTGCATGTTGTTACCCTCAGATGTGTGAGTAAAGTGGGTTAGACAGTTTCCGTCTTCATCAATGATCCCGCAGATAGGGGTGTCGCTTTTGTTACATAAATGGAGATTAAAATCTCCTCCCCAGATTACTGTATGGGAGTCCTTTACATATTTTATTGCGAGATCATGTATAAGATGAAAAATCTCGCTTAAGACCCTAGTTGATTCAGGTAGGGTCATATTATTATAAAAGTTAATAATGGTGTAGACCTCTTGACTAGTTCCACGCAGATTAATAAGCTGATAGTTCTGCTCTAACTTTAAGGGGATTATTTCACGGCAGGGCCAGAGATTCGAGACATATGTTATTAGCCCTCCTTTACTCCCACCTGCATTAGATCTTATAGCTGCTGAGAAGTATGTTTTATAGCCCATGAGATGGATAGGGTCATTGAGCCAAGTTTCCTGAAGGCAAATTACAATGCTTAAATTTGCCAAATAGAGGAAACTGTTTTCAGAATATTTAGTGACTAGACCTGCCACGTTCCAAAATAATAGCCTAAGTTCAGAATTGAGACTTGTGGTGATTGGTGCCCTGCTCTGGGTGCTGTATTCTTCAGGGTAACTTGGCTGTAGTTCGCCATACAAATTTAGAACGCTTCCCCACCCCTCTGGGCTTTCTTGTATAGGAAAGAGAGTACCGGTAAAATCCTCAGGAGAGAGAAGGAGAACATGTGTTGGATCTACCATGGTTAGGTATATAATTGTCTTATTTAATCCATTTGACCCTTTAGCTGGTATAGGGGAACCCTCATTGAAGCAGATGTTTGTAGGGTGTTCTGATATATTTATAGTTGTGTCTCTGATGTTTGTTGGGCTAATCATATCATACTCCCTTTGTGATGATGGTCAATCAACCATCTCTAGACAGCTGTAACTATTGAAAGTTGGTATTCCACCCCAAGGTTCCCTATGTGATTGTTGTTGTACTCTCCTACCATTGGTTTTCAATCGGCCCAATCTCTATTTTCATACCCCCATTCTCCCTGATTCCAGCCCCTTTGTCCGTTCTCTGGCTGGTTCCAAGACCAATTTGAGGACCAATTTAAGCCTTCAGGATAATGGCATATCGGGGGATAAAAAAAGGATAGACGTTTAACGTTTATACCTCCATTCCTATCCACTGTATCCCAGGAACAAATATAGTCCACTGCCCGAGGGTTTTCAAAATTAACTATAAAACAATCACCCTGGATTGTTTTTTGTTGATGTCCTATCCACGAAACCCTTCTTGCTGTGGTGATTCTGGTAGTGTGATTTTGCGGGTTTGGTCTGTTGATGTTCAACCAATAGCGAACTTTATTTAGTAAGGACCAGGTTGGTTCATCTGTATCGTGACTCAGTTCAGGGACCCCTGTTAAAATGGCTACAAACGCGGTTGCCTCAGGGGGGAGGTTTATAGGTTTAGTCCATCTCTTCTTTATCCGTTCTGCCTGAGTGTTATACCTCTGTGGCTGTTCATGATGTGGAGTATTTATTAGGAGTGGACTGGGGGGAATATTTGTTGGGGGAAGGTTTTGCTGTAAGTCTGAAACTTTCCTAGGGAGCTTTTGGGGGGACTTAGTTTTTAGAGTAGCAGAGGACTTAGTTGAATTGTTAAAATTTTCTCCTACTTTAGTGGTAAGGGTGTTAGTTGCAATCATGACGTTATTGGACGATTGTCCTGGCTTGGTGTTAACAGTTATGTTTTTTGGTCCTCCCATATTTTTCGGCCCTTGGTTTCTTAAATTTGCAGGGGTTTTTGAAGTAGCAACTAATACTGCTATTTGCTTCTCTATAACTTCCAGACTCCTTTGTATAGGCTGTAGCTGATGTTTTACTATATCAGCTATCCGTGCCATCAAATGCTGGTCTATTTCAGTTATTCTATTTCCCTTGTCTGAATGGGGATCTAGATCTTCCTTGTGAGCACTGTTGTTATTACTTTCATTCACGCTATGGTCCACAACAATGTGATGAGAATTAATGGCACTATTGTCTGCTGTTGCTTCTTTAGGGAGGTTGTTTTTCTGCCTTTGCTCATTTCATTTATTTCTCTCTCTCTGGTTCTTGGGACGTGGCTTGTGCTGTAACTTATTTGTTTTTGAAGTTTTAATGTCTATGGTGTTTTTTTTACTTGTGGTCTTCTGTTTCGGAATTGCTCCCTCCCTTAACCCCCTATGTTCATTCTGGACAGAATCGTTGTCCAGCAAGGGTGGACTCGCAAAAATATCAGGCGTTTGTTCGAGTGCCTGGGTCAGTTGTGAGTCCAGCAATGACAGAGACGCGGACAGATCGACTAGATTTGGGATGCCGTGAATGTCCGCGCGTGTTTCCGGGGCAACTGCCTTCTCCTGATGAGTTATAGGTGTTTGCGCTAATGTAAAGGGTCCCAATGACGAGCGTCTTGCTTGTTCCAGTTTATAGGATACTCGACGATCAAATAACATTATAGTTTGATCAATGGTTTGGTTTGCTTTAGTAATAAATTGATCAATGGGGCCAACAGATTTAGCCATGTTTTGAAGCGTTTTACTTCTGGAGCCCCTCGGTGACATTTATTATGGAGGGAGGATGGATCTGACAGTTGTAGAAAAGCGAGGACTGACCGGCTCCAATGTTATGTATTTTTATAGTATGATAGCAAGCTATCTAGACACTATGAGTACAGTAAGATGATATCAGGCAGCATAAGGGAGTTACCTTCTATGCACTGTTGGAGGGGGGGCCCAGTCCAGTCTCCTCCGGTCTGTGACGGGCTAGGACGGGCCCACCCTTCGCCCGGGCTTCGCCCGGCGTCCCGCGAGACGGGTCTGATGCAGTTTTAAAGCACCGCCTGGCGCTCCCAGTGACACGGATCACCGCAAGGGCTTCTGGGGGATGTAGTTCCCCCCTCGCCGGTCTCCTCTCGGCGGCCCCGCTCTAGCTGGAAAAAGAGCAGCCGGGCAGCGGGAGACAGGCGGGCGGGTCCGTGGTGTCAGCTAGGGGTCAGCAAAAGGTTCAGCAAGAAGTTTGTGGCCACAGTAGAGCAGAAGCAACAGGGCGGTAAGAGTTCCCCCACTCGATGGGGCTGATGCAGTTTTAAAGCGCCGCCTGGCGCTCCCAGTGACACGGATCACCGCAAGGGCTTCTGGGGGATGTAGTTCACCCCTCGCCGGTCTCCTCTCGGCGGCCCCGCTCTAGCTGGAAAAAGAGCAGCCGGGCAGCGGGAGACAGGCGGGCGGGACCGTGGTGTCAGCTAGGGGTCAGCAAAAGGTTCAGCAAGAAGTTCGTGGCCACAGTAAAGCAGCAGCAACAGGGCGGTAAGAGTTCCCCCACTCGATGGGGCTGATGCAGTTTTAAAGCGCCGCCTGGCGCTCCCAGTGACACGGATCACCGCAAGGGCTTCTGGGGGATGTAGTTCGCCCCTCGCCGGTCTCCTCTCGGCGGCCCCGCTCTAGCTGGAAAAAGAGCAGCCGGGCAGCGGGAGACAGGCGGGCGGGTCCGTGTTGTCAGCTAGGGGTCAGCAAAAGGTTCAGCAAGATGTTCGTGGCCACAGTAGAGCAGCAGCAACAGGGCGGTAAGAGTTCTTGTGCTCTTCTGCCCTCTGCCCAACTCGTTTTTGTGGTCTTCTGCCCTCTGCCCCACTCGTTTCTGCCCTCTGTCCCACTCGGTTTTGTGCTCTTCTGCCCTCTGCCCAACTCGTTTTTGTGGTCTTCTGCCCTCTGCCCCACTCGTGTTTGTGCCCTCTGTCCCACTCGTTTTTGTGCTCTTCTGCCCTCTGCCCAACTCGTTTTTGTGGTCTTCTGCCCTCTGCCCCACTCATTTCTGCCCTCTGTCCCACTCGTTTTTGTGCTCTTCTGCCCTCTGCCCAACTCGTTTTTGTGGTCTTCTGCCCTTTGCCTCACTCGTTTCTGCCCTCTGTCCCACTCGTTTTTGTGCTCTTCTGCCCTCTGCCCAACTCGTTTTTATGGTCTTCTGCCCTCTGCCCCACTCGTTTCTGCCCTCTGTCCCACTCGTTGTTGTGCTCTTCTGCCCTCTGCCCAACTCGTTTTTGTGGTCTTCTGCCCTCTGCCCCACTCGTTTATGCCCTCTGCCCCACTCGTTTTTGTGCTCTTCTGCCCTCTGCCCAACTCGTTTTTGTGGTCTTCTGCCCTCTGCCCCACTCGTTTCTGCCCTCTGTCCCACTCATTTTGTGCTCTTCTGCCCTCTGCCCCACTAGTTTCTGCCCTCTGTCCCACTCGTTTTTGTGCTCTTCTGCCCTCTGCCCAACTCGTTTTTGTGGTCTTCTGCCCTCTGCCCCACTCGTTTCTGCCCTCTGTCCCACTCGTTTTTGTGCTCTTCTGCCCTCTGCCCCACTCGTTTCTGCCCTCTGTCCCACTCGTTTTTGTGCTCTTCTGCCCTCTGTCCCACTCGTTTCTGCCCTCTGTCCCACTCGTTTTTGTGCTCTTCTGCCCTCTGCCCAACTTGTTTCTGTGCCCTTCTGCCCTCTGCCACACTCGTTTTTTGTCCCCTTCTGCCCTCTGTCCCACTTTGTGCCCTTCTGCCCTTAGCCCCACTTAGAATGGCGCTGGCAAGCTGCCAGCGCCATTCTAAAATAGCTACAAAGTCAGCTTCAACAGGAAGCACTAATAGATAAAGTAAAGCAGGTGCTCGAGTTGAAGGTCAAATTAAGTTACACAATCATTAATCACCCCGAGTTTGCGGTGATTAATGATTGTGTAACTGAATTTGAGCTTCAACTCGAGCACCTGCTTTACTTTATGTATTAGTGCTTCCTGTTGAAGCTGACTTTGTAGCTATTTTAGAATGGCTCTGGCAGCATGCTGGCAGCTTGCCGGCACCATTCTAAAATAGTTACAAAAGTCAGCTTCAACTTTTGACCCAATCCGTTCCGCTCGCGTATTTTGCGGGGAATTCGCGAATCTCGTGGATTGCGAATTTGCCAAAAATCCGCAAAATCCGCGAGCGGAACGGATTTTCCGCCCATACTTAGTTTCTTTCAACATATATTCTGTTACAGTATTTTTCCCTTTAGCTTCTTCTTTTTTCTTTAACCATCTAGCTTTCCATCTGTCTATATCACCCCATTTCTGCAATAATGATAACAATTCCTTAATCTGTAAATTTCGACCTGACACATTCACGTTTTCTAAATCTTTGTCAGAAAATTCAGCTCAATATGGTTTCTGTATCACTTTTGATTTACCAACGTCAATCCCCATTTCATTTGGCAAACTCGTCAATTTCTCATGAAATGTTTTTGTATTTCGGCTGATACTTCGACATATAAACAACAATTGGGGCGTGGCTGAGACGGCGGCCTGAGCAGACGTGTTGCCCTGGGCTCCCGCCGACGGCTTTCCGAGCCGTTTCAGCTTCAGCCGTTTCAGCTTCAGTCGGCCGGCATTCTTGTGGGCATCAGCCCGGGGCCCAGCGGAGACGGAGCAGAGGCGGTTAACGGCTCCCACAGTGCCGTTCTGCTCGAGGGACGAGCGAGTAGCCTCCACGACTGGAGGAGGCCCAGTGTGAGCCGGAGCAAGCAGAGGAGTGGCGTCTGGCTGGTTGCGCCGCCCGGCGCCCTGGTCGGGCGGGCGTGCCCTGGGGGCTCTCTACCGGAGGGACGGACCACGCTACGACAATGAAGCGGAGCCAGGCCGGTGTCATTCCCCCCTGAGGTGGCCGAAGAAGAAAGCTTTGCGGCGGTCCCGAAGCGGCCACCATTTTGGATTGGGGCCGGGCCGCGGGACTGCGCTCCAGACAAAGGAGGGCCGCATTGCGTTCCGCGGCCGAGAGTGTGCTGCGGTATGCGGGTCCCAGAGCGTGGCCAGCTGGGGCAGCCAGGCCCTTGCGTTTTGAGGCTCCTGTGAGGAGGAGGCTCGGTGACCCCACCGGGAACAAGAAACGTGCCCGCCATTTTGTGACCGGCCCGCCGCGACTGGAATGGTGCAGACAGCGGAACGGGGCCTGGCTGGTGAGTGGGGGCCCAGGTGTGAAGCATCTACAGTTGGGCTGGGGCCCACAAGAGACACAAACGGACTGGCTGCAGTGCAGAGGTGAGGGAGACTCAAGGCACCAGCTTGCTGTGGGCCCACACTCAGGCCTAACGCTCGGACTGCCCATCGGCGGCGGGGGGCGGCAGAGGAGCCCCCTGGAGACACCGGTGAGTGGAGCAGTGACTGGTGGAGAGGTGCAGAGCGGCAGAGGGGACTGGTGGAATATCGTTGGCTGAGCTGTGGGACACAGCTGCGGCCGATGAGGCAGCGTGGGACCGTCTTTATGCACAGCCCAGCACCGGGAGATAGGCTGACGGGGTGAAGCGCTGTTTGGGGGTGCCCCACTGGAACTGCTACTGCTACCCCTGGTGCCTGCGGCGAATCTTGGTATCTGTGATCGTGGGGACGGTGTTGCCCATGGATGGGGTCCCGCTGACCCTGGCAAGAGAGACAGAGGTGTAGCAAAGGGAGAAGCGCGGCGCGTCCGACTGAAGCCCGAATTTCGCCAGCGCCTAGACTCAGCTCCTACAACTACTTGCCCTGCTGAGCGCCAAGAGAGGCCCTTGCCGATGGCAGGGGGGTGATGGGCGGATGCAGGTAAGAGCGCCACAGCCTACACGCATTAGGAAGGTCGGTGTCCCGCGAGTTCGAGTGCCTGGATTCAGCAATAGCAATGAGCGCCTGAGCGAATTGGGGAGTAGAGACACCAGCGCCCCTCGGAACCTCCCCAGAACTATCCAACGTCCTGACTCCTCTGTGGGGCAGAAGAGATGCTAATGGACATCGCTTGTTGACGAGGAGTTGGTCACAGTGAATAGGAGGGACTCTGCGCGGCACACCTGAGCCTTGATAGGAGTGTGTGATGTCCTCCTCCAGAAACCGGAAAGATAAGACTATCAAGGATTTATTTGTCAAGGCACAGATGGATCAAATGGCCTCTAAGGTGACGGCGGGATCCTCGGGTCCATCGCCAGGGAAGGACGATGGAGCTGAACCCATCACAAAGGCGTTCCTCGAGTCCATGTTCGCCGCTCTGAGGGATGACATCCACACCCTCAAACAGGAGTTCACTTCAGAGATCCAGGAATTAAGGCGCGATATTGATGGCATTGGCGAGAGAGTCGCGGATCTGGAAGGGAAGAGTGATGAGAGAGACACGGAGATAGCGGCTCTGCAACTAGAGCTTCTCAGGATCCATGGCCAGCAGGTAGACCTCCAAGCGCACGTCGAGGATTTGGAAAACAGGTCCCGTCGCCACAATATACGTATTAGGGGGGTGAAGATAGACGAGAGCTTGAAGGATTTATTCACCTATTTGTGGAGTAGTGTGGCTCACTGGTTAGAGGCGGCAGGCCCGAGGGCAGAAGTCGGCCCGGGACCAGGGTTCAATTCCCGACGCGGCAGGGTTGTGGACCTTGGTCAGCGGACTCGATAATTCTCGCTTCGGTGCTTACTCTAATCAGGGGTTCCACTCGGCAACTCTGGGAATTAGCTTGCCTAATCTCCACAACGGCCTCACCAATTCCGGGGATGCCTGGCTCCACCTTGGGGACTTCCAGCAAGGGACCACTTCCAGCAAGGGACCATCCCACAGGGAAAGCCAGGACGGGTTCCCCAGAGTTATACAGCGTCAGGAGACCTATGGACGGGTAGCAGTGCGCTTTACAAGCTCAAAAACATTTACAACATTTACACAACATTTATTCCAGGGAACTTTTCAACCACATATTTGGGCGGCCACTGGAGACGGAGCTAAGACTGGATCGAGCGCACAGAGTGGGTCCCCCGAGGGCTCCATCGGCTCCGCCGCCCGATATACTCGTTTGTGTCCAAGATTTCCGCACTAAAGAGGCTATCCTCCAAAAGGCTTGACAATTACACCCCATACAGTTTCGAGATGATGCTCCTGTACTCTATCAAGATCTGTCCGCCCTCACTCTACAGCGGAGAAGAACCTTCAAGTCTATCACTACGCACTTACAGCAACGCAACATCACCTACAGCTGGGGGTCACCCGTTGAGACTTGTGTTTCGCATGGATAATAAGCTGTACCAGTTGCGTTCCCTGTCTGAGGCCTGCAGGCTGCTGGGTGTAGAACTTCCGGAGCCGGAGGGTGGAGATGAAGACTCCAAGGAGGAAGCTGAGGATTCCAGGCCTCGATGGCGTATGCAGGGCTTTAGGCGTCGTCTTAGGAAACCCCGAGCTGCAGAGGTCATGGAGGGCAGGAGGGCAGCTTTGGAGGCCGTTTCAGCGGACCTCCGGGCAGTGCACCCGGCTGACTTTGGACACTATGCCTAACCGGTTGCCTGATTTCCTACGGCATAGACCGTTGGCGGGAGGGAGGAGTCGTTCCTGTTGGTGTTCTACCCCGATAATCTTTTTCTGATCAACCATGGTTGATGGACTCCATGTCTTTGTCTTTTTTTACTTAATTAGAATGTTTGGTAGTTTGGGAATTGCAGGGGGGGGGTTGGGGGAGGGTGTCCAATGCTCCACGCTCTACTTGCCTTTAGTACTCGCATAGCTCCACCGGCCAGCACGGTCTCTTCTTGTCCAGCGATTAAGAGAGCTGGAGGCGCCCTGCGTAGCTCTCTATTTTTAAGCCTGACCCCACCAGTAATTAGTCATGCCCGATACCACCGTTAAGTTCTTAACCCTCAATGTGAGGGGTCTAACCCAGTGAAGCGCAGAGCGGTCCTGTCCTGCTTGGAAAACACTCAGGCAGATGTCTGTCTACTTTAAGAGACTCATCTATTAATGAGCGACTGTCATAGGCTGCGGTCCCGCGGGTTTCCCATGCAATTATTCTCCTCATGCACCACTAAGACGGCTGGGGTGGCGATCCTGGTGGCGCAAGGATTTAAAGGGAAAGTCTTACACAAAGGCGCTGAGATACAAGGGAGACTCCTGACCTACCGCTTCGCCTTAGGCGGCCTTAGGTTTACTATTGGGTCCCTGTATGCCCCGAACGAAGGCCAGGTGAAGTTCCTACATTCCACACTTACTGAGACCACAGCCACGCCGGATCGGAACATAATTTTGGGGGGCGACTTAAATTTGGTATTTGATAACCTTATGGACAGGTCAATCAACGCACTCACCAGGTGGGTGCACTCTCCGCGGGGGGGGGCAGAGACGGTTGCATGACCTGGGACTTCATGACCTCTGGCGCAGTTTCCACCCTCTAGACATGGAATACTCTTACTATTCTAACGCACACAAGACTTACGCGAGACTTGACCACCTGCTGGTTTCCACCCCGATACGCGTGCTCACGAACACAGTAGAGATAGGGGTGGCCTCACTATCGGATCACGCTCCGGTCGACGCCATGCTCTCCCTCCCGCCCACGTCGCGGCCTTCCGGGGTTTGATGCCTCAGGGACACAATCTTGCACTGAGCTGATGTAGTAAAGCACATACACAACGCCATCACTGACTACCTCGCCCATAATGCGAACACAGATACATCCCTTGCGACCCAATGGGCAGCGTTGAAGGCTGTGGTAAGGGGGGAATTTATTGCCCTCTCGACTACTGATAATAAGGAGCGCCAGCGTAAGTGGATGAGCTCACACGACAAGTCCGTGAGTTAGAGCAGATGCACCAGAGGACGGGTGCTCCTAGGGTGTGGCGACAACTTAAGTCTATGCGCCACCAATTAGCGGCGCTTGATCAAGACAGGGCAGAGTTTGCAGCACTAAGGTTGCGACACGCTTATTATACTGGGGGGGACAGGTGTGGATGCCTGTTGGCCAATAGGCTACGAGAGGCCCGTCAACAACAGGGAGTCAGGGAAATTGCCCGGCCAGATGGTACTATGGTATCGGAGGATGCCGCTATAGCGGGAACATTCTGCGACTTTTACGCTAATCTTTACATTGGGGGCCCGGGCCAGCTCTGAGGGGTTCACCTTTTTAGACTCTGTCTCCCTGCCTTCGCTGACAGCGGCGCAGGCTGAATACCTAGACAGGAATATTCAAACGGAGAAGGTCATAGCCGCTATATCTCACCTTAAATTGGCGAAAACCCCTGGCCCGGACGGTTTTCCTGCTATTTTTTACAAAAAGTTTTGCGCCTTGCTTGCCCCAGTCCTTACCTGATTTTTTAACTTCTTTGCTGATTAGGGTGCGATACCGAGTGACCTGTTAGGAGCCTTAATAGCAGTGACACCTAAACCAGTAAAGGATAGATCTAAGTATTCTAACGCACACAAGACTTACGCGAGACTTGACCACCTGCTGGTTTCTGCCCCGATACGCGTGCTCACGAACACAGTAGAGATAGGGGTGGCCTCACTATCGGATCAGGCTCCGGTGGATGCCACGCTCTCCCTCCCACCCACGTCGCGGCCTTCCAGGGTTTGGCGCCTCAGGGACACCCTCTTACACAGAGCTGATGTAGTAAAGCACATACACAACGCCATCACTGACAACCTCGCCTATAATGCGAACACGGATACATCCCTTTCGACCCAATGGGCAGCGCTGAAGGCTGTGGTAAGGGGGGAATGTATTCCCCTCTCGACTGCTGATAATAGGGAGCACCAGCGTAAGTGGATGAGCTCACACGACAAGTGCGTGAGTTAGAGCAGATGCATCAGAGGACAGGTGCTCCTAGGGTGTGGCGACAACTTAAGTCTATGCGCCACCAATTAGCGGCGCTTGATCAAGACAGGGCAGAGTTTGTGGCACTAAGGTTGTGACACCACTATTAAACTGGGGGGGACAGGTGTGGACGCCTGTTGGCCAATAGGCTACGAGAGGCCCGTCAACAACAGGGGGTCAGGGAAATAACCCCGGCCAGATGGGACTATGGTATCGGAGGATGCCGCTATAGCGGAAACATTCCGCGACTTTTACGCTAATCTTTACACTGGGGGCCCGGGCCAGCTCCGAGCGGGTCGCCTTTTTAGACTCTGCCTCCCTGCCTTCGCTGACAGCGGCTCAGGCCGAACACCTAGAAAGGAATATTCAAACGGAGGAGGTCATAGCCACTATATCTCGCCTTAAATTGGCAAAAGCCCCTGGCCCGGACGGTTTTCCCACTATTTTTTACAAAAAGTTTTGCACCTTTCTTGCCCCAATCCTTACCCGAATGTTTAACTCCTTTGCTGATCAGGGTGCGATACCGAGTGACCGGTTAGGAGCCTTAATAGCAGTGACACATAAACCAGGAAAGGAGAGATCTAAGTGTGGGTCGTACCGCCCAATTTCCCTCCTTAACGTTGACCTTAAACTGTATACTGGAATTCTTGCCGCCCGCTTGGGCCCTCATATGCCCGGACTTATCGACCCAGACCAGGCAGGTTTCATCTCCGGTCTCCAGACGTCGGATAATACTAAACGAATTTATCACCTCATAGAGAAGGCTACCAGAGTGCCCAGTGAATACATGATGTTAGCCATAGACGCCGAGAAAGCATTCGACCGCGGCCACTGGCCCTATTTGGAGCGGGTGCTGGAAAAGGTGGGGCTACGGGAGAAGTTTTGCACCTTCATATTCAACTGTTACAAATTTCCTACGGCCGCAGTTAGGGTGAACGGGCACACCTCCTCTGCTTTTACAATAGAGAGGGGTACAAGACAGAGGTGCCCGTTGTCGCCCCTTCTCTTCGCCCTATATATGGAGCCTCTGGCTCAGAGGATAAGGCAGAATTCGGCGGTTGAAGAGATTCAGTTTGGTGGCTATGTTCACAAGATTAGCCTGTACGCCGACGACGTCCTGATTTCGCTGACTAACCCGAGGAGAGCCCTACCGGAATGCTTGGCAGAACTGGATGCCTTTGCCCAGGCTTCCGGATTTAAAGTGAACACAGACAAGTCGATGGCCCTAGATCTCTCACTGTCACGTTCCACCCCGGAATATCTACAGGGTGCGTTCCCCATTCAGTGGGATATGGACACAATCCCATATTTTGGAATTGGGCTGGCTTCATCCCTCCCTACTATGGTTTCCACCAATTACGCTTCGCGGGACAATCCGCCGCAAGATGGGTCGGTGGAAACACTACCCTCTTTCTTGGTTGGGCAGAATCGCGGCGGTCAAAATGACTGTTTTGCCCCAGATCCTATATCTCTTCCTCACCCTCCCTCTCCAACCACCGGCTGCATGGATCCGACAGACGCAGTTCGATTTAGCTCAGTTCATCTGGAATAGTAGGAAGCCACGAATGTGGAGAGCGCTGGTGACGCTCCCCCCAGAGATGGGAGGCCTGGGAGTTCCCGACCTACAGTTGTACTTTCAGGCGGCACAACTACGATATTTGGTTGAGTGGAGTAGGTGGAAATCGGAGAAGCACTGGCTGTTTCAAGACCAGGCGGTTGCAGCGAGACCGCTGCAGGAAATCCCTCTCCTGCGCAAGCCACATAGGCCCCCTAATTTGTATGCCTCGCATATAACGCTGGTTACTCTCGAAGTGTGGGATGCCACTAATATCAAACACGACCTAACAACCTTTCCATCTCCCCTCACATCACTAGTCGATAACCCTGACTTCACACCGGGCACTGTCAAGATGGCCTTTGCACATTGGAGGCCTGCTGGTCACCGGTTCTTGTTGAGGGAGTCGTTCTCTTCTCCCAATTCAGGCAAGAATATGGCCTCCCTGAGATTGAACGGTTGCGGTATCTGCAGGTGCGACATTGGGCACTCCAACCTCAAATAGGCGCGAGCTCAGATAGGCACCTATCCTCGTACGAAAGATGGCTCATCACCCGCACGTCTGAGACTAAGCTTGTTTCCGATCTCTACAAGATGCTACAGGTCACACAGACACACAGATATAGTCCTGGCAGAGAGAGGTGGGAGAGAGAATTAGGTAGGACACTCAGCCGCAAAGAGTGGGAGGGGATATATTACAGGGCTCGGCACTGTGCATATCATATGGAGTTGACAGAGACACTCACGAAAGTTGTGACATAGTGGTACTACACTCCGGAGAGGCTGCATGCAATGGACCGCAACCGAGAGAAAACCTGCTGGCGCGGCTGTGGCCAGGTAGGCACCCTGGTGCATTTGCTGAGGGAATGCGCACATATTCAATCCTACTGGATTCAGGTGTTGGCAGAAGTGGATACGCATTTTGAGACGGAGATCCCGCGCTTCCCGGCTTATGTGCTGCTAGGTCTCCCTAATACCCTGACTTACCCGCTAAAATTCCGCAGAGGTAGGCAGATAGCTATTGCACTAGGCTCAGCGGTGCAAAACATACTTACACATTCGCACACTTCCAACATACCCTCCTTTGTGGGATGGCTTCACAGACTGTGGCATGTCCTTGGGATGGAGAAGTTGGCCCTTACCATGGCGGGAGAGGGAGCAACCTATGATGATCTATGGCAGCCATTTCTGTCGCTTCTAGCTACCGAATTTCGAGAAGTAACATGTCCACGATACCTTAGGTTGCTACGTCTTACTGAACCACGGGGTGGGTCATTAGGGGCTTGACGCAGCTTGGAGGAGAGAGGTGGGGTTTGTAGGAGACAAGGGGCACTGGACTGGGAAAGGGGGATTCCTAGGGAAGGGGGTTGGTTTTCTTCTTTTTCTTCCTTTTATCATTTCACTCCGTATACGTGCAACAGACTAATTCTGTCTTTAATGCTGGCCTCATGCCCTCAATTGGCTCCGTCCGGTTGTAATGCATAGCTGTTGCCTGAAACCAGCCAAATGTATATGGATATGCTTATGTGTTAAAATCAATAAAGACATTTAAACCATAAACAACAATTCATCTTCATTTAAGGCATTCAATCGGTCTAATCCCACATTCCCAGCAATTATTTCTTCCAATTCAACCCTTAATTTAAAAATATCCAATGTCTTTGACTGTGATTTTGGTTTTTCTATTTCTCGGGACCATCTTTCAATTTCTTCTGGAGTAACTACAGTAGCACTTCTCGTACCTGAAGAAGTTTCTATTTGTACCTCTCTAGCATTTACAGGTGTGGGTTTCCTTACTGGTTCTCTTATAGGTAAATCCATTAAAGAAATTTCTGACTCACATTCACTTGCTTGGTCATCCACTAACAATGTTTCTTTTCTTGACTGCACTACAGGTGTAGTTAGAACAGGAGGTCTAGGACTGGTTTGTTTATCTCCATATAAAGGAACAACTGGACCTTTAGTTACTGGGAGTGTCAAAGCTTCAGGACTGATATTTAACTGTGTATTTTCTGAGTTAACTCATTCCTCTGTTTACTTATACCCTCACGTTCTTTTTCTTGTAAAACTTTTTCTAATGATGCTTCATGTAACTAAAGGTGGCTTTAAGAGCGGAGTACTAGGATTTGTCTGATTCTGCTCTTCATTATAAGGTGGCGGATTTTTCATTAATAAATCCTCCAAATAATCAGCTTCTGGATCAGCACTTGTCATTACATTTTTAGATTTCTCAGTGCTTTTACTCTCTATTTGTTCTTCTAATGCTCGGACAGGATATAATCCTTCCACTAGCATAGACTGTCTCCATTGTTTCATCTGCTTATCTCTCGTCTCTTTAGGAAATTTAGGATAACATTTACTTATACTTTTATCACTTCTAGATCTGTCTCGCTCAAAAGCCTCTGTTTCCCATTCCTCCAATGCCTCATATTGAGTCAATCTATGTCTTGGATCTAATTCATTCATGCGTGCTCTTAAATTGTACAAAACTCTACCATTAAAGGTACCATTTTCTGGAAATGCCAACATTTCATCATCTTTTGTATATTCTATCCAGTTTTCTAACCATATACAAGTGTGATATCCCCTTTCAACCATCATGTATGATGCAGGCGTATTTGATGGTGGAATAATAATCCCTTCTCTGGTTTTTATTGGCTTATCATTTTTAAAGAAATGTTTAACTTTCTTGACAAATGACATTTTTCTCCGTACATGATGTAAGGTCTCCCTCTAATCATCTGTTCTTTAGCAAAACCTAGATAACTTCTATCAGGTCTTTTTCCTTTATGACGCTTTACTTCGTGATGACACTTCAATTGTTTACGAAAACCTTCAATACCAATGCGTTTCTTACTTTCAATGATTACAATTCAAATAATTCAACCAATGGTTGCGCGGCTTTTCCCGTGAGACAAGTTTTCACGCTAGCTCCTGTACTCACCCCTCCTTTACAATATTACCTCAGCTACACACCCGCTGTCTCAACCAATACCAGCGCGGCTTTGAGTGACGTCAGTGCAGCTACGCAACTGACTCCCTCCTTTGCAAGGTAATGCGAAAGATTTATTTTAACTGCTCATTTTTTGATTAATTAACAACGTAAAAACATTTGCCACTGTTTCTGAGTAACTAATTCAAAATAAAAGAATGATTTATATTCACTGCGAGTAACTCCCTTTCATTTACTCTTCATACACTACAAGTTGATCCCTTCCGTCTACCTTTCACGCAAGCATCGGAGAACCTGTTACTCCCTCAGGCTTACCCTTTCTAGGTTATGTAAGGCCAAAGTTTCACCAACGAACCGCTTTGCTGTCAATCAAGCTCAGAAGAACCTGCTACTCCTCTAGTGTGACCCTTTCTAGGTGATATCACATCAAAGTTTTACTAGCGAACTCTTTGCTATCAATTACTGTTACTTGACTGCCGCAGTTCTGCCGAAATAGTCAACATTTCCGACGCTGTGAATAACAACAGCAGTAAGAGGCTGAAAGCGGTGATTATTTTTTAAAAAACAAGGAAACTGATTTTAATTTATATAAATTGCCATTCACTCTTTACCTTGCACATTTGCGCTAATTCCATGGTGCACATCAGCTTTCGCTAGTCACCCCGGTCCGTCACGGCAAGTACCGTTTGTACGGAGGGTGCGGTGGGAATCGAATCGGAGCACACTACCGGTGCAGGGGCATTTACAGCTGGGCGGTCTAGTCGCTCAGGCCACACTCCAAAATCCCTATACAAACCATGATGGAACGGACGCGCAGCGGACGTGCGCATCGGGCGCGCCAAAGGCAAGCCCGTCTGCACCCGTCCGGGCCTGGCCTGTACCTAGGGCCAGACCCCCTGCTCTAACCCTGAAACAGGATGCCAGAGTAAGGTACAATAGTAATCAACTACTTAAACTGTGATCGTCTTCACATTGCCCAAACCTAAATATGTTGACTGAAACTAAAATTTGCCCAAATTGTTTACACCCTTTCAACATCACCCAGAACTGTGCTGCATCACAGCAAACTTCCCAGGACAGTCGAAAGAAAGACAAAGTTATAAAAGCTGCCTTGATTAATGTGTGGTCCCTGGTGAAGCACAATTCAGACACGGGCATATTAATCGAGTCTCACGCTTTAGATATACTATTCATCACGGAAACCTGGGCGGATGAAGCCTCCGGCATAGACCTGGCACTGGCTCATCCAGGGGGCTACTCTATAGTTCGGGCAGACAGAATAGGAAAAAGAGGGGGTGGGTTAGCCATCATTTATAAAGATGAGCTTCAAGCAAGAGGCAAAGAGGAGCCACAGTGCTCCTCTTTACGCCCGACCCTTTTTAACATATACGTAGCTCAATTAGCCTCTATTATCCAAAACTGTGGGTTGCTTCCAATCTCCTACGCCGATGACACCCAAATAGTGGTGCCCATCTCCAATAACACTGATGAAACTGCGAAGAGGTTCAGGAAATGCATGGATGTAGTCATCGATTGGATGCAACAAAATTGTTTAAAATTAAAAGGCGATAAATCTGAGGTAATGCTATTTGCCATACAACCTAACAGCTGGTCGTAGAAATGGTGGCCGGACAGCCTGGGCGCTTGCCCACTACCTGTAGATAAAGTCAAGACTCTGGGGTTCATCCTTGACGATAAACTTACATTTCTAGCCCAGATAAACAAGTTGACTTCATCGGTGTGGTACACCTTAAAGATGATAAAAAAGCTATTGCTGTTCATTCCCGTAGACACCCGCAAAACCTTGGTAACCATGCTAGCGCTCTCAAGGCTGGATTACAGGAACGCACTGTTTGCAGGGATGCAGAAGCAGTTAATGTTAAAACTACAATGACAACAAAATACAGCAGCTAGGCTGATTTTGGACATCCCCAAATATGAACCAGTAGCCCTCAGACTCAGAAGTCTGCACTGGTTCACAGTCGACAAAAGGGTGCGTTTCAAATCAGCTTGCCTGGCATATAAGGCCCTTCATGGGATTGGTTCCCACTTTTTAAAACAGAACCTAAAACAATATGAACCTATAAGGAATCTCATATCTAGCAATGCAAAACTAATCAAAATCCCCAGATTTAAACAATTGAGATGGGGGGGGAGAAGTTTCCTGCTGCACGCAGCTTAGAACTGGAATCAGTTGCCTCTTTCAATAAAGAATAGTCCTTCACTTCTAGCGTTCAGAAAAGCCGTAAAAACCTGGTTCTTCTCGGAGTAGCCTCCCTTTCTAGCTTTGCAGGCCTAGACTCTGTACATCTGACCCAGCGCCAAGACGCCCCAGGGCATTCGCACGCTCTCCAAGTCCTTAAATCAAACCAAATCAAATCAAATTATTCACACATTTATACAGAAAAAAATCCCTAAACAGTGCTTCCGGTTTACCTATCCATGCAATTACTTCGACGGACAAGTGACCTCACTACAGAGTGGCTTCCATTTACCACCTCTTATTCTGCCCTTGGGGTTTCCAGATAAAACATAAAACAGGTACGAACAATTTTGGTTAATGCATAAAATCAATAAAATCAGTAATTAATAGTTGATCAATAATCAATATATAACTAACTACCTATCTACACTAATCCCTAACCTTACCTCTGCTACCAAAATAAGTGATAGAGCTCGAGCTCACCTGCTCAACATACTCACCTGGGCCCATATATCTATATATACATTAAACAGGTAAACCTACACTCAATCAATTGGGATTTTACCATTCGGGATTTATACCATTTTGTTTTACCAATCCAAGCCACTGTTATCTATAGACCCAAAGGATCAAGGGAGTTAGAAAGAAAATAGGTAGAAAAATAACATGCAGCATTTCATAGACTAGCCACAGACTCGGGAAAAGTTTAAGTTCTTTTATCTAAGAAAATTCTTTGGAGTTTTGAAAACATTAATTCAAATTAATTTCTTATTCTATTTAGAATGAGTCAGGTTTGAACATGAACATATGCAAAAAATGGAGAGAGAAAATATCGATAAGCATTTAAACAAAGGGTGGGTGAAGCAAAAGGAAAACAATACATTGACAAACCCACACTTTATAGTTACCTAGAATGGTGTGATGACCAACCTTGGCCACAAACTAAGTCAAGGAGTAAGAATCCCAAAGTACAGGTGCCAGCAGGAAAGAACAGGTGCAGATCAGTTTCAGAACCAGGACAGGTTACGGCCAAATTGAATCAGGACAGGACCACCACCACAGGCTAAGACCAGCACCGCAGTTAACGTTCAAATGCCAGCTCTCTGCAGCTAACAGTCGAACTCCGATTGGGTCATCGATCTCCTTCCCAGAACCCCGATTGGGTTATCGAATCTTCTGACAGAGTGCTCCACCAGCACCCCTGCTCCCGATCACCTATTGAGTGCGTTGGGTCAGTGACAGGTCAGCTATTCGGACAAGTCGGACAAAACTACCTAGCTAAGCCTACCCTAGTTATACTATTTTCCAGGTCAGTGTACCACCCCCAAATGTTGCAAATGTGTGAATCCCACAATTTTATTGGACAAAGAACGAGGAGTAGTCATCACACGATATTACGATGAGGTAACTTGTCAATCATATATTCAAAATGTTCCCTCCCATAACTTTATCTTCCCATGTACTTTTATTCCGCCCGGTAGTGAAATGTAACAATAAGATATAAAAAACATTTTATTCAATTCAGCTTCCTCCTGGCAGGGTAAGGTGTTCACTCTTCCCATGGTTCTTGCCATTCATGTCTGATTGGCTTGAGTTCAATGTCACAGCTTCAGTGGCTCAGTGCTTCTGTCGCACAGGTGCAGTTTCTCCAAAAGATGGAGTTCAGCAGTGTATTTAGGCCCAAGATACGTAACATGTAAAAATAGAAAAGAAACAGTTTTAGAGACACAGAATAAATGAATGCACTGTATACCACTTCTGTCTACTCTATTCCCATTTATTGTACTTAAACTATTGCATTATATATTAAGCAAAAACAAACCGCTTAACAAAGCAGCGATGCAAGCTTCTTGTACATTAGGACATAGAACAGCCATCTTAGTTCTAGTGCGCAGAAGCAAAGGTTTTCCCACCAAGCATATCACATGAACATGACAGACGCATGTGCAGTAGAAAATCCCGCGTAGCAGCAGCCATTTTAATGCGAGCGAATTATAGTTAGTAAAAGCACATAGACAAGCTTCCCCTAGATGTCTAATATGTCTTGTAATACAATATTAATAAAACAAAACATGTTAGTTAGGACATTAATATAATTTTTGAGAGGGTTGAGTACACTTTACGTGTGTAACGTTGCTCCATCACTACACCTGTAAGGCTATTACTGAATCAGGGAATGCTTGTGGTTAAAAATTAGCTTTTCAATACTCCTAAGCTTCTCATATGATTTTCATTATTTTGTGATAAGGAGGCTTATTCTCAAACTGCATTGTATAGCAGGTTTACTTGTACTACAATAATACTACTAAGGTACTTCAAAATGCATTTCACAAACCTATAAGTGAAGGTTCTGCTAGCGCCTCTGTCTTTTTCGCTGTGCCCTGATTGCAGAGTCTCTAAACATGTAAGTATATGTTTTAGTCTTAAATGTTGGAGGGACAGGCTGGAAAATTGGGACTCCTTATTACTAAAATGGAGGGTTCACAGGAGGAGTAAGGATTGGTTATGGGAGGATTAGGGAAGGATGGACACCCACCACAAAAGAGTAAGCCTATTACTATTTACAAACAGCAGTTCTAAAGTTGCTACAGCCAAACAAGACCAGAAATAGTTGTAAATGTACTCCAGCTCAGACCAGTAGTAAGTCGAGCAACACACATTTTCAACCACTTCACAACAAGATTAAGATACATTTATTTGAGTGATTACTTAAAACAAAGCAATAAAAGGGTAACAACAGTGTCTTAACTTCTCCAAGATTAAGACCAAAAGTTACACTTTGATTTTTATACCAAAGATTATATTGAATTTGCACACTGTGAAAAAAGCTGTTAAAAAGAATTTTGTTATAATTAAAAGTTGTTTAAAAAAGAAAAGGAGATGAATAAAAGATCCCAAAATGCGATAATGTAGAGGACAGTGGTCGGCAGTATATTCTAGAGAGCCAGCAATGTGCAGAATAGTTCTCTAATTCTCTAGACAGCTGAGGTAATGTTTGATGGTGACCACAGTTCATTTGGGATCTAGATCCAGATCCTGTTGAATATTTGTGAGTCTCAGAATGAGTTGGCCAGGGTAATAATTGAAGACAGCAGACTCATGAGACCGGTCTGCTGTCATAAGAGGCCATGTCTTTGTGTTTATTTCTTACTTTGTAACCCTTATCAAGCCTTACACTACCCTCACAATTGTTACAGCACACCCTTGTTTTAACTGCACATGGGCAGGCTGTCTGTCTCTGTCCAATATGGTCCCAAGCCTGGAATAACTGCTTTTTCCAGTGGTCCATTCAGAAGCACTTGCCCTTCAAAAAAGCACTTAAAAAGTTCCTCTTTTGCTGTGTTATCTTCCATATAGGTACCCCAATATGGGCTTGGGTAACATCCCAACCTTTCACCTATATTCATCCCTACATTACATACATAACGGGCTACTAGGACATACCCTTTACCTAGTTACAGTACTGCACTCAGAATGTGGGTTTTTCCCTGAACAAATAGCCTTGTGCATTATGCATGAGGATCTGTGGATTCTTGTAAATTCAGCAGGGCTACCTTCACCGGTATGATAACTATGTACAAGGTTCATTCCCGATGTCCTCCTAAGTCCGACATGGCACAGCAAGGTAGAACCCCTGGGGATACCTTTGGGTATATAAACATCACATCTTGCTGGGATAGGAAGAGGAGATCATGACTTCCATGCCAACACACTGACGTGAGACGCTGAGATTCCTGCAGGCAGACACTCCAGCTCACAGTGGTCTGAACACCCCTTGCGGGGCGTCCAACTCGAGACCAAGACTGGGTCCCGCAGTCTCTCACTTCAGATAATTGTGGTTGACTTTATCCTAGAGGGCTTCTTGGCTTAACACCTACATACATGATAGGTATACTTAGGTACATCTAGTTAGGGAAGCATCGTAGGAGTACGCATTTTATTGTCATGCATTTTATATACTTGCCTGTATTCATGGTTATATCAAGATGGTAGAACTCTACCATCCTTTTACTTTCCTAAAGCTTCTAATCATCTATATCTTTTACTGTCTAATGATTGTTTCAGCACACCTATTTAACACTAGTCTACCTGCCATCATTGCGGTGGTTGGGACCACCTGCCAGTAATGCAGCAGTCCCACCACACATATTACGATGCGCCCGCCAGTAAGGCGGGCACATCCCGGACCTTTAACATTACGGACGACGCTGCTGGTTGCAGCACCGTTCGCAATATTAAAATGACATGCATTGCATTTCCCAGCACTGCGGTGCCTGCCACACAGTGCAGGGAAATGCACATGGTACCCCCCCAATGCAGCAACACCTGTCCCCAGAAGACAGGGGGCCTGCAACGCGCCCCCATACCCCTTCCCCACCAGCCACCACCAGGCTTTGCCGCAATGGAAAGGCCTATTCTCCTCAACATCCTATTTTTGTGGACGGTGCCTGCCAGGCACCGCCACCATTTTAGGCACCGTGCACCATCCGCCAGGCAATCGGTACGATTGCCTTTGGCGGTGTAGTGGCGGATTCACTTTGTGTCCACCGGCCGTGGCAGTCCTTCCGTCATCCTAATCGGCACCTAAGTGACCACGAGTAACTGAGCGAAAAGTAGTACACTGTTTCCACTGTCCTGAGGGATCAGGGTTGGTATGTTTGAGGTTTGTCAAGCACTATTCTCGCCTTCGTAAGAGGAATTCCTAGTGGCACTGTGAGCTAGCTTGTATACAGGCTAACATACGTCTGGCACCAATCCTACAGTGTATGTTGTCTAAACGCGCAGATTCTGTAAAGTTTGTATAGGAACTACACAACAGCTGATGTGTTCTCATTTTTCTCTTCTACTGAAGCCGTCCTCCATCCCTCAGTGCCCAAAAGCATATTCTCTCTATCCACCAACCCACATGGCTTAAATGTTTGATGGAGCAAAGTTTCATACGTACCGAAACTTGCTCAGATTCAACCCTCTCGAAATAACATCTAACTTATTATTCAACATGTTTTGTAAGTACTAATAATTGCACCACACAACATTTTCAGTACCTAAGGGAGCTTTCCGATGTGCTTTACTAACAAGTAACCCGAGTGTCTTAATATGGCCACAGACAACGCGGGATCTTTTCTGCGCATGCGTCTACTGCATCTACATAGTATGACGTACTCTGCCTATGGTGGGAATTCTTTGCAGCTGCACAGTAGTGCCATAAATAGCCGCTTTGAATCTCACATGCTAATGCATATGCTTCTGCTTAAACTAAACCTTGTGTGTTTTGCTTAACTGCTAACGCAATAGATAAAATACATTAAATGGGATTAGATTAGGAATAAGTAGTATACAGTGCATTCATTTATTTTCGTATTCCAACGTGTCCTTCTTTGACTTTATTATTAGCTCGTAATTGGGCCTGAAGGGTGACTTGTATCGCCATCTTGAAATCTGAATGCGCATGTCATGAAAGTACTGCAAGACCTCGAACTGTGTCATTGAACGAGTGCCAAGTCCCATCTTACCAGTGATGTGCCTGGGAACCTAACCTTCTGACCCGGAGAAATGAAGAAAAGAAAAGAAAATGTTTTACATTGTATATGAAACTAAAGTAAATAATGCTGGGTGGAATAAATTCATGGGAAATAAATGTATGGGTGGGAACTTAGAACTATTAAGTCAATGAAAATGAGACCCTACTGGTATGGTGTGATGAGCTCCCCCCGTCTTTCTGACCTATGAAATAAAGGGAATACACAAATTTGCAACATTGGGGGGGTGGTACATACCCTGGAAATTGGTATAACTATGGTAGGCTCAGTTAGTTAGATTGTCCGACTTGTCACAGACCTGTCACTGACCCAACGTATGCTGAAGGACAATCGAGAGTAGAGTGCTGATCGAGCACTCTGACAGAAGAATCTGGAGTTTGCTGAGGGAGAAGAATCGATCTATCCAGTCATGGTCCGAGAGTAGCTGTAGAGAGCGGTGTAACGCTGGTGTTGCACTGTCCTGTCCTGCACCTGTCCTGACCTGTTGGCTCCTGATTAGTTGGGAGCCCTATGCCTTTCCAGCCCTTGGCCAGGGGTTGGTCCTTACACCATTCTAGGTAAATATAAATCTGTGTGGTATGTCTTTGTATTGTCATCCCTTTTTCACCCTTCCAGGTACCAATGTCTAATATGTTAATTAAGTCACCAAAGATTTTCGCTTTGATCGTTACTCTTATTCTTGAGAAACTGTTGAATAGTCTGTATTGGCACTTGACTCACAAAATATTGCATAGATAAAGTGTTTACACTGCCCAGAGTCTGTGGTTATTTTTATGATAAAAGTGAATTATTATATTACCTATTATTCTAACTGCCAGATTCATTTGCCTAAGTGATTAAATGAGTAAAGTGACTAGGACTTGGTAAGTTGGGGTGTTCAGCTATACATCTATAAAACTCCTGATTGGCAGAGGAAAAAGAGAGGTTACCGGTTTAAAGTGTGTATGTTTATGGGCCCAAGTGAGTATGTTGTTTAGAAATATCCTAAACTGGTAATCTCGCGCCATCAGTATTTCTTGGTAGCAGAGCTATGGTTAGGTTTTAATTAAGATCGGTAGTTAGTAGTAATTTGTATATATTATTGATTTTATGTAATTAACCAAACCCGTTTGTATTGTAATTTATTGTCCAGAAATCCCCGAGGATATTGACTAGTGGGTGGTAAGTGGAAGCCACACTGCAGTGAGGTTACTGGCTTGATGAAGTAGGTGTGAAAAGTTAGGTAAAACTTGAAGCACTAATTAGTGATTATTTTTTTTATATATATTTTTATTGATTATAACACAAGAGTAGAAATATACATATCGGGTATCAGTTGGAGAAACATATTGTAGCGGTGAACGGGCAAATGAGTTAAGGAAATATACAACAATTATAGCCATCTGAAAGTCAACAATATCAGCTTAGAGCTGGGGCAAAACCATACGGTACAGATAGCCTTAAGCAAACAGCGTCGGAACCCGCCCACCCAGGATACAGGATACGAAGATCGGACACTCGACACCC